>NC_134285.1:25911477-26242817 GCF_949628215.1 Phalacrocorax aristotelis | reverse complement strand
TGTTGCAAAATCTGCAAGGGAATTCTGAATAGGCTCTTGGGCTCTGATTAATTCTGAAACTGAATTGCAGCTACATCTCCACAGAAGTGCTGATCCTCTACGACTCTAATTTCCTCCTCCCTTGGAACTTACTGTGTTATTTAATGGAAGTCACACATCTAATCAGTTTGATTCAGCGATAATGTAGCTGTATTATTTTACTTTCTCTCAAAAAATTCTAGAGAATGAGGGAGTAATGAACAAATGGGGTGCATAAAGGAATAAAATATTTTTAGTATAGTTTTGGGAAGGAAATCTATAAAATACTGAGTTGTGCTGTGAGACATAGTGGGTAATCATCTTGTATTCATCTTCTCTGTGTGAGAGCTGGGAGGTACCATTGAAATGGGCACGCAGCAGGCTGTGACAATACGAGACACTTTTTTGCATAGGTAACTGAAGAGCAGACCTTGCCACTGCTGTCTGAGGCAGAGCTCAGCGATCTGGTGGGCTATGAAGGAATTAGGGTGGTCCATGGAGAAACTTGAGGCTATCTAATCCCTGAAACCCTGAGTGTTGGGAGCAGGAGGGACTGACGGAGGTGTGTGTCATTCTGCCTTCGTTTGCTTCCTAACTCATCCTTAACCGTCTGTTATGGGCTGCCGTGAGAGGTGACCTGTGGAGCTGTGACTGTCTTTAATGCAAGGAACCGCGGAACTTCTGTCTGATCAACCCTGGGACTTCCGCTTGCTGTTAAGCTTCTTGGACTGGGGGTTTGTGTTTGTTTAAACCAACAAACTGTGCCACAAGACTTGGTAAGTTTGGTGTTACGCTAAAACATCATAGTATCAGAGTAGATCTTGGTTTTATTTGCTCTAGATTATTGCAGGTTATATTATTAACATTATTAACTAGATATCAAATGAATGATGTAATGCAGTGTTTATCCTCTCAAGGGAAAAACTAAGTAGATGTGCAGGACTCCAGGCAACAGCTGCTCATACTGCTGGGTGCTTTCCTATGGATGTTATCAAGCGTTAGTTTGGGCTGTTTGTGAACTTCAGTGAAAGTCTCACGGAAAAGCTCTCTGGTTCCCCAGAGATTTGTCTTGCAGGCCCCTCCTTTTCTCATCTGAGTCTCTCTGGAACAGACTGCTAAGGTGCAGAGGAACTCGGGTTTGGTTTTAATGTTTCTTTTAAATCTCATCTTTGCATCCATGAGAACACCTGGTGTATTATTGTCTGTCTTCTTTTGTGAGGCCAGGTCCCCAGCTGGTAAGGTCTGAACAGAAATCACCTCCTGAGTAGGAGGGGATGTATTTTCCAGGGCCAGTGGCAGCCTGCAAGGCAGCCTGGCTGCAGTGTGCTCTGTGCTTGCTCTGTGTTCAGAAAACTTCTGGGGGCTGAGGTCAGCTGCCCTGGTAGTCCAGAGTGCTCTGTGCCCACCTGAGCCTTGGCTGGTGCCCTAAACGTATAAGGGCTGGGGTTCAGGTTTGAAGTGTGGGGTAATGGCCTGTCCTCACTGGTAGGTCACAGCCCCTCTTGGCTCTTGTTGGATGTCACTGCTGGCATGGTGAGCTCTGCAGACACGTGATGTTTCCCACAGCTGTGTGCTGTGGCTTGGAAGCCAGCGGCACAGAGCAAAGAGCTGCTCTAGTTCACTCTTTTCATTTTAGCTGGTTTTTCTTTAAATGTTCAGGTTAACCAAGTCCTGGCAATGCTGTTTCTGCAGCCTCAGTGTGGGGAGCCAACAAGCACTTGGTCAGCCCATCTGGAGGCGAATAGCACTGGAGAGAATCCCAGAGGCGGCAGCAAGTCCTGACAAGCCTCCTCCCGCGTGTAACCCTTTGTGGGTGTTGTGGATAAACCATTCTTGTCTTAAGCAGGGGAATTTTGTGTCCAGTTTTCCTGATATCCATACAGAGGGGCTGTGCAAAGCAGTAATTTCAGTCTCTGGCTGAGGACAGCTGAGCCTGGGCTGCATTGTGGAGATTATCTGATTTGCTTTGAATTTAATGCCCTGAGAAATCTTGCGTTGGACACCTGGCTTCCAGTGAGGATCCTGCTCTTAGCTGATTTGCCTGCTGAGTTACGGTGGCACACAGAAGGTCAGATGACATGTCTGAGGTCCCGAGGTAAATGACTGCAACAAATGCTCCTCCAGAGATTCGTATACTGTAGAGCAGAGCAGGGAGCTTTGGCCATCTGACATAGCTGGATTGAATGGTGAGTAACCTTCTCCTCCGGCAGTCCTTTGTGTTAAAGGACCGCTTCTGTCCTGCTTTGCCAGTAGAACTCTCCCTCCCTGCACCGAAGGAAGAGCCTGACCCTCCTGGAAGGAGCAGTTTCCTGCAGCTGAAATCTGACTGCAGAAGCGTGGGAGAAATCTACTGTTCCTTGAGCAGCCTGGCTGTTTATGCATGGCGTGTTTGCGTTCCCTGGCAGCGGTGCTGCAGGCACAGACCTCGTGCTTGGGGAAATGCAGCTGAGTTGCTCAGAAAAAGAACAGACTTTTCAGTTAGTCTTTAACTTGGGTTTCCATCTGTGCCTTGTGCGAGTGTGTTGTAGGCATGCGCCCACTTGCTTTCTTGCCCAGGACCAGGATGATGACTTGAGGAGGTGCTGGTAGGGTTAACAGTGGGGTAAAGAAGGGGATACATGCCACCTGGTCAAGGATTGCCAGGGCATCCTCTTTCTAAAGGAGGCTGCAGCACTGTCTGCTGTTTATTTCTCCCTTCCTGGCTCTGGGGAGATGGTGTGCAAGCTGGAGGCAGCAAACGCGCATGGGAAGAGGCAAGGCAGAGGGGGAAGTTTGGCTCGTTCAAAGGGAAAACATTATATTTTTTTTTGTTCCATGTAAAAACTAGGCAGAAATAACTCCCGATACTGCTTTTTTCAGCAGGGATTTTTGCTATCTTTCCTTCCAAGGTAAGAGCTGTCTGCTGTGGATTGCTTGTGATGCTTTCAGGAGCAGTGGGAGTTGAGCCATGTCCCTGCAAGCTGTGTGCGAGCAGGCATGTGTGCGGAGAGGGCAGCATCCCTGGCTTGCTCTGTGGCACAGGTGTAATGCAGAGAACATGCTGCAGAGCATGTCCAGGCTGGGCTTTGGAGATGCTGCTCAGCAGTGCTGTTGTGGAGGAGGGCAATTGTGATTGCCACGGTCAGGGTATGGCTGTGTCCACATCTCATCTGACCCTGCTTGGTTCAGTCTCTTCTTGCTACCCCTAAAGTCCCTTTTAAAGGGTGACAGGCTTTTGGTCAAATGAGATTTTGCCAGCATCTGATCTGCCTTTTGTGCTCATATGTAGCACATTTTTCTGCCTTCTTAGTTTCAGTATTTCCCTGTTTCTGGAGCAGGTAGAAGCCTGTGGCACACAGATAGCCTTCCTGGCTCGAGGAGAGCTAGGGTGGTACTGGACGCAACACTGTTCCTTTTTTAAAAGGAAAGAGGCTGGCCTCAGCAAGGGAGCCGAGCTTCTTTGGAACACTCAACTTTGCTTTTAAAGATGTATTTGCAAAAGCCTGGAAGCTGAAATTTGTGTCTGTTTGATGTGCAACGAAGCTGGAAGTGGTCATAGCCTTTTATTTATTAATTTAATTTTAGTGTGTTTTTTCCTCTTCTAAATATCGGAAGTTATTTTTTGTGGAGGAAGAGCTCCAAAAATGTGCTTTTGAAGTGCCAACATCACTGAACATGGTTGGGTATGAATAAATCCTGCTTCCTGTCTCAGTGGCTGGAGCCACTGCTCATGTAGGCAAAACAAAGCTGAATCACCATGGGTCTCCAGTTATCAATTGCAGGAGGAGCAAGGACAACACATGCTGTGTTTCTGCTTGTGGGAGTGGATCTCAGCTGCGCTGTGAGGCTGACTCGGAGCTGCACGGGGCCAGCAATGCACCATCAGGGTTTGCGCGTGAGTTAGACTTGCCGCTGATCTGCTCTGTCTTTCTCAGATTTGTCTTACCCTTGGTGATTTTGTCCAGGAGGAAGTAGCCTGAAGCATACACGGCTGCTGCCAGGGCAGAATGGCATTAACAGACGAAATCTTGGGTCTCCAAGTACTGCAGGAATTACCTTGGCTGTCGTCCTCACGGCATTATCTATTCAATGTGTTGAGCTGGTGGGTGAGCTTTTATGGCATGTTAGCATACATTCAGCTAGGACCTGTCATGATGTTACCTGTTCTCTGGCCCCACTATGTGCCACGCTTCAGTTGATTTTGATGACATAGCTATTTGGAGAGTAGGTTGGATGGGCAGAGCTTTCCTCTTGCCATGTTTGAATCCCAGACTGTTTCCGCAGTGATGTAGCAGGGAGAAATACAGCCAGTGGGGAACAAGGAACCCTAATGCATCAGCTCCTCTCACTGCTGCTGTAAGTGGCTGGGAGAGCTTTGTGGCCACCAGTTTTGGACATGTCAGTAATGGGAACCATGGGCATTGGGGTATCAATCCCTAATTGACTAGAGTCAGGGTTGCTGAGCACGGGAAGGAGGTGGATTAGAAAGCCTTGTGTTTCTGTGCTGCCCTACCGGCTCTTTGGCTGTGCTCACTGCTGTAGAGAAACCTCAGACAGACCTGTTGGGGCTGGGACTTAACGCCCTGTCCAGGAATTCTGGGGGAATCCAGAGACCTGCTGTTCGTTCTCACCCAAAAGCTGCCTGAAATGAGACCCTGGATCGACCAGGGAGCCCAGAGCCAGCTGTAGGGGAGGGCACACGGGCTGAAGCCATAGCTTGGGTGGACCAAGCCCTCTCTGTTTTTGGGACTGCAATGGAGTTGTGCTTTCCTGGTTGTGTGTGTCACGCTGCTGTGCCCTGGCAGGACTAACAGGAGCGGTGGGGATCCGGATCTTTTCTCTTTTATTTTCCTTCTAAAAGCTCCAGCCTAGCCCATGCGTAGGCTCCCATGCAGCTGTGGTTTAGTCCCTTGTGTCCACATCCTAGCCACCCATAAAGGCTACAAGCTCTGAGACAGTAGAGGAGGATGAGGGGTGACCAGGTGTGACTATGCAGTCCCATGGCAGTGCCACAGGGCAGGTGAAGCTTGCTGGAGCAGCGAGACCAGCTGCAGTCCCATCCATACTGCAGCAGCATGTGCCGGAGGAGGTCCCAGCATGGGCAATGCTTGCTGCTGCCACAGCCAAGCACAGCTTCAGGTTGCCGATCTAGACTTGAGGGAGATAACAGGCTTGCACTGAAAACATAGTGCAGAAATACCTCGCCGGCGCTCAGTGTGTTCATCCTAGCGAAACAAAGTCTCAGACAGGGCATGATGGCTGTTTACAGCAAGCAGGGAGCAAACTAAAGCTGTTTGGGCTCGAGAACAGATGCGTGTAATCTAGCTACAAATAAGCTAGAAACTGCAAGGCTGTCAGAGCAGTGGGGGACTGGAACAGGCTTCCCACAGGAATAGCAGGAGCAGGATGGCCAACACACCGCTGGCATGTGAAGAGAAGTTCTGGGGTGTTGTACCCAGAGAGGGAAAGAGGGATGGGCTGCCCCAGCAGGTAACCTCTGTCCCCTGATCCTTGTTCTGCTTGGTGTGTCATGCTGCCAGCCTGTGGGGGCCCTTTGCTTGTCTCCTGCATTTAACAGCAGTGTTTGCAACAGTTGCGTGGTGGGTTCATCTTCTGTCATTAGTTTAGAGGAGCCAGTAAAAGCTCTTTTTCCAGTTAAGAACTAATTTGCATTTTTAGCTGGAAATAGCATCTCCTCTGTCCATCCTTTTACTGGTAACCAACTCCTTTTGAGTCTTTTGATCCTGCAATGGTCCTTGCTCCCAATGGACCTGCACTAGACATTGGTGATTCCATCAGATCTTGAACTTAAGCCTGGTAAACTTAGCCTAAAGTTTTTTTACAAAGCTCTTATTTTTCCCCTAGGTGTTCAGCTGGTCTATGAGCATGGTTAGTTCAGTAAGCCCTAGTGTGGATGCAATTACCTCAGTCTTTGGGAATGTTTCTTCCTCCATGTGAGAACAGCTAGTTTGATCTAATCTGGTTTTGTGACACAGAAATGCACTGGTGATTCAACTTTAATAAACCTGCATAGTTAATGTGGGACAGCTTTGTAGTATCCTGGCAGAATGGCTCATCTTGCCAGTGTGGGTGACTGGAGATCCTGGGGCAGAGCCCAGTCTGCCAGGGTTCCATCCCTGGGAAGGGTGCTCCAGGCTCTGTGTGACAGGAACACAGGAGGTGAGCTGCCACCGGACTCCAAGTCTCCCCCTGTGGTGGTGCCGTGAGCAGAAGTCGTCTCTTTTGCAAGACAGAGGAGCAAAGTAAGTTGGCTTTGCCAAAAGCTAGTGGGTAAAACCATAAATGAGCAGCAGCAAGAGTCATTGTTATGTGCTTCAGAGGATCATGTTTTGATGTAAAATACTGCTGTGTTTTTGTTTAGTGGCTGGATCTTCCCAGCTCCCTTCCCTATGCCCAGATACCATCAATCTGCTTCAGCCCAGAAGGACCCTCCTGGGGGGGCATGCTGCAGGCTCCCCTCTCTCCTGCACTGGAGGGTGCCGCTGAGGGAAACTCTGCCTCTTTGCAGGGGTGCTGCTAGCTAGCTCCTGAGAGCAAGGTTGCCTCTCTGTGCTGCCATACGAGAGGGAGGATCTGGGTTGCTTTGCTTTGGCTACATTGCTTTTGAGAGGGAATACTGGAGGGTTGTCTGTGCCAGGGCAGTGAGTGATGTTCTGGGGTAGCTCCTGACCCAGTGTGGAGGGGAAGCCTTGTGCCCTCCAGGTCCCCATGGAGCTCTCTGTCGGAAATAGGCTGGGGCAGCTTTTGTGCTTCTCACACTGGGATAAAAGAAAGCACATGAGAAACAGCTTCTAAGTGGCTTAAAAGCAACAGGCTTTCTTTTCCTCCTGGGAAGGGCACACAGCCAACATCTTGCTCTTTACAGAACTCTCTTAATAAGCAGAATATTGCATTACGAATGACTGAGTCTGCCAAATACAAGCAGAACAGCTCTGCAGCCCCTGCAGCTTCCTTTATCCCAGTGCACGTGTGGCTCTGAGATCCAATGGCTGTGGCCCTCGTGGTTGCCTCTTCCTGCTGGTCAAGGGAGCAGGATTAATTGCTGGCTCAGTCTCAGGCTATTGCTTTATCTGTGTTTCCAGAGCAGCTGGGGGAGCACGTGGGTGGGATTGCCTCTTGGTCTCCTCATCTTCTGAGTTTTCTTGCCAGCTGCTTTGATGACAGGGTAGTAAGGCTGGGGAGTGTTGAAGGATGTTATGTTACAGGAAGGCAGCATCTGAGCAGTAACGGGAGGAGATTACATTAGAAAAGCCGTGGGCTCAGCTGGCCTGCAAGGGCAAGGAAAGCTCCCTGGCTGGCCGGTGCCCCCAGGTAAGGACTCAGGGATGTGCCGGTTGGGCTGGGCTCATCCAGGAGCCCTGCAAGCATAGGGGCAGGAAGGTCTGAGGCTACTGGGTGTGCAGGGTGGGTTGGTTGGCTACTTTCAGAAGAATAAGTCATTTTCTTTACATCCCCAGTGCAGCTAAAAAGAGCACAGCCCAGTTTGTAGCTTTGTAGGTCACTGAAGGAGGAGAGTTCTGCAGTGCACTGCACTCCGGGTGCTTTCTTCCACCTGGAAGCGCTCCGTGCCATGGCAGCTCTGCTGTACCTGCTCTACAGGCTGGCTCTCCTTCCCCTGTCTCTTAAGGAAGAAATGGGAGAGAAAAGCAGGGGGAAGGTACCTCCCAGCCACCCCTGTATTACACTTTGAAGCTGTGTGTCTGCAACATACCACTTAAGGCCTCTGGGGAGAAATATTGGTCAGTAAATACAGACATCCTGGGGAGACCCTATGCTGGTCCAGGCTTTGCTCATCTCCTGGGGGGGGATCAACATGCTGCTCTGTGATCAGCAGTGGGTAATGGTGCTTCTCTGCAGACTTGATTAGATTTCCTGCCATGGAGGCTGGCGTGCCTCAGGAAGGTTGCCCAGTGTGTGGCATTGGCGCCAGGGCTGGAGGGAGCCTCGCTGCCTCTCCTCCCAAAGTAGTGACCCGAGCAGGGTGCTGTCTGGCTCAGCCCTGCTCCAGTACCCCTTGGCGCTGAGCTCTCTGGGGCTGAGCAGGAGGTTTCTGTCGCTCCAGGGCTGCGAGGCAGCTTTGCCAGTCATGCTGGGGGGGGTAATGTGGGAGCAGTGCCTGCTGCGGCTATCTGTTGGGGTCCAGAGCTGCCCCGGTTGTGCCCGTGGGATTCTTGCGGGCTGGTTGTAGCCTGGGTGTGTTTTTTTCCTGCTCAGTCAGGAGCTGCTGGAGTGGGACCAGCTGAGAAAGCACTGTCCTCAAAGCATGCTCACCTGCCTTGAGGCGAGCAGGAGACCAGTGGGAACAGGACAAGCAGGGTGACATTTGCTCCTGGCCCTTTGGGGGACAAAGGATGGGGATTTTGGGTAGCTGCTCAGCCCCTAAGGGGAGCTCATGCTGCTGCCTGGGCACTGACAGCAATGTCACTATGTCCCATGCCTGATGGCAGTTTTCCCAAACACCGAGTGAACAGCCTCCATTTGTAGTTCCTGATTTAGTTGTGTCGTACCAGATATAACTGAGCCAGAGTAAACAGGGAAGTCAAGTTTCTTGATGTTGTTGCACTTCCTTGGAGTTCAGAGCGTGCCGCTGGGCGTTTTCCACATACCAGGGACATGTAGCCTTGTGTCTGCCATCAAGGGGGCACTTGTGGGGAGGTTCCTGCCCAGACCCACTCTCCCCGTGCCTGCACCAGGGAGAGGAGAGGGTTTGGCATGGCAGCCAAGGCAGTGCTGTGGCAGTGGCGCCGCTCCATCTCTGTAACTCTCTTGCCATCTCCTTTCACACAGATTCAGTGGGGTGAGCCGGCTTCCAACCTATGCTGCTCAGAATAATTGTTTTTCTTAGCTGTGTTGAGGCCTCCGAGCTCCTTGTTGCAAGGAAGAGGACAGGTAAATTTTAGAAGTAAATTTAGAGATGCTCTGTGTGAGTATGCACCCTCCACCTCAGAGTTTGTGCTCCAGGCTCAGGGGATCCTGCCATCCCCTTGGGGCGCAGCGTTGCATGTCACTCTGCTAGGTGGAGTTGGGGGGCTGTGGGCAACGTGGGAAGCTCTTCCCCATCTTTGGACCTGTAATGCTGCAGCCGAGGCGCTTGGCAGAGCAGCTTCCAGCCCAGTACTGCCCCAGTACATGGGCAATGCAGCCAAGCCATGCTGGTGCACTGCTGTCACACTATGTGTGGGTGCTACAGGGAAGGCCCTGTGGAGCTGGCAGGAAGATGTTATGCCTTGGATTTGCTGCCTGGGTTGAAGCCTGTCCAGCTTCGGGGCTGTGGCCAGCCCTGGGCCCCTCTGTTACCTGCCACCTCCTTCCCCAAGCACAGCACAGCTTGGTCAGGTGCCCGTGTGCAGCCACAGGCTGGTGTCTCTTGTAAAGGCTTCTGTCTCCTTGCAGAGCTGCCCTGAGCCATGTCCAATGACCCTCCGCCACCCTACCCAGGAGGCCCCTCGGCACCGCTGATAGAGGAGAAGCATGGACCGCCCACCGCAGCAGGTACTTGGGAGGGGGAATCCCAGCTGCTCTGGGGTGTTGGGGTGATGTTGCTGAGTGGGCAGGAGCCAAGTGAGCATGGTTTCCCTGGGAGGGCCCTGGCTGTGGCCTCTCCTTGCAGCTCTGCCGTACAGCATGCGTGTGCTGGGGAGTGGGGTGCAACAGCTGGCTTGCTCTGTCACTGTCCACCCTCCGGGGAGGCAGAAGGGCCCCGGGGAAGTGACAAGAGTAGAAAGCACTCCCTGCTCAAAGCCTGGCTTGGCTTATTGCTGTGGGTAATGGGAGGTTAATCTGGGCTGCTTATGGCCCAGAGGATAAGGCTGGGGGGGGGGCAACCCCCCACCCCATGTCCTGTCTTCCTTCCCTGCTGGGACCAACCCCCTGCCCCAGACCACGCAGCCAAGCTACCATCTCCCCATCAGCTCTGCTGCCTCCTGGCCTGGCTGCTGACTCTGTGTTGCCTTTCAGATGGTGTCAACCCTGTTGTGGGACAGCCCCAGGGGGTTCCCATCCCCCCTCCTGAATTTGGGCCCCCCCCATACGAGCCACCCTCGCAGCCGGGGTTTGTGCCCCCCCACATGCCCTCAGACGGCTCTGGGCCCTATGTGCCGCCTGGTGAGTACCACGTGGGAGGAGGTGATGGGCAAGGACTCCCCCCGGACCCCGGTGCCCTGGGGGAGTGTGGTGGGGAAACCCAACGGGAGTTGGGGGCTGCCATTTGATGCTCACAGGGGTGCTCCTCCGGGTGGGGTGCACACCTGCAGCAGGGGTGGCAAGGTGCCGCAAGGTGTGGCAGCAGGCTGGGCCATCTGCCCAGCAAGGATGTGGCCTCTCCTGCTGCACAGAGCGACATTCACCTTTGCACGTTTCTCATTCCCAGCAGGTTATTACCCACCCCCAGGCCCTCACCCGGCCATGGGCTACTACCCTGCCCCCAGCCACTACCCCTCTCCTGGCGGCCACACGGCGACAGTCCTCGTCCCATCAGGGACTGCCACCACAGTGACAGTGCTGCAGGGAGAGATCTTCCAGGCTGCCCCTGTGCAGACGGTGTGTCCCCACTGCCAGCAAGCCATCACCACCAAGATCACCTATGAGATTGGGCTCATGAGCTTCCTTCTTGGCTTCTTCTGCTGCTTCGTGGGGTAGGTGCTACATGTAGAGCTGTGGCCTCCCTGCTGCCAGCAGCCCTGTGGTGATGGTGGACGCTGGTGGCCTTGGCTGAGCTGTTGGGCTTGGTGGGGTGCTCAGCCCTGAGCTATTACCAGGGCAGCGGATGGGTTCCTGGATGACAGTGCCTGGGGTCTGGGCTTCTGCCGGGGAGGGGAAAGTGCTACCTCCAAAGCAGCAGCACACCCCAAGGTGCCAGGTGCTCTGTGCTGCTCTTTGCAGCAGCAGGGGATCATGGTCAGCTCTCAGGGGCAAGTACTTGCCTCTTTTGCCTGCACCCCACACCCTCCTGCTTCCCTGCTGTCCCCAGCGTGTGCCCACAGGCTGCCTAGGGTGCCCAGCTCACAGCACTCTGCCTCTTCCCATGCTCCAGGTGTGATCTCTGCTGCTGCCTGATCCCCTGCCTGTTTGATGACTTCAAGGATGTGACACACACATGTCCCAACTGCAAGGCCTATATCTACACATACAAGCGCATGTGCTAACAGCACTCTGGGAGCCTGAGCCACTGGAATGACACCAGCCCCTCTCCTGCTGCCATCCTAGTCTTATGCGTGTGCATTGCTCCTTTGCTTCATCCTCCGGCGGTGCGTATGCGTGTATCCCTGGCTCCCTCCCACTCAGAGCTGCACCCACCTTCCCTGGGCTCTGTGAACAGTTGGATTGGAAACGCTGGTGTGGGCACACAGGGGAGGTAGGCCCAGGCCCCAGGTGATCTGTGTGGGGCTGCCGTGCCGGAGCAGGGGGCATCCCTCTGCACCTCCTTATGCACCAGGGCACTAGTGAAGCCCCACTCACCTGGAGCCACTTGGGGAAGAGCAGGAGCTGCTGCAGGCAGGGGGGCACTGGCTGCCCAGGAAGGGAAGGGGTGGGCCCTGAGCAGCCTGCAGTGTGCACAGGGGAGGCAGCATGGCCCTTGTGGCACTTTTAGGAGGATGCCCAGTGGTAGCTCTGGGTCAAGGAGACAGAGAAGGTAGGGCTATACATGCCAGGTTTCAGGGTGCAGCCTGTAGGCAAAGCCCCCTCCCAAGGAGCGGCAGGCAGACCCACTACCAAGCCCTGTGTGTGGGGTGGGGTGGGTGGGTGGAAACAGCAGCAGCACTACACCCTTAATCAGTACCTCCGTCCTGACAGAGCAGCCACCAGCATCTGGTGGCCATGGATACTCCAGCTGCATGCACCACCTCTCAGCCCCTGCTATGGCCCTTTTGGGGAAGAAAAGCCCTGGCAGTTCCTCACCCACCCAGCAAACTGTTAGCAGAAAAAAAATGCATCTGGCATGGCGCTCCCTGCTCTGGCACTGTAGATTAGAGGCATTTGTTACCAGGCCACAGCTGGCTCTCAGCTCTGGAGCAGACCCATGTCCACCTGCTGCAGAGCCACGTCCTGAGCCTGGCAGGGTCTGCAAGTGCACAGCGCACACCCTGCAGCACCATACAGCCACCACCACGGCTGCACCTTGTGGGGGTCTTTGTTGCATGTGTGTGTAGGGGTTTACTTTTAGCTCACATGATACTGGGCAGAAGGAAGCAGGTAGTAATGGGAACTGCCAGCAGCACTAGGCCAGACAAGGGCAAGAGCACCTAGGAGCCATTTTCTGCATCTCTGTGTCTGCACCTCCTCCTCCCACCCCTGGCCCCCAGCCCGTGCAGACAGGGCAGCTGGAGCGTGCAGCCCCCAGAGCAAAGCAGGGATTCTCTCAGGACACAGGTCTGTAAATACAGCCTGGCCTGCACAGGCAGCTGCTGTTTGCTCAGAGGTAGAACCATGGCACTAGTCAGTGTTTTTATGTAAATAAATAACAGACCCTGAACTCTGTGTGCATCTTTTCTTTTCCCCCTGCTCCCAACACACAGCTGAGCCACCCCCAGGGAAGCTGAAGTGAGGAGGGATGGTATGGGGGCACAGTAGTCCCAAGCACAGGCAGAAGACCAGCAGCCTCAATCACCCAGCCCAGGGCAGCAGAGGCCCTAGGGCTAACAGGAGCTTTCCCTGCCCATCCCTCAGCTGTGCTGCTCAGGCAGCCCCTCTCCTTGTGCCTAAGCACTTGAGCAGAGGAGGAAGAGACCTCCACCTCACAGCACAGGTCACCTGTGCTACCAGTGATGTGGTTTTGGCTTTCCCCAACTACAGCATTGCAACTTTTTATTCTGGTCAAGGGTTCAGAAAACAAAACGATCAAAACAAGCCAAAACCCAACCCACAACCAATACACATTTGTCACCTTTAGAGCCCGCCCCATACACACAGTCTGGCCCCAGCCCCAGGGAGCTTCATCACACATGAGCTAGGCTTGGTCTCCAGGACATTGTGACTTTGCGCTAACAGCCCTATGGCACAGCCACTGCAGCACGACTGAAACATCAGTTTCTCAGAGTAGGAAACAGAGTGCTCTTCACTGAAAAAGCTGATGACACATTCTTGGGTTGCAGCCCAGGGCAGGAAACTCCCTCCAGCAATTGCTTCCAGGAAGAAGATGAAAAGCCAAGCACATGAAGCCTTTGCCAGTACAGGACAAGACATATCTAGCCATAAAAGCTGCCCCAGCCTGGGTAGGGCAGCACTGAAGTGGAATCCTCGCACCAGATCAGTCCTGTACACTAGTCAGCTACCAACATTATAATTACAGTGCTTGCACTACTGGTGTGCAAAGAGTCTCTGACAGTCCCACAGGATTCCTGTTTATTTTCTTACTTCCACCCTGTACTCACCAACAGCAAGGGAACAGTTTGAAGACAATGACATCATTTAGAACCATGTGTTGCTCTCCCCATCACATGACATACCACGCTACAGCTCCTGCTGCCACAGCGAGGCAGGCCGCCAGGATCAGCTGTGCTAGGGGTTGCTTTGCCAGGGCCACAGCAGCATGATAGGGGCAGCCAGCTCCCGCCTTGCCTGCTAGAACACAGAAAGCACCCTTAGTGCTGCAAGTCTTGCACCATATGCGTGTGGCAGCTCTGTTGTTGCCCATGACCTACCTAGCTCATCTGCATAGTAAGGGCATTTGCGTAGGTCTCCTTTTCCATCATGGACTGGAAAGCCTCCATCTTGGGCTTCTTCTGTCAGTGACCTGCCAATCTTGTCCAGTTCATCAAATACCTGCAAGTAGTCACAGTGAGTACATGAAGCAGGCAGAGCCAGGCAGCTTTCACCTTGATGCCCAGAACAATCCGATCTGGAGAACAAGCAAGAGCCACTCCTGCCTCCCTCCCCACACAGGCAGCATATGCTACTCATTTCAGAGCTCCCTGCAGGCAGCCCTGTGGTGACATCTGGCACATGCCATGGCTCTGAGAAGGCACCCCGCATTCCAACAGCATTGAGTCAGACCCAGGAGCGAGATGGACACAGCATCACCCTGCTGTTCACCTCCCAGCCTGCTGCCGGGGGGAGTATGAGGCAACACCCTCTCCCCTCCCTGCTGTGGACCCTCTCTGGGGATCAACACTCCTGTTCCTGCTGGGGTCAGGCAGCCCCTCCAGCTCCGATGCCAGGGGTTTCCTCAAAGATCCTGACAGATGAGCCAGCCACTTCCCACCACATTCCTAGGCAGCTTAAACCACACCAACCTACTACAGGCATGGATTAAAGCATCCATCCAGTAACTAAGACTATGTTACTCCCCCTGGGGCAAGTGGTGGCTCAGTCAGGTTTTATGAACGGCAAATACTACGGGAAGGAATGAGAGGCTACAGACATTTTTGGCCATTGCGCAACATGTCAGATGTGAGACAGGAGGTGAATTGTAACCACTGTGGTATGATATGCTCAAACTGTTTGAGGCTGTCTTGAAGTGAGAGCTCTGCTCCCCCCACTGCTTCAGAGCCGCACAGCACACAGGAATGTTGTGAAGCCATCTTCATTTTGCCCTCATCAGAGGTTTGGCTGTGGTCTTGGAATATGGGAGGAGTTCCTACCCAACACCACCCATGTCTCCAGAAGTTAGCAAAAGAGCTATTCAAACTGGAATCCCACCCCCTCAAAAAGGAGGGGCTCTGGTGGTCTCAGACCCAAAAGCAGCAGCACCTACATGTACGGGGCTCAGGGGATTTCGTACCTGCATATTAAATCTGAAGGCTCGGTTGGCCTCTTCCACGATCCTTTCCTTGATGTTCTTGTCCAAGTCCAGGGCATTCATCCTTGCTCTATAGAGCTGCTTGAACTGCTGCGCATTGGAAATGTTGTCAAACACATAGAATTGGATCCCTTCCTCAGTACTGGGCAACTTCAGGGCCCTCTGGGCTACCTTCTTCAGCACTTGGCCACCTGAGAGATCACCCATGTAGCGTGTATAAGCATGAGCCACCAGCAGCTCTGGCTCGTGCTGTCCCACATGATGAATTCTGTCCACATAGTGCTGAGTTGCCTCTGAACACTGGATCTTCTCTTTCCAGTCTTCTCCATAGAAATATTTCAGGTCTTTGACCAACGCTTCTCTTCGGTGAAGCTCTAGGGGGAAATACAGAGGAGCAAAGACTGGGTTGTCCTTGTTGCGATCCATTTCCTCTTCCAGAGCAGAGTACGTGAAGTAAAGCGCCACTGTGGCCAGCTACAGAAGAAGCACAGCTGATGTGAGAAGCCATTTACCAGATCAGCACATCACACCTTGTCACTGCTGCCCCACAGCACAGAGGTGGGGTAAACAAGGAGGAAAGCCACAGGCTTGACACAGAACCAGCCTGGAAAGCCCGCACCAGGCATGTATCACTTGAAGGATCAGAGGCTTTTTATCTACATTCATAACAACAATGCCTACACAGCACGAGCTAAGAATTAGCCTGATGTTGCCATCTGTGTGCTCTGGGCCTCCTGTCACCTTGAGAGCAAGGCACAGGGGCAAACTTCATCCAAAAGGTACAACCAGCACCAACAGCCTTGTGTTATAGGAGATTACTGTATATGCTGAGACCTTTGGGATCAGACAGTGCTGGTCAGACCCAGAATACCATCTCTTCTGTACAGAAGAGAAAGCAAACCAACCTGAAGTCTATGGAAAACAGTCTAGTCTTTGGAGGATGGAATAAGTGCTGTCATGCCACCAGTATCTGTGCTTCAGCCACACCTGCCTTGAGCAGCCAGAAGCTCAGCACTTCTACCTAATCAAGCCTGTGCTGGGCCAGCATGCTCCTTGCCCCTGGGTCCCAGCTGTAGGATACACCTGGCAGGAGTCCCGGGCAAGGGCCCTCCCGTAGTTTTGACCATGCCACCTAGAAACTGGATTCCTCCCCATCCCCTACACAAAGGGCTGTGGGACTCTGCCTCAGTCTGCATCAGTCAGTGGGTATGTCAAAGAGCTGCCACAGGAGCAGAGCAGCACTCACCTTGAAGAGCTCCTTCTTGATCTGTCCTTTCAGGAAGCTTTTGACAAACTGAGTGTTCTCCGCACGGTCATGGGATTCCTTAGTCCCCTCCTTCAGCAGCTCTGAAAGGTCAGTGGGACTGCAGGCAAACAGGGAGAGCTCCTTTCATCCCACTTCCACATGCAATATAGAGTTTGTCCCTGCTGTGTTTGGAGGGATCCCCCCACTCCCTACCATCTCAGGCCCAGTTTGGAAAAGGTACAAGGTGGGATCCCTCAAGGCCAGCCCCACAGGCTGGAAGTGCCATCACCAGGAAGAAGCAGCAGGGTGGCAGCAGCCAGAGGCTCCTTCCACAGGTGCAAGCACCCATGTGCCAAGCAGACTTGCCATTCTGGGAGGGCTGGGGCTCACCAGGGGCTCAGACCCAGGATACTGAAGCAATTGCCAAGGATCTTCTGATCCCTACACCATTACTTTTGCTTCTAAATCCACATGAGCCCCAGCAATACTACAAAAGGAGGCCTTGAGCATATGAAGAGCAACTACCAGGGCAGACTAAAGGGCATGGGAGCCTTGGTGGTGTCCTCCGTGGTCACTCAGAAGGAGAAAGGCTCAGGTAAGAGCAGATGCGTACACAGGTAGGACCCTAGCTTTTCCAACTTGAGTATTAACTGCTGGAGAAGAGGAGAGCTGAATGGCAAAACAGGGCTAGAACACCATTAAAAAGTTTATTCATCTGTATTACACTGTTTTTGCAGGTTTCCACAAATTGTCTTTCAAAAAAAAAAAAAAAGAAAATTTATGGTTTTAGGTTACAGCCACTGCACTTCAGTTTATCATCAACACCTACACTCACTCAGAATTATGCCAAAGTCCACATTACAGTTTTTATGACTAGTTTGCTACAGATAGTATGTTTGTGCAGGTGAAACAGACTCTGAACACTTCAGATCCACTGAGTGGCTGAACACTGCAGCCAACAGGCTAGACAAGGCCTGGATGGGCTGGGAGAACCAGGTAGCATTAACGTCTCATGAAACCGAGCCCGTCAAGTCAAAGAGAAGTCAACCAGCCTATCTAGGTGTTCTGGGAAGCACCCTATTCACCCTTGCCATTTTCTAAGTCTGAGAGCCTTGGCTTTTAAAGCATGTGTATGAATTCGTTTTTTAAACTAACCTCCAAGAAAACAGTCTTGCCTAGACCAGTGGGTATTCTGCAAAGACAAGAGAGGCAGCTCACTGGAGCAGAGTTCACCTCTAGAGTAATTTTTCAAATGAAGAAGTAGCTACCATATAAGACTGCCCAGCAAGCCACCGAAAACCAGTACACCTTGTGCTTGTGCCTTCCTAGCCAACTACCAAATGGTCAAAGCATTTCTGAAATGTGAGTTTGATAGTAGAGGCTAAAAAAAACCCTGCTGTTGCAGCCTTAGCCAGATTGCTCCTTCCTATCCCCTCCACCCTTCCAGTACAGTTTGATTAAACAGATTTTACTGCTCATATATTTGATTAATCACCTATTGAAATCCCTCATTCTTTTTCAGATTAGGAGAAAGATCACTCCTTTACCTCAGAGGTCTCCTGCCTTGCCCAAGACTCTGTCTGTGCCGTGTTATGAGACAGGACTCACCTGACATTATCATCTTCTGTTTCCTCGTAGAGCAAGATTTCCCCTCCTCCCTGCTCGGAGCCCTCCATAGCTGATGGCATTGCTAGTCAGTGATGGAGATTAGGCAATCTGAAAGGCAAAATTAGACAGTCATTTTAGAGGAAAGCTGCCTTAGCAAAGGGATAGGTATGAAATGCTGAGCAGTCTAGCAAGGAGCCTCTGGGCTGCTCCACCACAGTAGGCAGTGAGAAGCAGCCACTGGCCATTTCCACTGCACACCAGGTATTCTCAAGGAAGCAACCTTGCTTATTCAGTTGAGCTACCTCAGGTGAACATCAACACTAACATCCAGTTCACAACATATTAACCTCAGAGGAGGCCTACAACACAGCAAGCAGCCTGCATTAGGTTTCCCACTTCGGGATGGTTCCTGGCTGAAGATGACCAGAGACCCTCATGTTAGCAATCTGCATGGAAATTGTGAGCAAGCTGCTTTCCACTGGTGCTACCAAATATCCCATCCAATGTCAGACTCTGAGCAGAGTAAATGGAAAGGGAAGCGCCTCTCCTTCAGTCAGGAGGAATAACAAGCTACTTCATTTCCACAGCAGTACAGAGCCTCCCCTGGAAGACAGCAGCAGTGAATTAGGCCAGCTAAGCTCTGAAGCCAGGCAGCTCAGAGCGGAAACGAAAGCCTTCCCTGCAACAGAGTCTATGAGGAGGAGCTCCCAAAGCAGGAGCAGATTTCACTGTTCTGCCTTTCCTGGGCTGTACTCCATGAAGAATCAAAGCAGCCATTCTCTGAACAGAACAAGCTGCAGATGCTCCTGCTACCACTCACACATTCCTCTCCTGCCTAGCAGGGTTTACTCCAAACCACAGAAGTAACTGGGATCTCCCTCCCCTTTTGCAAAAGGCAAAAAATCTCCTCAGATGTAGCAGGATACGAAACACCTACCCAGAAACAGGAGCAAGACACCTGGCTTACATTAGTTGAGCACCCCTGTTAAGCCAGAAATCCAGCTACCTCATTTATTAACTGGACCTGTAATCAGCTTTGTGCAGAACAGCACCACCACCTTACAGGCAACCTTTGCCAGATGAGTAAGGAACTAAGCTGCTTGCTGGCTCTTTGTAAAGCATTCACTAGAAGACAGCCATCCCTCATGCTCTCCCACACCAGTTCAGTCCCCTTTGGTGGGCTGCATCCGCAAGCTCACCAAGCTCATTAGCACAGGGCCAGCAACAGCACATCAGCTGCTGGCTCCCAGCTTGCACACAGCACACCAGTTATAAATTAACTGCTCTCCAGTTCCTCAACCCCGAGTTTCTAAGCCACTCTTGCTGCCCTCCACACTCTGACACAGGACTTGGCCAGGAGCACTGGGAGCTGGGTCTGAGCACACATCCCCAGGCACAGCACTCAGTTTGGAGAACATATCACCAGGGTGAAGGTTTCTCCTGTGATCACCCAGCCTTTGGGCCACCAGGACAGAGCCTTCCCTGAAGGGAGGACCGAGCGAAATGCATTACTTCATGATGCCAGCTAGCCTGCTGCAGTAGCAGAAGCTGTTAGGGGAGGCAGCCCTACATCCCCATTGCCCCGCCCCACAGGACATGGCACAGCTCATCCTCCTCATCCCTAGGGTAGAGACATTTAGGGCAGGATGACACAGCCAGGCACTGAAAGGCACACCAGCACAAGAGCTCAGATATTTGAGGAAACCAGGTTCAGGTGCCATGCTGACTATCTGGTCACTCTCTAGACAGCAAGCATGTTCACACCAGGTCAGCAAACAGGACCTACCTTCACTCATCACACAGCTTCAGCTTCAAACACTGGGAGATGTCCACTGCAAGGAATGGAAACAGAAGCAAAGAGGCAAATAACCTGCCTGGGCTCAGACAAGACCCTGTCATGGGCACGGGGGGAACAGCCTGCTTGCCTTGCAGCACAGCCCAGCCCAGCCTCCTGCCAATACAGACGCACAAGTTCTGATGAGACCCTGGCCTCCCACTCAGCTTACTTTGGGCCAGGCACTGCTCAAGAAATGCAGATTCCAAAATTAAACTGGTTCTAATTTATCTTACACTTCCAAGACAACTGAGTCCTGGTGGTAGGGCGTGCTGCCTCCGCACACCGGCAGGCCTGCAACAGCCACCTGTACACAGCAGCAGGTGAGAGCAGAGCTACAAAGAGCACTTCAGCACTGTTCATCCCCTGGAAGAGGCCTGAAGGTTGATATTAAATCTAACCCAAAGGAACACACCAGATCAATTCTTAGAAACTAATAGCTAACAGCAGCAATGGTTCAAGACTCCCAGTGGCCAGACATACATGACTCCTGAGATCATCACTGTACAGGATGTGTCTGCTAACTTACTGGTTAAGGCCTCCGCACCCACACCTCGCAGCATGCTCATGTCTAACAGCACTCACCAACACTGGAACTTTGCTCTCCATGCTACAAACAGGGCATCTGATGGGATCTCAGAAGCCTTTACTCAAGCCTGTACTAGTGTTGCAGAAATAAAGCTGTCTGCTTGCTGGGGTTAGCAAGCAAAGTTGTTTAAGGACTTTGACGTGCTCTCAGAATCATATCTCCCATGGGTGTTGTTTTTTTTTTTTTTTTGTAAAGGCTCAGTCTGACACATTCATCTCTATAGCAATATGCAGGGCAGTGATGACACCAGTCCCTTTAGCCCAAGGTGAGGACAGTACAAGTACAGGTAAATATGATGGCTTAGACTTTTCCTAATGCCATCCCTGCACACATTTCCACAGCAAGCTTCATGCTCAAGATGCACAGGTATTCTTCTTGGGGTAGGAAGACACTCAATCCCAACAGTCCCATGCCTTTTGAAGGAAGTAGACGCTGCTGCAGGGAGGGGACTGGAAGTCCTGGCTTTGCTTGGGGAACCTTGGGAGAAGTTCAGTAATTCACAAACACCCAAGCAGTACAGAGTTCATGTTTGCTGTTCCACTAGCATGCACCTCCAAGGTATTTTCCCACATGCAGAGTTTACGTACTTGCTTTAAAAAGCAGCAGAGCATGGCTGGACCTACCCAAGCATTGCTGCAGCAGAGACAAACCCCAGGCCTAGCACCTTGAAGAATCATCACAGAAATAACCTGGCAATCATATTAGGAGAGCTTCGCATCTCCTTCTCTCTCTGGGCTGGCTGGACTGGCAGCTGCTGCTGGAAATGGAGCCTCACAGAATAAGTTACTACATCACCTGATCCCAGCTTGGTTTAAGACTTCACCTAGTCACAGCCTAAATTTAGGCAATAATTCAAGTCCAAGACAGTTCTAGCAGTGCCCACATAAATGCTACTTCTGTCCACCAGAGCTGCAGTCCAGCACCTCAACAGATCGCCCGAGGAGGTAAAGTCCTGGTGACTTCACAGATCTTGTCCAGTTCTGCACTTTGGTAACTGGCGCTTGTGTCAGGCAGCGCATCAGGAATCTATTTTCTCAGGTCAGCCAGAACAGCGCAAGGGGCAGGTCAGTCAGGAGCAGATCTGGGGGGGAGGAGTGCAGTGTGACAGACACGCATGAACATGTTGAACAGCCTTTGTTCTGGGGAGAGCCAGCACTTGCCCTGCCTGTCCAAGCTCACAGCCAGCTGTGCCTGTGACACCCCACACAGGGACAGCATCAGGTGCTTATGGCTGACATATGTAACGCAGTGCTGTGTACCAGTGCTGGGCACTGTGAGGCTTGAATAAGACATTCGTTTCAGCCAACAACGGAAAAGCAGGAACAGCAAGAGGCCTTCATCCTCCAAGCTCTTCATGGAGCTGATGCGAGTCAAGAGACTCTAAGGGCCACTAGGAGAAGCCAGCGTAGGGCTCCTCTCCAGAAGGACACTCAGGCACCCTTCACAAGAAGCTACGTGCAGGAAGTGCCGCAGGGATATGAGGCAACCGTTCTGGCACACTTCCTCAGCTGCAGTGCAGACGCTCGCCCATGGGAGCAGAAGGAAGAGACGAGGGAGGCCTGATAGCTGCCGGCCCGGCACGCCGCCAGACCTACTCACCAGCACGCAGCTCGCCGGCAGGCGCTGCGCATCCCGAAACTGCTCCAGGACTGTCGAGGACCATCCTTCACTCCGCGCCCCGCCGGGGCTCCCCCCAGCAACCCGGCCTGGGGCGGGGCAGGCAGGACGGCAGCCACCGCCCTCCCCGCGGCCGGCAGCTGCTCCCAGGCCCCAGCGGGCAGAGGCGGAGGGCCCAGGCCTTGAGAGGGGCGCACCAGGCCCACCTGGCCCCGGGAGTGGGGAGGCCGGGCCCGCTGCCTCCTTCCCCCAGCGGGGAAGCGGGCCCGAGTGTAGGCGGGGCCCAAGCCCGGTACCGGAGAAGGCCGCCCGCCACACCCGGCCCAGCCGCGTTACCATGGAGACGCGCCGCGCACACTCACCCTCTGCTGCTGCCGCCTCCCGCCCTCTGCCCGGCGGCGCGAGACAAAGACCCATCCCAGCCACCCGGCGTTTATTGACGGGGGGAGGTGACAGGGCAGCGAATCAGAAGCCACGGACGGCACGCACCGGCGCCGCCGATTGGTGGAGGCGACCCGGACGTCACACAGCTCCGGCCCCCTCCCCTCGCCTTCGGCCAACGGCGGCCTCCAGCGTCGCGCAAGGTCCTGCCCCCCCGGTGAAGCCGCGCATGCGCAAGCGGCGCCACGGAGGAAGAGGAGGGCAACGAGGGTTGTGGCGGTTACGGGAAAATTGCGGAAACGGTGTTTTTTTAAAGATGGTTTTATTCGGCGATTTTAGAAATAATGACGCCACGTTAGTACAGCGGTCGGGCTCCCGCGGGGGCTCCGGCCTGGGCAGACACCGGGCAGCGGTCACGTGGGACGCGGGCCACAGCCGGGCCGGCCCGAGTGACGGGACGGGGCGTGTGAGGGTCCTCCGTGCCCCAGGCCTGGCCCACAGAGCGAGGAGGGTAATTCAGGGCCTCTAACCAGAGCGGTGGCAGGGAGGGAATACGGGAGCTCTTGTTTAGCTGGTCAGAGCGTTGCAGGGTCTAAGATGGTGCATTTGGTTCACTCTATAAATTGCCTGAAACATGCTTGCACAGACAAAAGGTAAGGCGTTTGCCTTCCTCTAAAATACACCGCCAAGTACATTCCAGCCTTTTCAAGCTATTTCATTTCTTTGATTTCTCTATCTCATTTCTCTCTCTCGAGAGAGAAATGGCTCTCCCAAGAGCAATCCCTCTGGCCACCACCTGCTTCCTCTGCTGTGTCACAGGCTCTTCCCCAAACCTCCAATTCAGCTCCTTGCACCGACTCTCCCCTTCTTCCATCTCTCTTAGGACTTGCTCTTCTAAAAAATAAACTGCTTTCACCCTCTGCAAGCAGGGTGGTCAGTAGAGTGAAGGGAGAGAGACACTGGGCTTTGCTCCCCTGGGATGCTCACAGGGTACCAGATCTAACTGCTCCCCACACTCACCCCTCCTGAGGATCTCCACCCCTGTGGATCTGCTGGTGCCGGAGGAGTGCAGAGCTCACGGTGAAGCCCTTCCCACAGTTCACACAGGCATAGGGACGCTCCCCAGTGTGGATGCGCCGGTGCTGGATGAGATGGGCACTCTGCCGAAAGCTGTCCCCGCAGTCAGTGCAGGCATAGGGCCTCTCTCCTGTGTGGACCCGGTAGTGCCGGAGCAGGGCTGATCTCCACAGGAAGCTCTTCCCACACTCGGTGCACTCAAAGGGGCGCTCCCCGGTGTGGAAGCGGCGGTGCTGGATAAGGTGGGAGCTTACAGTGAAGCTCTTTCCACACTCGGTGCACCTGTAGGGGCGCTCACCCATGTGGAACCGCCGGTGTTGGATGAGGGCTGAACTCACGGTGAAGCTCTTCCCGCACTCAGAGCACTCATACGGCTTCTCCCCAGTGTGGACCCGCTGGTGCTTCATGAGCTCAGAGCTCTGGCTGAAGCTCTTGCCACACTCCACACACTCATAAGGTTTCTCCCCAGTGTGGACCCGCTGGTGTCGTGTCAGGGCTGAGCTCACGCTGAAGCTCTTTCCGCAGTTGCTGCACTCGTAGGGTTTCTCCCCAGTGTGCACTCGCTGGTGCTGGACGAGCTGCGAGTTCCCGGAGAAGCTCTTCCCACACTCAGCACACTTGTAGGGCTTCTCCCCGGTGTGGGTTACCTGGTGCCGGATGAGCTTCGAGCTCATGCTGAAGCTCTTTCCGCACTCAGAGCACTTGTAGGGCCTCTCCCCTGTGTGGATTCTCTGGTGCTGGATGAGATGCGACCGCTGCCGGAACCTCTCCCCACACTCGGCACAGGCAAAGGGTTTCTCTCCAGTATGGATTCTCTGATGCTGGACAAAGTTGGAGCTCACCCGGAAGCTCTTCCCACAGTCCGCACATATTGTTAGTCTCCCCACAGAAGGATTTCTCTGCTGGATAATATCTGGCAGCCTCCTGAAATTTTTTCCATGCAGCATCACCTGGCTTTGCCTCTTTCCCAGAGGTCTCTGAACCCTTTCTGACCTGCGTGGGAGGACTGGGTCCTGCACAGGACTCTGGGAACTGTTCGCCTTGGAGAGTCCTGAGGGTAAACCCTTGGGCTCCACTGGCCTGGGGATGCCTTGGTGGGCATTTTCCTCTTTCTTGCTCACAATCCCATCTTCAGCTAAAATAAAATGAGAATCCAGAGAGAAGTCACAGGCAGGACAAAGAACTTTGGAGAGGGGAAATCAAAAGGGACCAAATTCTAAAAATGCAGCAGATTGACTTGAAGCATAAAAAGTTCTGGTATTTCCCTCCAAACTACACAGCGGATTTTGCACAGTGTTCACAGGAACAAACCCTGGAAATAGCCCTGCATGCTTTGCCAGAACCTGAATCTACTGAAATTATTGGCATATTAGAAGTAAACGTTTAGTGCTTGAATGGGCAAGGTGGCTGCTCTTCCAGGATATTATATCTGAAAATATTATTAAAAGTTGAGCTGGTAGTCAGAGGAGGACCATAAAAAACTGCCTTGTTCAGCAGAACATTACTCAGGTTGTAACAGATGCAACCTCCCTGCTTTTGTGCTGCTAGTGTTGCAGAGAGAGAGAAGATGCACAAAGGAGACACTTGCACTAAGGCATGAGACACAGAGACCGCCTAGGGCTTGGCTTATGACAACCTTAGAGCTTCCACTGGTGCAGAACAAATCCAAGGTGAAAGGTGGTTGGTGAGCTGAAGATCCTCCATGGCTGATTCCAGATTATGCACTGAGGAAATCCAATAAATGTGGAAGATGAAGGTAGTGCGAGACAGTGGAAGTAACACTAGCTGAACAGTTATGAACGGCTCCTGGGACGCAGGCAATGAACAAATCCCTGCCCTTTTATTCACATAAAGTCTTGCAGAAGCATAACCGGTATGAACCTATGGTGCACAGACTCAAGGTCAGCTGAAAGCCTTTCCAAGACAAGGGACTTGCACAGATTTCTAGGGCATGTACACAGAGCTGTCACTCCTTCCAGCCCACTGCTCTAATGTAGTTTTATGAGCATCCCAGTAGGTTCAAAAGCACATACCCCCAACAACACTGTGGCTTTTGCTGTCAGCGAGGAAATGTAGCTCTTTGCAGGGTTACTGAGGGCTTATACGCTAAACTGGCAAGACAGGACCTGCGTGGCGTGCACCCTTCTGCTGTCAGGGAAGGGAAAAGAGATGTCAGAGGGATGTACATGTGATGTAGAAGTGTCAACATGCATCTCTGAAGAGAGGCATTGCATCCAGATTTAAGACAGGTTGATCAGGGAAATAGATTCCTAGATGATCTCTTTATATGGACTTCTAGGGGTGAAGGATGGCTTGCTGTTGACTATACCTAGACCCAAAATATGAAGCACACTGAGGACTAAAGCCGCAAACACGAAGACCTCCAGATTTGCCTACTGAAAGATTCAACAGCTACCTCCTGGTTCTCTGAAACCTCTTTGTGAAATAAACTGGTAACATATCAGCTGTGTGGGATCGATGTACAAACCACAGGCACTTCCTGTGGTCTGGCAGAGTTGCGATAAGGAAGTGCATGCCTTGGAAGAGGAGAGTCACTACGGAACCGTAAGGATGCAATAAAGGAAGGAGAGTCTAGAATTTCAACCCAGACAGATATATGTACATATTTATTCTTCCTCTTTCTATTCAGTATAAGAAAACATCATGATATTATTTCACAGCAGACTCCTGAGATACCTTTTAGGGCAGTTTTGTGTGGTAGTGATGCCACTTCATTCCTCATACAGTTTTCATTAAAATCGTCCCTTGAGAGGAACAGACACTGGAACTTTGCTATTCACCACGAAGGCAAGTCCATTTGTCTGCAGCTACTCCATCCAGGCCTGGAGGAAAAGAGAAAGGTGATATCCAAAGACAGGATAAGAAGAGAACAATTCTGGCAGGCCAGCATGAAGCTTTTGACCTGTATGTCAGGCTTACTGAGTAGGCAATGGAGCTAGTGAAGTTGTTCTGTTGCTGTTGTGCCCAAAGAGATATCCTTCACCTATGCTAGCTTTGGTACTTATACAGAACTTGATAAGGCCTTCAAAGTACATGAAAATCAAGTCTTCTAGGGTGTTCTGTACTTTTAGGGGAAAGCCAGGAGTTTCAAGCTTCTTATTACAATGATTACAGTGATGGCTCCAGCTCTCAACTTCTACAACCATTTTTGTTACTTCTGAGCTACTAGGTATCTTCATTGGCACCTGGGACAAGTTGTCTGTAAAGGATTTGATCAAAATCATGACGACAGGAACTCACTGGAGTATTTTGAGTGGAAGGAGAGTAAGTTCACAATGCTGAGGAATTCATACTGGAAGCATAAGGCTGAACTGGCAAAAATGAACAAGCAAGAGAGATAGGAAGAATGTGGTTCTTCCTCAGCCCATGACAATTTGGATTGATGGTAAGACCTCTCATATGCAAAAGGCTGCCAGTGCTATAGCTACAAGGCAAGCTCCAAGTAAGCAGAGTAAGCGTACATACTGGGAGAGAACCTAAATATCACCTTAAATGTACCCTTGTATCTCTCTTTCTCAAGAGAAGCCAGCAACAGAAGGAGTTTCAGTTAATGCTCTGACCTGTCTCTCAGCAGCAGGAGAACAGAGCAATTGTCTCCAGCACTGAATTCAAGAATTCACAGAAGAGAAACCCATGAGAACTATTAAAAATAACATAGCACCATATGTGTAAGCCTCAGGCTGCTGGATGATGGCGGACTGTGCTACAGAGGTGTCATTGTATGCTTATCTTATCCCCTTCCCTAGCATCCACTTCTAGCCAGTCCCCAAATCCCTGAGATAGGGCTCAGAGCTACACAGACCTTTGGTCTAACCACACAGGGCTGCTCACATGGCCTCACAACACTGCTGGACTGCTGACCATGGTACCTCACTGTCAGGGGACTGGAAGGTGGCTGATGTGATGCCAGAGAAAGGGCTGGAGGGGAGATCTGGGGCTCAACATTCCAAGCAAACAAACAGAAATCAAAGTAAGAGAATAGTAAGAGAATTAATGGACAGACAGCCGAAGAGGGCAGACTGGGGAAGGGCTGGCATGGCCTTTAGAAAGAGATGTCTCGCTTCACAAACCGCTTGGAGTTCTTCAGAGGTGTCAATTTTAGCAAAAGGAGATCAGTAGTCCAAAGGCATTCCCAAAAGACATTTGTCATTCACCAAAACTGATAAAGAAACTAAGCTGCCGTGGGATAAATGATGCTCAATAAGGTGGTAAGGGTGGGAAAGGGGAGGTGGGAACATCTGCTGATGATTCTGTCTCGTTCAGGATTAAAGACACAAAGGCTGACTATAAACTGTGGCAGAACCTTATGATACTGACCAGCCAGGTGACAGGGGACGTTCCCTGCAGATAAACACAAAGAACTGCACAGGGGAACAGCTTCTACACCTCGCACTTATACCAGGATGGGCCTAGGATGTTCTTGGTATGATTCAGGAATAGCACCTTGGAGTTAAAGCAGACAGATCAAAACCGCAGCTCCTAGGCAGACAAAACAGCTAGTCAAATGTTATTGTGTGCAAGGGGGAGGATGGATCCCCGGTTTCAGAGAAACTCCAACGGAGCTAAGGAAGATAGAGGGGCATGACATGAATAATCAAAGGCACAGAAGAGCTTCTGTACAGGAGATGACTCAACTGCACATTCTGCTGGGGATACCACAGAGGGCTTTGAAAACACAAGTGGCCTGTGGGGTGGGTAGGATCCATCCTGCACTGTCTGTTCTAAATTAAGAACTACTGACATCAAGTGAACAATTAAAAGGCAGCTTCAAAGCAAACCAAAGGAGGTAGCAACTCATAAAACAGCTAAATAAGCTATGGAACTCCTTGCTGCAAGCTGTCATGGATGCTAAAACATAGACTGCTTCAGAAGGCAAGAAAATACACAGAGAGCTGCATGATACTGAGACATCACAAGTCTAGTTCGGCGGTTTCGGAAGCCACAGACTGCTTGGGCCTGGGAAAGCATACAGGGAGACGCCACTGCTTGTCTGCTCTTCTCTGGTCCCCGATACTGCCTGTTGTCAAGAGACAGCAGGCAAAGTGGCAAGGACCTTGCTCCGACCCAGTACTGCCACTCCTGTGCATTTTGGTGGGATTTCAGGATCCTGGAGCTGTTTTTCTCGTCAACGGGTTCACGGATGATTGCACTGGCCCCTTACCTGGACAGGTGCCACTCAGAACGGTCTTCCCTTCGCAGGCGTGGAGGTGGGAGAGCCACAGTTCCTCCTTCTGATCCATGTAGGAGATCATCTCCAGCTCCGCTCCTGGGGGTTCTGCTCCGGGAGGAGAAACGGGGAGGGTCAGAGCCTAGGCTTTAAGTAACTGCTCCGAGCGGTAGGGCTTCTGCACTTGGGAACCAGCAACTCCCCGCCGAGGCGGGGCCCCAGCTCCGCCGGGCGCACCCCTCGCTGGGAGCGGCGGGCTCCCCGGCACCCCTACGGCCCCGCTGCCCCTCAGCACCCCGGGGGGTGCCCCAGGGAAATAACGGACCCACAGGGCTGGGGTGGGAGCGGTGGTCCTCCAGACGCGGCAGGAAGCCGCCGGGGTGTCCCCGGGGCAGGGACCCCGTACCTGAGCCCGGCCCGGCCGGCAGCGGCGGGTCCAGTGGCGCTGTCACGTGACGGCGGCGGCGGCCAATGGCGGGCGGCGCCTTCGCCTCGGAGGGCCACCGAAAATGGCGGCGGCGCGGCTGGTGCCGGTCCCGGCTGAGCTCCGCCGCCGCGCCCCCCCCGCCCAACCGGGCCCTTCTCGCCAAACCGGGCGGTGCCGAGGGGCAGCCCGCGCCCTGCCACCCGTGGGACCTCTCCCCTGCCGGTGGGTTACCTGGTGCCGGAGCGGCTTTGAGCACAGGCTGAAGCTCTCTCCACGCTCAGGGACTCTCTCCCGTGCAGGTTGTCCGGTGCTGGACGGGACACCATCGCTGCCGCATGACCTCCCTGCAAGTGAGGGGTTTCTCCCAGGGTAACTGTGGAGGGCAAGGCTTCACCTCTGCATGGCCGAGAAGGGTCATCTGCATCAGGCCAACAGCAAATGCCCACCTTGGGGTCAACACGGATCCTTCACTCCAGAAGCTCAAGGGACAAGACATGATAGCAGCCAGCACTTTCTAAGAAGAAAGTATCCAGAGGATACCAAAGCAGAGCTCTGAAAATTTGTAGGTGGGCTCAGTGCCCTTCCCAGAGATGAGGACCTACTGGGGACACTATCAGGCTGCTGGAGCCTCCTTAGGTCCCACGAGCAGTGTGGTGTTGGAAGAGGAGGAGTGGGCTCGCGCTGATCTTAGGCATGAGTTTAAATCCTTAGCAATCTCACTCAGTACTTAGTAATCTAATCTTACTAGATGACTGCCTGGGCAGTTGAGCAGCTGGAGAGGCGAGGAACCTGGGCAGAGAAATACTGCAGAGGTACCTCTGAAACCCTTTTCTGGGGGACAGCAACTAAATCAGAGAATTCTTTGCTGAAGGCTGTGTCACCTCTCACAGGCACTTTGTATTTCACTAAACAACAAGCAGCTGATATGCAATGCCTCTGAAAGAAATTTCATGCTGGAATGATAAGAAAAGCAAACAAGCACATTTGAAATGCACTTCCAGAACAGCTCCAGTCCCCTTGAAGAACTCCAGGAAGGATTGCTCTTGGATTTATCCCTTCAATATCTAAATGCTGGCACTGTAAGCATAACACCTGGGCTGTGTTGGCCCAGTCACCATGCTGTGCTTTATAGCATTCTCCTATTTTGCAGTTAAATTGGCCCCTCCATGGGTCTTGGCCATGGCAGAGACCATGGTGATGGATCACACCCACTCAACAAATGCCATTAACACGGAGTGACTTCTGGACTAAGTGGACACTGAGAATGGTGCACATATAAGAAAACAGCTCTCTTCTCGCATGCAATGTTATTACGTAAAGAGCTGCAGCACAGCTTTTCAGAATAAACCTGTTGAGGATATTTTTTCAGGCAGGAAATGTGACAATACGCACACCAACATGGAATATCCATAATCAATCCCACAGATCATTTGACTGTCACAGCAAATTTAGAAGCACTGTTTTCCAAAGCTCACTCAGAGCTCACATGGTGCATCTTGGTAAGACAGAAGCTTTGTCCAATGCAGTAACGTATCTGCTCTTTTATTTAACTTAAAAAACAACTAATACCTACAGAAGTATTAAAATATTTTTGATAGTTGTTACTACACAGGTGGAAATAAAAAATGATGACAATATATTTTCCAAGACAAATGAGGAAGGTAAGAAAGCGAAGAAAAATATACAAAATGAACTACTTGGCAACACAGTATCACTGGCAAATGGCAACACCAGCCTTAGCTTGTGGAGGCAGGCTTTGCTTATGGATTGATCAAGCAGGTGAATGAATAATTGCTTTCAGATAATTTGCAGTGTACGTCAGACATGTCCTTGTGGTCTTGAAGGCTGTAAAAGATTTTAAATCCTTTTCTCATCATCTGAGAAAAGTTTGAGAATTACAAGAGACATTTCATTTTGTCAACTTCAGCAACAAGGAAGCATCGAGGCAAGCCTCTGCAAAGTGGTCACCTCCAAACCTCAACAGCACAGATGTGATATTTAAAATAATCTTTCTGCATTAGGCAAAGACTGCCCAGTTGCAAGGTTTAAGGATGACAAGGACAGGAGGATGGAGACACTTTCAGTGCCTAAAATTTGGATTTTTTTTGGTAGCATGATAAACAGGTTTTTATGACACAATGCTATTTGAACAATTGTAATTTATATCCGCTGAACTAATCTTTGAATTGACACTGAATGAACACTGCATTCACTGAAGGTTAAGATGTAATAAAGAATTGATTGCAAAATCTTTGATCATAAATATGTCTTACCTAAGAACAGAGAAAAAAGCTGGGAAGGATCTTATTTATGTTGTCATATTAAGATTGGTAAGTAGCACTGAAGCTTCTTCCATGTATGAAGTGTACTTGAGAGAGAAATACACAGTACACTGAGTGAAACAACATTTCCTGGAATGCCACTTAGAGCAAGCCTCACCCTTTTCAGGTAACAAAGTCAGCTGGCAGCTCTTGCACAAGAAGGTGGGGGAAGAAAAGTGCCATGACTGCCAGGGAAGAAAACTATCCCAAAATCCTGAAAATTCACCAGACATGGCAGAAGGCTTTGCTAGGAGGTCCCCCCACCATTATACACACCACAGACACCTGACAGAGGAGGTTCCTAAGTGGTCACCCATGTCCCCTTCCCCAGCAGCCCTCCCCTCCAAAGCCAGTCTGTACCCCTCCCCACAGCCCATCCTTGCAGCAGACCCCAACACCTTCCCCCCAAGTCTCCCTTACCTCAGGGCTGCACAGCCCGGATGAACAGGGCAGCTTGTCTCTCTCCCAGCAGCCAATCCACTGTTCATCAGCCGCTGCTGCATGATCTCTCCCACCTCTCCTGGATGCTGGGCACCTGTGACAACTCCTCTTCCTCCAGTTCTCTGCTCAGGGTTTCAGCCAGTATGGGCATAGACCGCAGACTCTACTGCTCTCAACTAAACCCAATGCTGCCGCTTAACCCCCCCCAAGTCTGTCGTAAGACCTTATTTATTGTTTATCATTAGTACCTTACAAATTGTTTATTGGATATAATATAAATCAAATAAATCCGAGAATATAAAAAATAGAAAAATATTTATATGTTCCAAATACATAAATATGTTTAGAAATTTGGCTTCTTTTTTTGAAACATTGTGTCCATTTTGTTGAGTGAGACTCTTCGCAGACTCAGAACTGTGCCAGAACAGACAAAAGGCAGAAGATGTTGTGAAAGTAAACACAAGAAAGATGACAATTTAGGGTCCAAGATTTCCCCAAGAGTCCCAGATGGTTTACAGCCTAAGATCTGTCCAGTTTGGAAATGAGACCAATCAAAGAAGCGGAATTAGATCAGCTTATAAGAAGTATTGAAGAGATTCAGTGATCACTATAATACTGTCTTTTTAAAAACATACTCAATCTACATTGATAAGGTAAAACAGGGCTCAGAAAATGGAGCGGATGGTATCTTTAATGCAGAACGTTTGAAATTAAAAGGCTTTCACGTGACATCTGGTGTCACAGGGCGCTTTTGGGAACCATCACAAAGAGACTAGGAAAACACCTCCACTGTTTTGCAGCCATTTAAGAAACACAGATTAAGGAGCTTTACCAGAGATTGCATATTGAACCAGGGACAGAAAAAAGGCATTGTATTTCCACGATGATCCCTGGCTTAACAATCAGCAGGGCAATCATACGCTGAAGAAATGAAGACCAAGTCACAGGGGTCTAAACATTCAGTGCTCTATAGAGGGGAAGGGGGACTGGTTTCTTGCAGGCCGGTTATTCTATGGAATACTGGAACTTGAAAAGTGAACTGTTTCACAGCCCAAGGCCAGCAAAAAGTTCTTCACAAGTGTCATGGAGGGAAGCACCTGCCTCTAGAAGCACTAACATGAAGAAAGATTGCGGCCTAAAACCTATTAGAAAAACAGAAAGACAAAAAAAGGCACAGCAGGAAAATTGAGGGAAGAAAAAGAGGCTCCAGATGACCTCTGTGCTGAAGGCACGACAGTGACTGGAGGAGTTTGTGAAATTGGAGCAGAGCTGGGAACGGGAGCTCAGCTCAGACCCATTCTCCAGCATGTCGTCTGACAGCAGGCCACAAGGAGGAGCAGCGCACCCACTGACCACAGTACCACTACTAGCACCAGCCTGGAATAGGGTTTCCAGCTTATCAGGAAGGCCTCCATGTACAAAATTTTCAGGATGGAGGAGTAGGCTCCATTCAGTATCGTCTCCTCTGTTTTTTGTTCCCCTTTCTTTTCTGTTCCTTCTCTTTCCGGGCTCCAGCTGTGGTAAATGTGATACAGTGAGCATCTAAAAAGTCCAGCAGCTTTGCCTTGGAAATTTTAATGCCGTTCTGTTTCAGCTCAGCATGCAGCTCAGCCAGCTCAATTGGCTCATAAAAGAGAATCTTGTGGTACAGAGCTGTGTTTGAACGGATGTAGCACCTTACTGCCTCCAGCTTATCTTCTTCCCGAGATGCTGCCTGAGATGCTGGAAGCTCCTCTTCTTCCTCCTCGGATGCAAAAGCACAGGCTTCAAATCCATTCACAAAAGAACTAAAAGCAAGATCAAGTAGACCAGAGATCAAGGAAAGAAGAGGCCATCCGGGACAGGACCAGAGCTCCCCAAGACCCCGGCGGCCAATCCCTGTGACTACCCTCTACAGGATCACAGACTCTCTGATACCAGCACCCAAAAAATGAGTGAAGCAAAACATGGCACGTTTTCTGCAAATTTCCCCATCCCAGCCGTGAGAGCGCTGGTACTGCTCACCAAGCCCTGGAGCTGTCTGGCATTCCTTGCTCCTGACCTATGGTGCCTACTGCTGCCATACTGTGACAGCTTCTGCTGAGCATCTATCCCTGCTCTAGCTGCGGGTTCTCAGTCAACACTGAGTGCTCCTTGTCGCTCTAACTTGCAGAGACAAGGCATGCTAGATTTGGGCCTTGCACACATGCAGCCACAAGCACTTTTGTGCTCTGAGAACAGCTCGCTGGGAATTAAAGTAAAAAAACAAAACCTATTTCTTTCGTAGGAGTGTGTTGACCTTCAAGTGACATGCCTGAGGAGGTAGCAGGGCCACATGGACACTCACTTCTGTTTGCCACATTCCTAGCTCATCTCTGTCCTGCACCATTGACTGTTTTGTGTTTTATTTTGTTCCCTTACCTCTGTGAATCAGAAGAGATGTCACTACCATCCACTGAAGAAAAGTCAGACTCCTGAGACGCTGAGAGCATTGGTTCCTCACCATCAGCTGCCAGAGTCCATCTCTCTGGAGATACAGATGACCTTTTCTGCTCTTTGGGTCCTTGTGGGCAATGTGTCATTTTAATTCCCTCCTTGGGTGCTACACAGCCCGTTTCATGGGATCCAACAAGGTCATCATCAGCCCTCCCCACAGGGAGCACTGAAGAAGCCTTAGCAACCTGCTTCTTTTTGCCCACAGCCCTTGAGGCACTGGCACGCTTTCCACCTGCAGCCTGGTCTGCCTTTGACTGCCTAGAGAGTTTGGCCGGGGCCTTCTGCAGGGGAGGCTGGGAAGATGGGATTTCATCCTCAAAGTCAGAGTCCACGTCCTGGTGAGTATACTGAAATATCTCCTTCAGCTTTAACACCATCTGGCGTTTTGGGAGAGCACGAACTCCAAATCTGAAAGAGAAAGGTGGAAGCTTAGGTTAAGATAATGCTGCACCTTCCACTGTCACAGCTCAGGAAGAGGCTCAGGCCAGAAAGTCCAGTGGTCAGCTGGAAAAGTGTGACATGACCTCAAGAAACACTGACTGGAGCTTCACCATGGTTTCACTTTCAGCCCAGGAGCTTTCCTTCACACTACCTGCTAGCAAGCTGCTGCTTGTAAAGAGGTGTAATCATGGAGGTAATGCTAACCTACGCAACTCCTTCTTCAGCTGTGGTGTCTCCATGATGGAGTAAGCTGGCATTGGTGTCACTGGAGTGCCGGGAGGCTTGTTCTCCTGACAGGAAGGTTCTGCAGCAGAACGAAATTACCATGATCAGAATTGGTACAGAAAGGACTTAAAATGACTGATAACTTCCCCTTTTAGTGGCAGATATTCTACTACTATATAATAATTGTTTAATTAGCTCTACTTTCCTACAAGCTCTTTTAATTATTACTAAGTTTCATATTGGACAGAACAGTCAACACTTTTTTTGCCCTGAACTGGGTACTTGGTTTTTATTGACTTTAAGTAGAAAACAGCTTAAATTAAGATGTCTGAATGCGAAGCCCATTCAGGGCTTTGTTAGAACAGGCAACGTTTACAAGGCAGTTAAAAAAACATGTTTACTGAATTCTGGAAAGTGGTTCTTCTCCCAGGAAGGAAATTTCATAATAGGGACATGATGCAGAAGAAACTGAGCAAGTCAAGCTTCTGGGGTCCTGGGTTAGATACTGATTTAATGATACCAATTTACTGATACTGTGAAGCACAGTCTCACACATCACATTCTAAACACCCATTAAACTAATTACTTAGTATGACATAATTAATAACATATTTAATTAGATACTATGAGATCAATTACTGGTCTTGGAAGGAACCATGCAAGGATATGTGCATGCAGAGGTCTGTTGCAAGGGCGCAGAACTGGCAAACAGAAGGCAGCACAAGACAGCAGTGCATCAGCAAAGCTTTGTACTGCAGCAGGCATGAAACCTACCCATAGTCAGGGACAGGCACCCACCCCCAGCTAGCCTCAACACAAGGAAACCATCTGTGCCTGCACCACTGTGTTGCTTACCTGATGTCCTTGTGTACGTTAGCACAAGCATCACTTCACAAATGTGTGAAAAGCAAGACTGTAGAGAGCACCCACTACTACGGGGAACGAATATCCACTGGCATGCAAGCTGAAGGTTGTTTTTTTGTTCTGTTTTGGTTAGGTTGTGCGCTCTCCCACATCAGAAGATGACTGCACCTGCTTTGTGCCTGGCCCTGACAAGTCCTTCACCTCAGAAGGCTGAAAGACCCCTTCAATGTATCAAGTGAACCACAGGTGAGATGACCACTTAAAATGAAACAATTTAACCTAGCCCAATCAATCTAGTATCAATACAAGCTCTCACCAGGAGTCTTTACAGGATCTGTCTGACGCACATCTGCTGCAGCTGACAACCTCTGAGACAGAGGAAGTATCTCTGGAAATTCATCTTCCTCTTCTTCCCCGTTCCAGTCACCCCAGATTTTGGAGTTCAGGTAACTCAGTCTACTGCCCACTGATGAACAGGTCTCAAGAGGACTCTTTTCAAGACGGAGCAAAGTTGTTCTGCCAACAGGACTTCCTCGAAGAGGGGTACTGCCCTTAATTTCCTGTGTGTGGACTGGGCTCTCCCACTGGTCATGCCAAGAGCCAGGTCTGGGGCTGGTGGCAGTGCTGGTCTTTGCACAGCTGACCTGGTTGGAGTCCTGGCTGTTGCCTCTGATGGGTGACAGATATTCAACACGCCAGCAGTCATCAACAGGGACTGGGGGCTCGTCACAAAGCAAGACACTACTACTCAAAGAAGGCAGACTTATCTCCTTTTCACTGTCCTCTATCTCAACCACACTGATATTTGTTTTATCTTTCAATGACTGCTCATGGCACAGAGGCACAGGTTTGGATAAAAATGAGATCTCAACACATTTGCTTTTTACTTTGGTGTGGCCAGGGGAGAGGAGAACTGGATCCACTGGAGAAACTGGTGGGGAGTTCTTGGAAAATGGTCCTGCTGCTGGGCTGCTGAAAGGGCTCTTTTCACTGACTGAGTTCTCCACAGGCAAATGTTTGTCTGACAATGTTGTTTCACAAGCTTTTATTAAACTTCCAGTCATTTCATAGTTACTGTTACCTGTTGCTAAGTTCTTTGTGCTGACTTTAGATCCTGTACTCTTTAAAGAATTAATACTTGTGACCTGAGTCTGTGTTGAGAAGCTTCTGCTTTTGCTCAGAACCGGTGTGTCTGGCACTAGCCATGAGCTGTCTGTACCTGAAGACATTTCATGACCGAGGCTTTTTTCAGGGCTCAGGTTTGCCCTCCTTTTGCTCTCAGTACAAGCATCTATTTGTCTGCCGAGAGGCAATTCAGTGGGCATCTTTACATCATTACCTATATGCACTGTATCTGTAATGCCACATGAGACCTGGGTTGATCTCTGCTCTGCTTCAGTGACTGATGAGTTACGTTCAGGTTTTGGTACCTCAGGACCTTGTTCTCCATTTGCACATTTCAGTTGCCCAGGGATTTCCATTTTCTTCAGAGCAGAGCCTGACTCTGGCGACTTCTTGTCTAGTTGTAACTCCATTTCATCATCAGAAGATAAAACAATAACATCACCCTCCTTGTTCTCCTGAGCTGCAGCATCCTGAGTTCTGATGACCAGTGATGACACTGGGATATACGTATGCTTGTTTAAATGAATGCAGGGAAGCTCTGCTGGAGAAATTGTGTTCTCATTGCTTGATGCAGTATCCAGCTTGTTGGCTTTCTGAAAGTGTATTTCATCAGATGGGAATGATTTTTCCTTTTTGTTTTGCTTTGGTGTTGACACATGTTCCATGGCAAACTTTCTCTCTGATTTTGGAGATGCAGGTGAAGAGCCAACAGCAGGAAAAAGGGGCACATAAGGTTTGGGAGGAGGAGTCCCACAAAACCAGTTCCTACGTGGAGAGAGGCCTTTTTGTGACTTGCTGTACAGAACTGAATCATTAACATCAACATGTTTTTCACTAGGAGACTTTCCCGACTCTTTGATAAATTCTTTCATTGGGGAAGACTCAGAGTAATCTCCCTGAGTTGCAGAAAACAAGTGTTCATAACTTTCATTTATATTAGTATCACCATGGAAGCTAGGAAATTGTTTTTCAGAGTGATCTGCCTCATCATGTGAGACCTGAGATGACTTGGAATCCTTCACACCTTCATACCTCCTAACAGTCTCTCCTTCATTAGCAGTGGCACCATGGGATGCTGCATCCCATTTTTGAGGTTCACTGTGGTGAGGCACAAAAGTTGTCTGTGGATCATTCACACTTTTGCATGTATTTATATCCTGCATTTTCTCTTCTTGTGCAGACAAGTCACATTTAGATCTTTCCACATCATTGCCATCCCTCAGATCTTTGAAGCTGTTGCTTATTGAAGCAGACTGAGATCTCTTTACCTCCTCCTCCTCAGTTTGCTGGTTTGTACCTTGGGCTGCCCCAGTATCACTGCAGGTTCTACAGTCTGTTCCCTCGCTCACCTCTGTTTCACCTTGAACCATCTTTCTCTGAGTTGCAGCAAACTCATAGATTTCCTCAAGCTCCTGTTCACCCACCCCATTTTCATCTTCCTTCTGGTATTCAGCATTCATCATAACTACTTCTTCCTCATCTTCACCCACCCACATCAACTTCAAGAGGTCTTGGAAGTTCTCAGCTCTGTCGTCACAATCTTTATCATCCATCACAGAGAGAAGATCATCTTCTGAATCCACTCCAGAAGACATCTGACTCTCTCCAGTGCTGTTTTCACACTTTGCAATCAGTTCCCTCACACCAAACCTGCAAGGATATAATAGTGATGTTAGTATTTTCCTCTTCCAGTATTTCTTCACCATTTGGCTGCCTGATGTGAGCCTTGTAAAGAATTTGCATGAGGATGCACAAGATGCAGTATACTCCTAAAATTTGGAATTTGCTTTTCCAGGAGTCACTCACATGAAAGCATGAGGCTCACTCTTCCTTTTTTGTGTTTGAGACTAAACAGCTATATGACTACACTAAAACCCCTTTGCCATTGGCACTGGTGAGAGCCCCATAAAATGGCTGGGGCTAGATAATGTCTGTCATGTGCAAGCTTCATGGCTTTTTGGAGTGACAGCGCACCTCTGTACGTACCTTTTGGCAAGACCCAACCATTTACCCACCGTACCTCAGCAGCTGCTCCTACTTCAAGCTCTTTAATCAGTGCATGCCTAGGATCACAACCGAGAGCATGGCTGACACAACACATTAGAGTTCTAAGTATCCAATACATTCTGCAAGTGTTGTTCAGATTAAGTGCATCGCTAGTGCAATGCTTTGAGAATCACAAAGAGAAGATATGCTCATCATCATCAACATCAGCTGTCAATAAACATCCTGAGACAAAACTCTTGGCAAAAGTTTGCTAAGCACATACTGAACATAGAAAATCTCACACAGATACAACCTGAAGAGAGACTCATTGAAAAGATGAGGGTAGGATGTTCTTATCTGCAAGTTTCATCTAAAATGTAAGCAGAGGACTATGGAATTTGTAAGCCACTAAAACTGCAAGGGAAGATATCAGGTTGGGGTCTGTGCGGCTGAAAGCATAAGGGGGTCCAAAACATGCTCAGGATACAAACCTGGCAGCCAGAGCCCCCACCTGGGGCAGCACGCCAGCAGGGACGTCAGCATCAGCAGCATAAAGGTATCGCAGGAACGCACACACCGCCTCTCCTGTCACGTCACTCAGCAGCACACGGTGTGTCTGTGCATTCCCATCCTCCTCCACTAAGAACCCTTGGCTGTGAACCTGGTGTAAGAAGAATGCAAACAAAGTTAATTTGCTAGTAAAGGAACAGCAAAAACAATTCCTATCAGCTTACTCCCTTCCTTTACCGAAGTCTTATGCTGGGACCAGGACCTGATGCCTCAGAGGGAATCTAAGATGACCAAGTTATGCAGACCTTCATATGGAACAAACCATTTCTTTCCTGATCCTACAGCTGTTAGCTTTGATAAAGTTTAACTACTCATTTTAGTCACACATATAAAACAGGGTCTTAGAGTTCTGCCATTAGTTCTGGAACCAAGTTAATTCCCCGAGCACAATTTCCAGAGTTATCTACACTTCCCTACAGCGAGCTTCCTCTGATCTGTTTTGAATTTACCTACCCTTGATGCACTGCCAAAACTCTAGTTCTGATGTCTCACAGGAAAAGAGACACCGTACAAAATACTGCTCCACTGAACTGGACCATTATCTGCGTGGGTCCAACTGGATTTCAGGTTTTGGCAAAAATGCATCTCCAGTTCAGTAAGGTCTCACCTCCTTTACAGCAAAATCATGTGTTGTGCTACCTAAAACTCTCTCCAAAGTTAGGGGATGCCATGCAACAGAAAATACAAGCTCCAAAGTAATCTGATTAATTACTGTTTCCTTGTTACCCAAAAATCTTCAACAAAGAAGAGCACTCTATACAGAAAATAGCTATACAGAAAATAAACATGAAATGCTGCTTTGCAGGTGAGGACTTACAGGAAAACAACCCTCTGCAGGGATCAAAAATACAGCATAGGGCCAATCCCACAACTTTACCCACACAAATGATTCCTGCCCATGAAAACAGTGGATGGGAATGCTGAAGCCAGACAGAGTTGCAGGGAAATAATAAGAGAACATGGTTAACCCAACAGTTTTTAAAGTCCTTTGATTTGTGGGCACATGCACATTTGCTAAGAGTTGTGACGATCCTTTAAAAAATTCCTATTAAAACTGCTGCATGGCATATATGAACTTGCTTCCTCTCCCCAAACTGTCATGGCCGCCTTAGAAACAGCCTGAGTCACCTTGGGTGGAAACTCTGCCAACATGAATGAGGATAAAACTAAACTTTCCAAAAGGGCAGCTTTGAAGAAAACTCCCTTTATTAGGGAGCTGGCTGTATGGACCAGTGGTAGCTCTGTGAAATAGCAGAGTTAAAATCTTAGGCTCAGTGCCTTTCACAGTCCTGGCAGGAAGCTGCATAGGAGCAGGCTGGGAACCATTCAACCCAAAATGCTTCTGGGAACACAAGAACTACTCCACTAGCCTTGCAAAAAGCACAGTTCAGTGCAGCTACTTCCAAAGCAACGCTGAGAGTGACAAAACCTCTGTTGAGGTTGTTTTCAAGTACTTTTCAGAATCTCTCTACTCCATACTCAAGTTTCCCAGCCTGGGTGACAGGCAGGACACACCAGGATGGACAAAGCATCCTGCACTTGCACAGGTATAGAAATTCAAGGGCAAAAGTCCTTAGGAAGCTTCCTCCATTGCTCATGGGCAGAATGCAAGGAAGGATCCTTGCCTCCCCATAGTCTGTCCAGATCAAGTACCACAGTTTCCACCATGTCGTCACGATTCTGGTTTCCTAAGCTGAAAACCCACTGCAGCTTCCGAGGCACTTCCCATTAAGCCCAGCAGTGCTCTGTGCTGATTCTGTAGCATTAACTGATTGTAGGTGTGGGCAGTCTGAGCTCTCCTGATGTAGGGGAGGAAAATATGTCAACAGTACTTACAATCTGAATGGCCTGTGGACACCGTGCATACAACACAAACATGTGGGCATAAAGGACTTCCCCACAGTCCACCTGGAACTGGACATCACTTAAGTGGGGGTTGTTGACCATCGCACTGAAATCTTCAGCCAGCAACCTGAGAGGGGACTAGAACATAGAAGGAACACAAAGACCCAAGTTATGCTAGAGCTGTCAAACATTTCCCTCAAAAATAAGAAGGGAATAACACAGTTTAACAGCATTGCTGAACTGTGGGTCCCAGTCTGGACACACTGCCTTTGCCTCCTGAAGATAATCACCAGCATTATCAACTTCAGGTCTTCCATATGACAAATAAGCAGACAAGTCTAGCAGATGTTTCTGGCTTTGTTTTCCTCCACTTTTTCACAAGCTGGCAATTGTGAAGAAAGGGCAGTCATGTTGTATTCTACTGTACTTGTTCTGCCTTGTATTACATCACATTATCACCCTCAGATCTTCACCACACCATTTCCTGATGTGGTCTAGCCACTGCCTATAGTTGGCCTCTTGATCTACTGCCTTCCACCACATTTTTAGGAAACTGTAATTTCCACTTTGATGGACTTGAACTCAAATCACTATAATTAGAGTAAGAGGAAAGAGGATGACTCAGGGATATGGTAATGAGCCTTTCTTCTCTCGTTCACTGTCTGGCAATGATAGCGGAGAAGAGTGGCTCTGCAACAAGGGGCCCAAATAGAATAAAACTAATGTAGGTGTCTTGTTCAAATGAATTTAGGTGCTTATTACTGAAACCCCTTTTGAAAATTCCACTCAATTATAAAAAAGAAACATAAATTCTATTATTGTTCTAGAACACCTTGCTGGAATTTTGGGGAGGGTTTGTTGACTGAGCTATCTGTGACTGGTTACTGGTGATGGCAAGGTCAGGCCTGGGGCGTGCTGCCAAAGAGGGCAATAATTAATGCTCCGTTTCTGCTCTGGAGCTGCTCCTGGTATGAACCCACCCCAGGCAATCTTCTAAAGCCTCAGATCCCTCTAGGCAAGTGTTGCAGCTCTGGAGGTGCTTCAGAGAAGTGTGAAATACCCTCAGCTCACAGTTGAGAGGCTGTCTGACTGTAAGTGAAAACCAGTTTATAGTTAACACTAATCATTGACCATGTGTGTTTCAAACCTACTGCAGAGTTGCAGAACTGCAAGTTTTATTCCAGCGAACATCTGCATGAGATGCAGTGCCACCTGGAACAACACAGCTCTTTATTTTAATAGCAGGTTTCTACATTGGCAGTGGACTGTGGAAACCCAACCTTTCTACTCGCTCCAGCATGTGTTTGCAGGCAGCCAACACTAATTAGCACCAAAATGGCAGCACACACCAGAACACTTCTTCCAGGCCTTCAGAGGTGGGCTAGAGAAGACTGCATGTTGTGGCTGTGGTGTGGACTGATCTCTAAGGGGAAGACAGGAAGCTCAGTCTGGAAACTAATCTGATGTTTCTTACTTTCTTATTCTTGGCAGGTAGGATACCTGCAAGACAGTATCTCAGGAAGCCAGAAAACACAGACTCCTGATGCTACGTTCCAGGCAGCAAGCCCAGAACAGCATTCCGGCTGATGCTAAAATTATGAATTGGGAATGGGGAAATTAAATAAGGCTAGAAACCTCCTGGCTGCCCCATTCTCTGTGCAAAGCAAACAGACTGGTCTGAAGACAGCTCTGAGTGGGCACGTGCTCCTGTCAGACAACGCACCAGAACACTCCTACTGAGGAGGCCAGCTAGACCGGACTCCACAGACGTGACAAGGGTCTTCAGCATGGGTGGGGGGATGTGTTACCAATGCAATGGATGTGTCTGCTCCACGTGGTTACACCCTGTGTTCATATAAAGCACAAACCTCTCCCACTGGCAATCCAACTCTTCAGCAACACTTCATTTGCTCAGGAAAACTGTCATGCAATAAAACTAAATCTGAAAAAGTCATACTGGTTTTGCTGGTAGCAACTGAGTCGCAATATCAGTATCAGAACAGCTTCTGTGTTGCTGAAGGCCTCTGGTTTAACAGACTCAGAAGCTTATAAAACAAAATGGTTTTTTCCTGCTAATTATTTTTTTTTAACACCCCTCAAAGAATATCTAGCGTTTCTGTAACAAGTAGCTGGGCTGCTCAAATTTAGCAGATTCCCACCTCACAGAATTGTCTCCTTTTTGAAGTCCCTTATTCTATTAGCACAATATGAAAGTGCTTTCTCAAGACATCAGAATTTATCAAACATCAAAAGCTACTAGCTTTCGTGGCATGTTTATTTATTATCAAATCAAAGATAATAAGTTTCACCAGATAAGGTAGAAGATCCTGGTAAGATGATGAATTGCGTTTTTTTTATATGCACTTCCAATTGAAGAAAACTGCTTATACATTCATGGGTGATTACATACCCACTGGTGCACCTGGGATAAGATGTGATCTACAGAACACTACTGGCTTGATAAAAAAAATCATTGGTGACTTACTAGCCTGTGTTCTTCACCTAGTCACCACAGAAAGCGCACTGATTTTCAAGCTAGATCCTCTGATATGTGTTCCCAAAATGAGGATTTTCTATACTAAACTTTTAAAGGTTCACATTAGCAGCAAAAACGTGCTCATCTTCCATGGACCTCATGACTTTCTACATCATCTATCAGGCTTTTACGCAAGATGAGAGAATTTAGTACAAGTCAGCCATTCCTTGCAAGAATTCTCTCTTCCACTGCCAGGCACAGCATGGAGAGGACTCTGACAGAGGAGGAACAGCTCCATTCAGAACCACCCAAAGTAGCTGGGTGTGTGAGCCTGGAGGAAGCACCAGGCTGCTCTGTCTCTCCTGGCTGCAGCCAATTTTCTCTTGGATAGCATAGGCATTAAAGCAGAGTACTGCCTAACGTGGTGCAGCTGCACTGGTCATGAGCACTGCATTGCTGGCTGGTGACGAGCAGTGTTCCCCTGGGCTCAGTTTCAGGGCCAATCTTGTTTAATATCTTTATCAATGATCTGGAGAAGGAGATCAAGTGCACCCTCAGTAAGTTTGCAAATGACACCAAATTGGGTGGGAGTGTTGATTTGCTCGAGGGCAGGAAGGCTCTGCAGAGGGATCTGGACAGGTGGGATTGGTGGGCCAAGGCCAAGTGTATGGGGTTCAACAAGGCCAAGTTCTGGGTCCTGCACTTGGGTCACAACAACCCCAGGCAATGCTACAGGCTTGGAGAAGAGCGGCTGGGAAGCTCCCCAGAGAACGACCTGGGGGTGCTGGCTGACAGCTGGCTGAACATGAGCCAGCAGTGTGCCCAGGTGGCCAAGGAGACCAACAGCATCCTGGCTTGTATCAAGAACAGCGTGGCCAGCAGGAGCAGGGCAGTGATTGTGCCCCTGTACTCAGCACTGGTCATGCCACACCTGTGTTCAGTTTTGGGCCTCTCAGTACCAGAAGGACACTGAGGTGCTGGAGCATGTCCAGAGAAGGGCAACGAAGCTGGGGAAGGGTCTGGAGAACAAATCTGATGAGGAGTGGCTGAGGGAGCTGTGGGTATTTATCCTGGAGAAGAGGAGGCTGAGGGGAGACCGTATCGCTCTCTGCAGCTATCTGAAAGGAGTTGTAGTGAGGTGAGCGTTGGTCCCTTCTCCCAAGTTACTAGTGATAGGACGAGAGGAAATGGCGTCACGTTGCATCAGTGGAGGTTTAGGTTGGATACTAGGAAAAATATCTTTCCTGAAAGAGTGGTCAGGCACTGGAACTGGCTGCCCTGAGAGGTGGTGGAGTCTCCATCCCTGGAGCTGTTCAAAAAACGCATAGATGTGGCACCTGGGGGCATGGTTTAGGAGGCACGGGGGTGTTCGGTTGGCAGTTGGACTTGATGATCTTAGAGCTCTCTTCCAACCTTAACAATTGTATGATTCTGTGATTCTATCCCTAGTTCCTACTCCCAAATATTCTTAGTGCTAGAACTTAACTCCTTAACCTGGTTCTCTTTATATAAACTATGGACAGATTGGCCTTATGTTACCTGTCATTTTAAATCACCTCTCTCATCTGGTAGGGCAAGTACTGAAAAATCCATAAGCCTGCTTGTGGGCATCAAAGAAACACCACCACGTGTGCTGATCTCACCTGTGCCCATGATGATTCCAGAGTGACTGTGAACCTTAAGCACCTCTTTGCTTCTATGGAAAGGAATGGAAAATATTCCATACTATGAATTGCACAAATGCAATAGCTTCTTTTTTACAGTGATAAACAAATACAGAAAAAAGTGGGAAAAAAAGGTTGTCCTTACTCTTTTACAGCTGCTTGTCAGGAGGCTCTTCTCTTTGGATGGGGGCACAAAGCCACTATGCGGAATATCACTGGAAGTCAGTTCTTTTCCTCAAAGAAGAAAACACACATAATAAATCACGTACAACTTCTTTGTGAGACAGAGTGATGTAAGAATTCCTAAAAGATCCTAGCTATGACAGCAACCTGAGACAGCTGCTATAACCACCCTGATCTTAGTTGAAGGCTCAGCCTCTCCCTCATGCCTTTATTGGAGGGTTTGGCTCTGGGCTGTGAAAGGCTGTAGGTACCTGAGTACCATTCAGCCACAAGAAGCACCAATCTACTGCAGATCTATGTGTGCCATAATCATCCAGATGGAGGAACTGCGGAGTGCAGCATGCTTCTCTGCTTTCATGTCTCAGTTTTCCTCCAGTGGGAAAAAAAACACAACACAGAGTGGGATGGGACATGCCACAGTCTCATCCTAGCAGACAGGCAGAATGTATCTTGGATCCGCATTTCAAACTAGACAAAATGCTGTGGGCTCTAGTGCTCAGAGGCAGCCAGTAAAATCAGTTTCACACAGCCTGAGCCCTGTGGTAGTCCACAGAGCGCACAGAACAGGATGCAGAGCAACAGAAAGAATGAATGTCTTCAGAAATGGGTTCTGGTGTATTAGCGTCTGCACAGTGGGTTTTTTCCACGTGATCTAATTTACACACACAATATACATTTATATGCGGAAATTATTTCCCTCACCCAAGAAGTTCGATCTCCACTGAAATCCCAGGAGCAGTTTTATGCTGCAGTTTAGTAGGGGAAGTGAGGATTATACCCAAGTGAAAATGCAGACGGGTGAACTTAGCAACCATGTTCCCTTTCACAGGTGAACAGGAGACACACAATACATTCTGCTGAACAGCCAGGCCATTTTAAGTGATATCATTGACCTTGAAATGTGCAGTTGTGCACCACATGCAACTGTGTGGGGACATTAGAGAGATGCCCATAGAGGAATTCTAGGTGTATTTTTCAAGCCTGTCTAGGTACAGATAAAAACCACTTTTGTGTAATCGATGTACCAACATAACATCATCTCTCTTGCACATCTCCCTCATCCAATTGTCTCAAGACCTGAAAAGACAGTGCACATAACAGTAACACTGACAAAACAGCAGGGATGAGGATTTTGTCCCAGCTGTTGAACACATCCAGGCTCCCTCCTGGCAGAAAATACTTTGCTGTCTTTAAGGGAATTTAAAAATAAAATATAGTATCTGCTGTCCAGGGCTTCTCTTAAACGCTGGGATTTATGAATCATTTCAGAAATGACAGCTTGATTGTATCCAAAGCTTACTGCAGAAAAATGTCTCCTCACAATATCACCTCTCAGATCAACATCAATACCCTGCGGGCACTGTCATGGCTCTCCTAACTTAGCACAGCCTAGGTCTGGCTCTGTGTAGCTGAAGGGACTAGGGACAGGGCTCACAAAGCTGCCAGAACTTACCTGGCTGCTCTGCTGCCTGAACATGGTCAGCATCAAGGTTCCACTGAGTAAGGGTAAGTCCTTCCCTGGCCAACTCAACGAGGTCCTGCAGGGTCTGAACATCCTTCTGGCTGTGAGATAAAAACTGACCATCTCCTTCAGGGGCTGACTTGGATCCATCAGAAGTTTGGCCTCCAACTGTGCAAGTGGACTTGTGAGAACTGAGGTCAGGCTGAATTTGCTGGGATACTTTTGGCTGATCAGATCCCACTGATGGCAGAAGGTTCTCTGGCTTCTGGTTCTGATCAAGAGGAAAAAGAGACACCAATAAATTAAGTCTCGATTTATGTATTTGCAGAGCTCAGAATACAGTCTCTGCTTCATACTTTGAAACATCTAGGAAAGGAATACAGACCATTCCCCAGGTATGGGGGCTTCTGAGGCAAAAGCTCTCTGCAGTTTTATGAAGGATTCTCCAGAGATAAAGACAGCTCTGAACAGAAGAAAGGAAACTACACTAGAAAATGCAGAAAACGTCGTTTCTCCAGAGCATGTCTGTGCAGACAATTGCCAAGCAGGGAGAAAGGATGGTGGAAATGCTCCCACTCCAACATCTAAGTGTTTCAATATAGCAGGACCGCCTGGCAACTGACACAGTCGAAGCTCTCCAGGTGCTTCTGTTCTGAGTTGTGAAATGCTTTTGCAGTTACATGTAAACTAAATCAACTTTCACCTTGGAGATGATATTTTCCAGGTTTGGTGACTGTTTCCCAATAAAAATAGTTTTGTTTGTTTATTTCTAAGTAAAAATGGTTTAGCCATTTCTGTGAATGGAAAGAATCAGAGGGGAAAACACACTCTTGCCGTGATTTTAAAGGCTTTTTTACCCTTTATTTTTAAACTTCTCTGGCAGTTTTTGGCTTCAGCAAAAGTTAAAAAATCTTCATAATATGGAGCCCCTCCAGTAGAGCCCCAGCCTGCAATAAGCTCTGGGCTTTGACTAGGGAAGAAGTATTAAATAAAGCACCTATATAAGCACACTAGTTTTCAAGCAGAAGCACCAAATTCTTCAAGAATGAGGGAAGGAAGAGAAGTGATATCCTTCTCAGCAAGTGTGTGATAAGATTAGTCTAAAAGAGCTTTGTCTACTTCTGCAGGCATTTTTTTATAAAAATACAGAGCATTGAAACAGGCAGGAGATCTACATGAAAACCAGAATGAAACACTGGAGTTGAAAAGTGGATCAAAGCTCATATGCAACAGGAGGCAGTGAGAAAGCCTGAAGTGCAAATGCTTCACTTTACAGCTCAAGGTGCTCCCAACCTTCCCTGCTGTGCAAGACAAATATCAGCCTTCAGTTTAAACTTTTCACTCAGATCATAGAATCATAAAATGTCCTGAGTTGGAAGCATCCCGAAAGGATCACACAGGACAACCCCAAAATTCACACCATGTCTCTGAGGGCATTGTCCAAGTGCTTCTTGAATATCGTCAGGTTTGATGCCGTGACTACCTCTCTGGGGAGCCTGTTCCAGTCCTCCACCATGCTGTGGGTGAAGAACCTTTCCCTAACATTCAGACTAAACCTCCCCTGGCACATCTTCCTGCCATTCCCTTGGGTCCTAACATTGGTCACCAGTGTCATGGTTTTAGCTGGGATAGAGTTAATTTTTTCACTGCAGCTGGCATAGCACTGTGCTTTGGACTTAGTATGAAAATGATGTTGATAACACACAGATGTTTTGTTTGTTGCTGGGCAGTGCTTGTACTACTCAAGGATTTTTCTAGCTTGCCATGCTCTGCCGGGTGCACCAGATGCTGGGAGAGGAGGGGGGACAGCTAAGAGAGTGGATTTAAACTGACCAAAGGGATATTCTATATCATGTAACGTCATGCCCAGCATGTTACCTGGGAGGAGCTGGCCAGGGGAGGGAGGCAGCAATCGCAGCTCGGGGACAGGCAGCGTCGGTCAGCAGGTGGTGAGCGGGTGTATCGTGTTTCTGTGTTTTTTTTTTTTCATTTTTTTCCTTTTCCATTTTATTATATTATTATTATTATTAAACTGTGCTTATCTCAACCCACAAGTTCTTTTGCTCTTCCGATTCTCTGCCCCGTCCCACAGGGGTGGGGGGAGTGAGCGAGCGGCTGTGTGGTGTTTAGTTTTTGACTGAGGCTGAACCACGACAGTCCATTTTGGCGCCCAACATGGGACACAAAGGGTTTGAGATGATAACAGTTGCTGGTCACAGCACTGATTCATCTGTTCTCAATATTAGTTTGCCAAGTACACATCAAAAATTGCTGTTGGTTTTTGTAGTTTGCTGTGCTCTGCAGTGATTAGAGATGTTCTCTCTAGGAGATTTGTTATTAAAACACTGGCCTTGAGCGTTATTAGTTATTTAGGTCTTGCATGGAAGCCATTACTGTACTTCGGCTACCACCTCATAGAGACAATTAGCAATTATACCTCCTCCTCTGAGAGGTTTTGTAGGGAGGAAACACAGAATGGCACCTTAGCTACTATCTTATGTAATGTCTCCTCCTTCATTACAACAACTTTTCAGTATCTTGAACATCCTTGGGTAGTTAAGATACATCTGTTGGTATTGCTTTGGCAGACGGTTTCAGTTCTGTCTAAGGTTAATAAGCAATTTAAGAATATCATCCAGAGATCTGCCCCAAGGCTCGATACCTATGTGTGGCAGGGTATGTGGGATAGCATGGGCAAATGCCTAAGATGGTGGGTACCCCCGGTGTTGTGGGACTTCACCCCTGACCAAATGCAGAATCCTGAAAAATCAGTAGAGTATTTGGAGGAAGTATGTTGTGACCCCGGCAATTCCAGAGAGACACAAGTCACTGCAATGTGCTGGGGCCTGGCCCATGCTTATTGAGCCCTATTTAACACCATTCTGTACCCCCAAGGGGAAGAGAAAGCCTCTGGATCTATAAAGACCAATTCTCTCCCCCATCCCACAGGGGTGGGGGGAGTGAGTGAGCAGCTCTGTGGTGTTTAGTTGTCAACTGAGGCTGAACCATGACAACCAGAGAGAAGAGATCAGCACCTGCCCCTCCTCCTCCCCTTGTGAGGAAGCTGCAGTCCGCGATGAGGTCTCCCCTCAGTCTCCTCTTCTCTATGCTGAACAAACCAAGTGACTTTAGCCGCTCCTCATACAGTTTCTCCTCTAAACCCTTCACCAACTTCATGGACCTCCTCTGGACACTCTCTAGTAGCTTTGTATCCTTAATGTACTCTGGCGCCCAAAACTGCACACAGTACTCGAGGTAAGGCCGCACCAGTGCACAGTAGAGTGGGACAATCACCTCCCTTGATCGGCTGCAGTGCAGTGCTTGATGCTCCCCAGGACATGGTTGGCCCTCTTGGCTGCCAGGGCACACTGTTGGCTCATGTTCAACTTGCTGTCAACTAGAACCTCCAGGTCCCTCTCGGCAGAGCTGCTCTCCAGCCTCTCGTTCCCCCGTCTGTGTGCACATCCAGGGTTGCCATCCCCCTGGTGCAAAATCTGGCACTTACTGATCCTTGCTGAGTGCCACACATGGGCAAAGCTCATGCTAGAATCAATCAGAGAAAAGTGCCAAAAAGGAAAACAAGAGTCAGGCTGCTGCAAACATGGACAAACTAGTGGCAGAATGACCACAATGGGGTCCCTTTACTCAGTACTCTCTGTTCCCATTAGTTATATTTTCTGAAAACTCAAGGAATAACATGGTAATGTGAGCCTCGGTCTCCTCTCCAAAAGGGAGAAATGAAAGTTCAAGGTCATAAAACCAGGGGACAGCAAGGCACGAGCAGCGAGTATGAGTATGCAGAGGTAGGGGATCACTCATTTACATACCAATAAGGAAACAGAAGGGTTACAGGTCAAGTGAACTAGGGTACACAAGTATCAGAGCAAGAACAAAAGAGCATTGCACCTGCACAGGCTTCCGAGGTACAATTGAAGGGGTTAATCCAGCAGTGTAGAATGATTCAGGGTCATAGGGTCCTGTCAGAGCACTGATATTCCACAAAAAGCACTCCCTGGTTTTGGACAAGGGCAAGAGCCAGGTTGCTTTCCCAGATTCATCCTCCAAAATCCTACTAGTGGGAAGCTGAGGTGTGGGAGGGAATTTCATCTCTTCTGCAAGCAGCATAACTACTCGCTCTTCGATCCTTTTGCGGGCCTTCTCCGGGTCCTGAAGCAGTAACGGTGGAGTTGCTGTTGGGCCTCTTTTACGCCGTTTTTTCTCTTTAAAAAGAAAAGGAAGAGGAACCCAGATAAATAAACAGTTGAACACATAGGGCAGAGGCGCTCAACATGCCAGCTCCTTCAGGTGTTGTAGTCAGTGATAACCAAAAGGCAGCTATAACCTGAACAAAACTCTTAAGATTTCTGCAGGTAGTTGGAAGCCTCACATCCCCCTTATGGAAGAAATGAACTCCAGAAAAGACTGACTCCTGGTCACACTGCTCTGCTGCCTGTTGGGAGTGGTCACATCTCTACAAAAGCTGATCATTACAGAAGCAACTGAAATCCATGCAGTCTACCTCCCAGACCCATGGAATGGTGTCCGTATGGCACTTGACTAATCCTAGTGCTTTGCAAAAAAGGGAGAAAAAAAATGCCAACAAATCCATAAAGGCTTCCTTTTTTTGTGTACAGGTCAATGATGGTATCAAACCACAGCTTACATGAACACTGAGCAGCTTTTGTTTGGAAATCCTGTGTCTTACTACCTTTGCCTTACTAATGCCCAACCCCAAATCCAACTGGCAGTACCTATTGGCAGGAGGAGACCTGAGCAGGGTCATGAAAGAGTAAAGCCTCCCCTCTAGATAGCACTCAACACTCTCCCTTGGCAGCTCTCTTCCTTTCTGAACCTTTCTGTGCACTGAAACAGCGAAGCACATGCTCAACAGCATGTAGTATACACATACGTCTATTACAGAAAGAAAACAGGTAAGGCTGAAAAAGCTGCATTAATCCAGGTTGCAGCAGGATGAATAGTGAAAAAATATACTGCAGGAGAAATAACCAATGATCTTTTCATGTTATTTCTTTTCACTTCCACAGTTTACAGAAAACAACAGCTTATCTTAAGAATATTCTACAGACTGAAAACAATCAATCGGTGAAAAAAGTATGAGATTCCTAAGGGATTTCACTAAAACCCACGGACATCCTGCAGTCTTTCTTGACTGTGCATGGATACTGCATATTGTTGAAGCTCTGACAGCTTAAATAAAACAGAAACAGGGCTGTCATCCCTCCTATATCCAACAGGAAAGTTTTAGTGAAGAGCAGGCACTATGTTATATTACTCCTCCAATAACATAGCCTTTGACACTAACTCACTTTAACACATACCTGATCCTGGCTTCCATTTGATTGGCAAAGCAGCCACTGGTTTCATATTTGTAACTGATTTTGCTTGTTCCTGCTTTTCTTGCTTCAACAGAGAGCGTGACATTGCCATAGCAACCAGCAAATCTTCGTCCTTAGTCTCCAGTTTGGCCCTCTTCTGCATTTTCTTTGAGTCCTCTTTGGAGGAGCCTTTTCGCTTCAACCTGCTTGGCTGATTGCTGAAATACAAGAATGCAGCAGGAAGCCTAAGTTAATGTGACTAGATCAGAGACAAGAAACACTGAGCACTGCAGAGCAGCTGCTCTACTTGCTCAGAGAGAATCCCATTTCCAGGATAATTAGAAACTATTCACTACTTTCTTCCCTAGCAGAGAGCAAAGCATTTCTTATCATCCATGGAATTCACAGCAATTTAGAGAAAAATCTTATTTTGAAAAGGTAAGCGCAAGACCACAGCACTGCTGTAAGCATCTGCTATCTCTACCTTAAATGCTTTTTTGTACCAAAGGGGAAAAAACAAGTTAAAGCAGGGCAAAACCAAGATCACCAGAAAATGCTTTCCCACTCTTCTGCTTCCACAGGGAATGGACAATGGTCCTTCCCTAGCACAAAGGGACTTATGAGCCCTTTTACAAATTCAGTCAGGCACCACTTGCTGTACTCTGAAGATTCTGCTTAAATCCAAGACAGCAGATGCAGCTTTGTACCGAGCACATTTCAAAGCATCACTTCTGTTTCCTCCTTGGCTCGGGGTGTACATCCACATGCTGAATAGCTGAGGCATTGGCATGGCAGATGCTCAGGAGAAACTGCATACTTGTACTGTGTGGTTTGCTTAATAAGCTCAAACACATCATTCATCTTACTGCATAACTGCCTTATAGAGCACAACTATTTCTGACAAACCACTGGAAGATTATTTACTCCCCATTTTTCTCCTTGCCTGCTGACTGTTAAAGTCATCCACCACCTGACCACTTCTGAAGGAAAGCAAGATCATTTCTCCAACTGACTACCCATTCTACTCACATGGTACCGGGTCATGGCTCTACTTGACCTTCTTTGGACTTGGGGCCTCCCGAGCCTGCGAGTCTGCCTTGCTTCTACCATTCATCCCCAGGAGCACAGGGTCAATGTCTCTCAGGCCAAAGAACGTAACCAGCACCTTTTATTTTCACCAGCTTACCTGGGACACTGAGAAGGTGCATCACTAAGTGAAGACACCTGCAACTGCACTGCCTGTAGAAGCAGCTTAGGAGGAACTTCCATCTCGACAGCACAGCGTTTCAAATGAGTGACTCGGCTCTGTGGGGTTTGGAACTGCTTCCCGCAGATGGGACATTCAGGGACCAGCGGTTTGTTGGAGGACGACATCTGTGCTTCTTCCATCTCATCCAGACACCTGTGAGATGATGGCAAAGCTTACCTCAGAAGATGCTAAGATTTAATCCATAGTAGAGAAAAGGGAGCACACTCATCCCTAATATCTGCAACAGCCAAAGAAACACCCCCTAAAGAAACAAGAATTATGTACCTACCACTGTGATGAATACGACGTACAACAGCTACACGGAAATTATGACCTCAGATGTATATTAAAAACATGTTGCTCAGAAGCAAGTGCAGGTAATAATCTTCTTTAACTTCACTGCGTGTCCATCATCTAATCCCTCTCCCTACATTCATTCTAACATTCCAGCAAACTTATAAGCCACCGTTAAAAAAAGAATCACCCTACGAGAGAAATGGAAAGTCTTCCTCACCTAAAATAGGACTACTTCTTGTCCTTCTTAGTACACCACATGCAGTGTCAAGAGTGCAAGCGTTTTCAAGTCAGATATCTCACTTGACAAGGACAGTGGTTTATGTCACAGAAAAGGAACCAGTTGAAATGAACACTGCACTTAAGGGTGAAGGATAATGAACTTCTAATAATTTCTGGCAGGCCAAAACTATGTAAACATTTTTAATGGTTCTTTTTCTGTCCTCTCCAAAGAGATTCAGGGTGTGAAATCCTGGATCTGCAGTACCTGTTATAAAAATCACTCCCTGATTAGGTAATGACACACACTACCTACACATACAGGGCTGTGTAAGAGACCATTCATCTGATGTATGAGGACTGGTGATTGCTAGTTTGCCAGTGTGTCTATCCATCTACAGCTTTACCTCTTGTGATGAAGACTGCTATCAAAAAATCCATTGCTAATATATCCTTGTAATCTCATAATATGATTACATGCTTAAAGTTCAGAAAGCAGGCTTAATTTCCAAAAAACATTTCTGACGTGCTGTCACTGTTTTACAACCTCTGTCCCCTCAAGCAGCAGTAAATATCTGCAGACAGAAACAGCAGTAACATCTCTAAAGCTGCAGCTGCAGATAATCCTAATGAATGTGAGCCACTCAATAATGCAATGTAGGACTGGACAAATCAAATCAGTCACTCTTGCCCCCTGAAAGTGATGGAATTAAGAAATTAAAACTAATCAAATGTGTTGTTTCTGATACTTTCTCAACAGAGAAGTGCAGACTTTTAATTTACAAAGAGCTACCTGTACATAATATATATACAGTACTCAATATTTACCACTATGGAAACTGTTAAATTAAGGGCACCGATTTTGATTTAACTGCACACATTCTGACAAAAGAGAAGGCAGGGATGCCTTCCCTTAGCCTCTCTACTCTCATTGTTAAAGCTCTACAGTGCAAGTTAGTCATCCTTCTGAACAGTATCACCTTTCCCTCAGCAAACAGCTCAGATACGCAGGACATATTAGATGTCCTCAGACAAACAATTTTTAGCAACATAGATCAAACATTACTTTGTTGGCTGATATTGGTAGATCTCAAAATCTGCAGTAGTGGGTCCTCATTAATTTTGCTAGCCACTTCACAGTCACAGCGCCTCTACCACACTACTGACGAAAGCAGTGCTGGCCTTACCACACACATGCAGAAGCCCTGCAGGGCCAGACAACCAGCCTCTGCTTTGAGATCAAAACCCCTGCTAACATGTTCTGCAATGGCTAAGCTGACTAAGCAGTCTACGAGGCTGGGGGGAGAGAATGTGGAAAGGACACATCATGCTGGTCTTTCACCTGTTAACATGCTGCTCTCTTCGAATTGTGTTCATGGCTGAGAGATCCTTCTGGCAGATCTGACAAAAAAACAAGCCTGCATCTTCTAGGCTTGCCAGGGCTTCCTCTTTGGTTTCCTGCTGAAGAGCCAAAGCCAGAGCACCATCATGCTCCACGGATGGAAGATCCTGGGTATCTGGCAAAGAAGGCAGAGATGATCTAAGATAGAAAACTAAGAAACCTGTATGAAAGGCATAGAACTGTAATACTTTTCATTATTAGTTGATTAAACTAGACATGTAAAAATTAACTGAAATCTTTCTGTTGCATCTTCACATTTGATTTCTCACAAGGGAATGTACAAACTGCACTTTAAACCCTCCAAGCCTGCACTACCCTGGGAGCAGGAGGTGGCAATTCCTTCACATCACTTGTCAGAGCCAAATGAAGGGCAAATTTTGGTTATAGTCTCTGGGGAGAACACAGGGTCTTATACAGCACACATTAAAACACAGCAGATTTTCATGTCCGTATAGAACCAACAGGGCCTTGACTTATAAAGAACTAAATCAGAGTAAAATCGCTGTGAATTCAGTTCATTTGCAGATAACATATTACCTTACAGAGTGCTTGGACATCTACCAAAGATGGGGGCTACCCAAGAGCCATATTTACCTAACAGCTACCTAACCCTGTCCCAAGGGAAGGATGACAAAGTTGACTGATCCTGCTGGAATTTCAATCTGTTTCCAGGAAGACAATTATCCCTCCAGAATTGAGTATAAGGTAATTCAGCCTCAGAGGAGAGCTGAGAGAAAAGTACAGATAGCCCTTTATGATAGAGAAAGCAAGTTTTCTCAGCAATCTGCAGTGATTTATTCAGTGCTGCACACTGAGCCACTAAGCTAGTTGGGAACAAAGCCCAGGGATCTGGACTGCTTCTCATGCAACCATTCTCACCAGCCCACAGCACTCTTTCTGCACGTACAACAGCTAACAAGAGAAACGTACCATTTGCTGGTGGGTTCTGCTCCTGCCTTTGGTCAGGAAAATCCCCACTGGCTACAGACTTTGGCAAGCTATCATCTATGCTGTGTTTTAGCTGCGCAGGTGCCACTCTCTTGAACTGCTGCATTCTCTCCACTACCAGCTCTGCGACCCGTGTCTTTGATCCTGTGAGCGGCGCTATCTTTGAGGTGGGTGAAGAGCAGGTCCCTGGCTGCATAGCAGGATGGAAGGATAATGTAGTCTGGGAACAGCTACTCAGAGTATTTACTAGAGGGGGAGAAAACACCAGAGCTTTACCAGTCAGTTTTAAACACATAGCTGATCTGCCCTGAGAGATGCTGGGAAGCCTTCCCCAACAGCAGCCTAAGCCAGGCTCAGTTTTGCAACAACCATTCTTAGAGAAAGAACTGAACAATGTGTTTAGCTATTACATGATTTTAGACTTGATGACCACATTAACAGTACCAGGCTCCTAGGCTACAGTGGAGTGTAGATATCTCCATATTCCTTTTAGAGGAAGGAATATTAAAGGAAGGCCTTGCCTGAAGGTCACTAGTGAGAGCAGCAAGGCAGCCCCACAGCCCCGCTCTCCATAGTGTTCCCACTGCAGCTTGTCCTGCAGTTCCTGCTGTTATTTGCTCTGATCGCCAAACCCTAGCTGTGACTTGAACTTTCAGGCCCTGAGCTCAAGGAACCCAGTGCTCCCAAAGAGAGACGGTAACAAGCAGCAGGCAGAGGCAGTGCCAGACTAACACCTAAGCACACCACCGCTCTGCCTGAGCTATTCTGTGGTTATGGGCAGCACGTGAGATAAGACAAAAGATCTTGCCAGCCCAGTATCTTGTCTCTGAGTGCAGTCAGCAACACACACTTAAGAAAGAGTGATCAGGACAGGACAGGTACAAAATAATCCTTGTCTTGGCTGACCTTATTTACCAGTTTAAGGAATTCCTGCACTGATAACTGTGTTCTGGCAATAGTGTTTAATAACCACTGAAGGATTAATTTTCTGAATTAATCCAACACCTTTCTTAACTTCTATAAGTTTCTGGCCTTGGCCACATCCAGTGGCAATATATTTCACAATACAATGATGCACTGGATGAAAACGTACCTCACTATATTCTATATTCTATATTCTATATATCAGTTCTGATTTTGCAAAAAACAGTAAATAACTACTCCCTAACACATCACTTTGTACCAAGGCTTCACCTTACTGAAGGACATCTTCTGCCTGCCTATAGTACAGAAAATCCCTGGATAAGCCTAAGTAGCTACGTGTAGATGGAAACACAAGATACAAGTCTGCTTCGACCAGTGCTGCTATATGTCCCCTCCAGGTGGACTTCAGAAGAGCTCCACTGAACTACTGAGTGTTTTCAGTCCTAGCCTATTTTCTGTTTGAAAGATTTTGGTTCACTCACCTGTCAGAGTCCTCTGGCTACACTCGTTGGCCACTGTACTCAGCTGGCTGGCAGGGAAAGGGTTTCTCTCTCCATCCCCTTGTGCAGTCCCACCACTACTACAGGCCACAGCGTCACCACCTTCTTTGTGCTCCAACATTTGTTCCTTTGGACCCAAATCTTGAGGCAAGTTTGTTTCCTTCACTGCCGGTAAGTGATGATGGTTTTGGCTCTTAGCAGCAGCTTTGCCCCTTCTTAGTTTGCTTCTTGCTGCAGCGCTTTTTGACCTGTTCTGAGCCCTCTTAGCCGCCTCAGTTTCACCAGCATTTTTCTTCACTCTACCCAAAAGATTTGCCCACAACTCTTTAAAATCATTGTCCTGCTCATCCGTTGGCCTGCAGGTTCCAGTAACACTGTGGCCTAACGACATTGTGAGGGTGGGAGGGCAGGGGAAGACAGCAGAGTCAGTTCAGGTTTGCATCCTCTGTGACCTGCAATTTCCACCAAGCCCCTTCCACCACCTCAGAGATCTCCATTCTCCAGACTTCAATGAGGTCAACACAGCGGACACTTCTCTGCTGTTCTGACAGTTCATTCTTCCACACTTAATTCACAGCCATTTAGTAGAGCACATTCTCCAAGGACCCCACTTGCTTTCAGACATAAGGCATCAACAAGTTCATCCTTCAGAGATATCTAGGTCATAAGTTCAGCACCTAGCTCATACAGAGCATGCACAGGATCTTTGTGATATTTATAGGCTTCAGAAAAAAACACTTAATAAAGCCCTTAAATAAAGAAATAAGAAAAAGGTGATTATGTAGGATGGTATATGCAGAAGCACTGTGGGACAGTCTGGGGTAGAACTTTGAAGGAGGAGAGAATTTGTTTAAAATAGTAAGATCAGAAAAAGCAGGTATTGACCCAAACTCCTATCACTATAATTGTACTACAGACACGCGCAAGCCACATTAGGAAAGAAGAGGAAAGCTTTCAAAACAGATCTCTGATACTGGGTAGGCTTTTGTCCTGGGGCTCAGGATTTGAGACTGTCCTTTTTTCCTATGCATTCATACTTACATTTATATAACACAAGACCAGGGAATGCAGCAGGGGAGAAAAAAAAACACCTGTCCTTCAGATCAAGCAGCTATTCTAGAGTATAAAATTCTGCTTTGCGACACAACAGCTTTAAAAAGGAGAGCCCGACCTCATTTTGAGAAGTAAATAAAGGCAGTTTCTGGCATTTCATAAGGGTTTCTGGGACAAGTCTGAGAGCAACTCTATCAAACATGTTCATCATCCTTTCTCTCCTCTTACCTCCATGGCTGCTCACATTCAGGATTAGCTCTCCTGCTAACTAATACTGAACTCTTCCTCTGAGTACTCAATAAACCATGGCACTGACCATTGTTCATAAACTGCTGTCAAATACACAAGGTAAACAGACTAAACAAGCAGTATTTTTAAATTATTGTCTTAATCTTTTCAGCTACAGTAAGAACAGCAGTACTAGCTAGGGATTACTTGGAACAGCACTAGGTACAATGTCCAGATGGAAATGCCATCAACCCCCAGGCAACATTAAGACTAGATCTTTATTCTTAGACATTTTGATTGTCCTCTTCTTCCTAGTCCTAAGTTCACTATGATTCTGGCTATTTTACCAGAGGTTTTATATTGCTCCCAAAACCGATTTCTTTCAAGCCTAAACCAGAGTGTTTCGCTTGGAATGGCAGCAGCTGTGGTTCAGTTTCTCCAGTAAAGCTCTGGGCACAGAAAGACTCAAAAAGCAGGAAAAACACATGTGAGATTGTTTTCTCAAATGGCTTGGCTGCAGACATGTGAGGCTAAGGAATGCTGGTTACACACTTTCACGGGTCAGCCTTTCCTATAAGCAATTACAGATGTTAATGGATTTATTTATTTTAAACTCAGGCTCCCAAACCAGCAGAGGATTTTGCTGTGAATCTTGGAGTCATTTCCTGTTAGAAAGAAACTGAAGTTTTATGTAGCCAGTTCATAAATTTAATTTTCCTGGACAGAATCTTGGTGTAGTTATCACCGCAAGTTGACCATTTTCTTCTAAGTAGAAGACAGCATGTGGAGAAAACAGAATCTCACAGCCTCCATGGCTTTAAATACCTCTCACAGACACATTCGTACTGTCATATTATTTATGGTGACTTCCTGATATCAAACTTTGAAACAGATCAGCTCTTTTTTGTTTGCAATCAATGGTCAGTGCCCCAGGTAGGCCAAGTCAGATATATAAATGATGCAAAACTAAGAATTTATCTATCTTACTCCTCCCTTTCCAGACTTGTATTTACAGGCTCCTGCTCTGTTCAACATCTCAGTATTTCTGATGTTGCCGCTACTGGTGTACCTAAGACCCAGCTTTGGCACCAGTTTGTAAAGCTTGAAAAATAATGGCTTTGAAAATAATTTCTTTCCATATAGTATTCAATTAATTTTGGAAGATTTTAGGACACAAAAAATCACAAGCTGGTCAAATAAAATAAATGGCAGCACTTACCTATCCACTTAGATGCCAAATCTATAGCCCAGCTGTACCCTTCAAGTAAACGTGGATCAGCAAAATGGTAAAAGCCAGGACCAATAAGAATGAAAGACAGAACCTGGAAAATGGAAGGAAAAGGTTGATTTAGTGCATTTGGTACTGACTGCTCTTTTTTGCTCAAGTTCCAACTTACAGGGGGAGGGAGACAGCAATAGCATGTGCTCTAATGGTGAGAAGTTCTGCTACTTCCATTGACCTGTGTACCTGAAATACATGGGTGAGTTAGATTCATTGCTCAGGGTCTGGTCTGCTCAGCTCAGCACTGTGACCGCAGCAGTAAGCAGTGCGGCATACAGCTGCAGAAAAAGCCCAGAACCCTTCAGAAGGCAGAACAGGGCAGTCAGACTGGATAAAGCCCTGAGGAATCTGGTCTGACCCCACAGGTGACCCTCCTTTGAGCAGGACATGGGACTAGAAACCTCCTGAGGTCAATTCCAGCCTGAGTTATCCTGTGATCCTACAAATGGTCCATCCTTGCCTTTTTCATTTGGGACTAATTTTGTTTCCTGCTAACTTTCCTGAAACCAGAACCACAGCAGTTAATTCTTACAGAAATCCATCAATGTTACTATCATAACCCTCCAGCCATACAACACCCTCACCCTTTCTGACCCTGCCATTTTTAGGCTTACAGGCATCTACTGAATTGCGTTCTCTGGTTTAACTGGAAAACTCCAGGAGAAACTATCCATTTTCCTCAGTTCTCAGTTTGCTTCTTTTGTACTTCACTGACTGCTGTTGAAACAAGGAGGAACAGAAGGTGGTCCAAATCCACACTCTTCAGACCATTCAGTATTTTATTAAATTACACATATCACATCCTCCAGTGTCTGTGCTCTAAGAGTCCCAGTCTTTTCTCTTTTCCTTGGAGAATCTTTCCTGGCCTTTAATCATCTCCATCAGTATTCTCTGAAGCTCCTTCACTCTCCATTGCTTTTTCTGAGACACATTGACCAGTACTGCAGACAGCAGACTGCTGATACTGCTGATGAAGAACTTCTATGTTGTTCACATTCTTTCCCCATCCAGGCCTCGCAGATCCTAACATCTTCTTTGCTTTGTTTTGAAAACACCTGCTTGTTGAACAAAGGTTTTACCTGAACAGCGAAGCCCAGGGCTCTTTCAGTATCTGGTATCATCAAGGTGTTCCATATGATTTATCTCTTTTTTCACATCCATGCTCTATTTTATGCTCCTCCACACTGAAGTTCATGATCTACTGTGTTCCTTACAGCTCAGAGCCTGCTGGAACCACCTCTGATCTCAACTGAGCTGAAAAAGCTGAGTCACTGCCCAGTGGGACCACAAGGCACACGCCGAGGTGGATTCAGAACAAACCCTTGGATGCTCTTAGCTACCTTTTGGCAAGTTTCCTCTCTCAGATTTTTTACCATTCATGATAATTCTTTATCTCTTTCCCCTTTTCACAGGATTTCTGAGCAAGCCACACTAATCCGTCCTTTATTTTCTGACTTGTTGACAAATTCAAACGACTCCATTAGACTACTGAGAGACAGTCTATTGGAGAAACTAGACTACCACATTGATAAGATGCTATCAGGTTAAAAATATATAATGACAGATATTACAAATAACTTCATGATCATTTCAGCCAGTTTAGTAGGTACGTATAAAAGACTTACTGCCTTGTAATTGCTTAGTTCAATCTTCTTTAAAAAAAGAGAAAAACCAAAACCAACAGGTAGAACATCTGCTACTCCCTCACCTTTCAGAGCAGCTTCTCTTCTAACAACTGAAAGTGTATTTCTACCAGCAGACCAACCATGTGACACTATCTTTTCTGAGCTCTCAAATATACAACATCTGGGCCTGCTCACTTGCGCCTTAAACTGCCTATTTGTTCTAGGAACAATTCTTGTGCTGTTTCAGTCTCTAAGAATACATCACCACTGTGGCTAGAAGGCACTGATAGGTAGGCCTCAACAACTGGTACCCAGTAGATACCTTCTCCCCTCTCGAACCCCACAATGGTGCCTCAGTACATATCCTCCTCAATTACTCCTCTTTAAAGAAAGCCTGACTCTATACCTTCAAAACAAGGAAAGTGCCATGCTACCTTGGGAGCAATTTTGTGGGTTTCACAAGAAATACTAGGGGAAGTGGGATTATTTAACACTGTAAAGCAAGGCAAAAAGTAACCTGAATTTTTTTTTTCATACATACCATTTCTCTGTGGTAAAAGTACAGATCACCCCATTCTGCAGACAGATCCTCTCCCCCCATCTCCACCAGTAAAACAGCCTAACAGGCAGCTGCATTCCTAACTGTGTGTAGGAAGACGTGCTGAGTGTGCAACACTTGTCTCAACTAGACAGGGAACATGGCATGAGGCTGTGCTCTGCGGGCCAGGCAGAGTGGGTTGATGCAGGAAGGGTAGCACGTTTCTCAGCAGGAACACCTTCTCCAACTTCCTCCACCAGCAAGACAAACATAGGAGTGGCCCTGAGAGTCCTGTAAGGCTGGCCAGAACTTAAGGGAAAGTCAAAGAATGGGATCGAAGTGACTGATAACACCTCAGTCTTCAGAAATGAGTTAATTGCCACGGCCTGTGTGAACTAGGCTGCTAATTACAGCATGTTGATAGTGGACAGGATGATGGAATGCACACTGTTGCGTTGGCACTGAAAGTTTTATTGACCTGCTCCCCTCCTTTTTTGAAAGCCGTGGCCTGAAGATCTGAAGGTTGGTAGCAAAACTTTTAATCAAGCCAGTTCAAATACCGCAAAGGGAGAGAACTTCTGTAGCGTTTGTTCTGGAAACCACACCAGAGGGCAGACCCTAAGGACTCTTCCAGACCAAATCCTGTGAGAAAAAATCTTCCTAAAGGTTCCTGATGGAGAAGAACCTACATGTCAACAGTGTAACTTCTGAAAAAGCATATTATCCTCCATGCTTTTAGGGACTATCCTCACTAGAGCCCGTTCTCTCCAGGTTCCTGCATTAACCAATACCTTTATCACCAACACTACTCTACAAAGACACAACACCAGATCTGTACAGTGCAGGATCTCTGTGTTTGTAGACATGCAAATAAATCAACACTGAGGACAGCAGAACAAATGTAAGTACAGAACAAGAATTCAAAGTCAAGTACCAACTCTCTTGTCCTGGTCCCTGCCAGCTTTCCTGTGCCAGAAAAGGATAACAAAACCAGACATGGAAATATAGGAAATGACAAATTAACTCAAGTCTATATAAGCAAGGAAATAATAGCTATAAAAATCATAATCATATTCTAATGAGCACTCTTACCAATGACCAATACCAAAGGCTACCTGACACTACCCACTGCTAGTACCTGATATCCCGTCAGAGTACCATGCTCACATTTCTTTTGAAGACTGCACCTCCCCCTGCTAGTACCCTGTACATATGGTAAAGCATTTCACAGCCAGTAAAAAATCTATCACATTCCAGACATGAATTTTAAATCACTACTTACATGACAAAATGCCCTTCTATCTTTCCAACGCAGTAGAAACTAACCTTACCTTATAAAGTACTTCACTGAAATAGAAATTTTTACTTTAGACCTCCTCTGGAAGGATAAAGGGGAAGTGAACATAAAAATAAAAAGTAACGGTTGCTCAGGTGCAAATGCTCATGGCTTGTATGCAAACACAGTAGCATACAAATCAGAAATATATGCAACTGCTGTTTCAAAAATGCTTATTTGATTTGATTGAAAACCACAAAAAATTATTAATTTAAACAGAAAAATGCAATTGAGAATTAAGCACTGAATAAAATCATTTCACTAGAGAATCAATAAAGAGAAAAATACTTATTACAACCTAACTTGGTTTTCAGAGAAATAGAAGTAATCAGAATAATGATAAAAACAAATACGTAAAATAACATCATGATAAGGAACTGGATAGCACTAAATATAAACACTGAATTGTATTAAAACAAGAAGGAGAGAAAATTACACAGGATTAGTTTTCTGGTCAGAGAAGTTAAGGACTTTTAAAAAGATCTTTTGGTGTACATCAAAACCAAAAAAGAAAAACCTAATGAGGCTGGTAGTTCATCATAAAACAAATTGTAAAACTGTAAATGCTGAGAATATGCAGAACTAAATATTCTCATCAAATCCATCCCATGATGTTGATGAAAGTAGCCTATTCTAACCGTAATCCAAAGCTGCTGAACAGCAGCTATTGAAGGTATTTCTGTCAACAGAATCAGATAATTTGCAAGCAGAAGTCACTGTGATTTTTCAAAAAGGGCAATTAGGGAAGTAAACACCCATCTTTCAGACTGAGATCAACACCAGGCAGTTAAAGAAATGGCTTATGTGGGAATTGATGAATACAGATGGATAATAAAATTAGTAACAATCAACACAGTTTTATGGAAACTAAGACCTCCTATGTTAAGCTAATACCTTTTTAATGAGACCTCTGTGAGTTAACAGAGGTGTAATTCTTTCATAAACCATTAAAGAAGTATAGAGGGACAAAATGATTAATTAAAATGATACAAAACCAATACAACACATTTAAAATTATTACAATGTAGCTAGATAGGTTTCAAAATGTAACTGTAAATGGCAGTCATCGAGCACATATGTTTTTAGTACCATCCCACAGCAATTAACTCTCTGCCTATTGTGTTTTCTATTACTTAGACTTAGGAAAAGAGTTGGGAGAGCCATTAAGCGCCACTGCTCAAGCTGTCCGATGATGCAAAGAAAGGAGCCATCAGGTAGTGCTGACAACAGAGGCAGGAGGATGCAGGCCATTTGGTAACCTAGCACAGTCATCATTCTGGGACAAGACCATACTTAGAGGATGGGTAAATCTTGTTGGCCAAGGAGGCCAACAGCATCCTGGCTTGTACCTGGAACAGTGTGGCCAGCAGGAGCAGGGCAGTGATTGTGCCCCTGTACTCAGCACTGGTCATGCCACACCTGTGTTCAGTTTTGGGCCTCTCAGTACCAGAAGGACACTGAGTTGCTGGAGCATGTCCAGAGAAGGGCAACGAAGCTGGGGAAGGGTCTGGAGAACAAGTCTGATGAGGAGCGGCTGAGGGAGCTGGAGGTGTTTAGCCTGGAGGAGAGGAGGCTGAGGGGAAACTTTATCACTCTCTACAACTACCTGAGAGGAGGTTGTAGTGAGGTGAGCTTTGGTCCCTTCTCCCAAGTTACTAGTGACAGGACAAGAGGAAATGGCCTCAAGTTGCGTCAGGGAAGGTTTAGGTTGGATACTAGGAAAAATGTCTTTACTGAAAGAGTGGTCAGGCACTGGAACTGGCTGCCCTGAGAGGTGATGGAGTCACCATCCCTGGAGATGTTCAAAAAACGCGTAGATGTGGCACTTGGGGGCATGGTTTAGGAGGCATGGGGGTGTTGGACTGACAGTTGGACTTGATGATCCTACAGGTCTTTTTCAATGTTAATAATTCTATGATTCTATGATCTATCTTGGGAAGCAACAACTACGAAGCAGTTCAGAGTCCAGAGGGACAATAAGAACAGCGGCAGGTCCCTCTACAAGTCTGTGGCTGTATCGATATGTATAGTGTAACAGTAAAAAGGTTAATTTCCTTTATAGTGGTGAAATTGTTGCAGTGAACCCAGAGCATGATTCATGCAAAAGTGGACATGCTGCCCACGCTCACACAGTACCAGCAGCACACAGCTTAGGAACGGTGTTGTTTCAACCTGCCCTGTCAGTGCCCAGTACAAAGCCTTACCCAGCCCACCACTCTTCCAAACTGACCACAAAGTGGCCTTATCCCAGGTGTCTGTCTCCACTCAGGTATGGATAATTTGGACCATTCAAACAATGCCATCATTTTGTAGATCAAGAATGGAGCAATCAGTGGTATGGATGTTTGTGGCAAGAAAACCAACTGAATAATTTATGAAAAAGTGAATATAAAGAGAAATAAGAACACTTTAACACTAAATACTCAAGCCATTGCTCTCCAGGAAGACAGTTATTCTAAAGGGCATGTTCACTTAAAACAATTTAAATTCTACCGATACTATTTTTTCCCAAAAAGTGTAGCTTCTGATTTGTGTTTAAGTCAAAGCTGATCATCACAAAAGCCAAATATAATGTGAAATTTAACACAGTATCTTGATTTCCCTACATTCTCTAAAATAAAAAGATGCTTGCTTTGAAAAGGTGACCAAACTCATCATGGATTTCTACAGGCGATCTAATATTTCTTTTACACTAACATCTCAGTAATTTATAACAGTGAATAACTTGCTCTCTTCTCAGCTAAAATCATATATAAGGCTTACATTAAACATACAACATGTTACTTTGTGGATGTGTTGCTTTATGATGTTTCCATGCTATCATGTCTGTTCTCTGTACTCCAGCATCCATCATAAACAGGCTTGGTTTACTGTTCTGAAAATACATTTTAAAACTTCTTCCTACTAAAATATCCTCCCCTTTTATTAACTTCATTCCTTTGCCTTCTCAATATCCAAATATATTGTTACCTATAGACTTGCTCTGAGTGCTATGGGAAACTCTGCTATCACACCAATGACCTCAGGGATGCATAAAGGTGTATCTTCCATGGACAAGAGCAGTAACAGAGAGTGGTCAGCTCTCCAACAACAATGTCATCTTCTCTGTGCTTAGATTTGTGGAAAATTCTTTCTAGAAACTCTGGACAAAGGCCTTGAATTCAACTAGGCACCCCAAAGCACAGTTTGAATTTAACTAGCATAGAATAACGTGTCAAACATCCTGTTCAACTTGCTATTTTCTACCATTTGACAGTTTCTTTTGAAAAAAACTGTAATGAAAAATGACCCAGTGAGAAAAGCAAATGCTCAAAAGAACTTGAGGTCCATTTTCTTCCAAATGTAAAGCTTATGATAAAAATTCTGTTTCCATTTCCAGTCTGCCTCTGACACATCTGTAGAGTGTAAAGCAATAAAATGACTTCTGGCTATCCAGAAAACTGTTTTAATCCAAACAGCAAAATCAAAGGAGAGAAGAGAGACTAGGAGGGAGATGAAGAATAGGATTTTAACTAGATAGGAAAGCTAACCATGCAAGGGTCTTTTTTTGTCATTACAACAGTGACTGTACCCAGCCTGTGATTTTTTTTTAAAGTAATTTATACAGGGGCCAAAAGACTGAGCGTCAGTCAGTGTTACTGCCTTTGGGCTTTACTAGAGTCAAACTATTTAGTACAAAAAATATTATTTTTCCCAGCAAATGCATAATTTCTGCTTTATTTAAAAACTGTAAGGTTACAAGAAGCACCTGCAGGACTGCAGACAAACACCCTCTGTTTCCCCCATGCCTGGAAGAGAAAGACCGAATTCCATGTTGCTTCATCAAGAAGCCAGCAGGCTCTTCAGAACTCCTTTCCCCAATAACATCGCTTGAAAGAAGTTTGCTTTGAGACTGGATCTGCTTTTAATGAATCTTCCTAGCAGTCAACACATGCTTCAACCCTGACTCCCTTGTAATCAGGCCTTCCACTGAACAACTTTGCCTTTATTACTGAATTTTTGCTTTCGATGCCACGTTCATAGAATCATTAAGACTGGAAAAGACCTCTGAGATCAAGTCCAACCATCTACGCAACACCACCATGCCCTGAAGTGCCACGTCTACACGTTTTCTGAACACCTCCAGGGATGGTGACTCCACCACCTCTCTGGGCAGCCTGTTCCAATGCCTGACCACTCTTTCAGGAAAGACATTTTTCCTTAGTGTCCAATCTAAGCCTCCCCTGACACAGCTTGAGGCCATTTCCTCTTGTCCCATCACTCGTTACTTAGGAGAAGAGAGCAACGCCCTCCTCACTACAACTCCTTTCAGGTAGCTAATGTTAAGGATGGAGGCTTCACCCTATTGAACAGCCACAGCAATAAGCCACCCATTCGAACCCTCCCTGTGGTCCCACAATGCACCGGTGCTTCAAGGCATGCCTGGCACTGCCCCCAGGCTGCTGCTCCCAGCTGTGACTGTGACAAGGAGGCCCGGGATGAGCAGGCCCCGCGCCTTGCGCCTGAGCCACGCCCTGTCCCACACGAGTGACCCTCCTCCCGCTCCTCGGGGGATGACGTCCCACCCTCGACGTCACACCCCGGGGAAGTGACGCCAGCCTCAGGGATCGACGCCACCGCCTCCCCGCCGGCAGGTGGCGCCGCGCTGATGGCGCCAGCGTCATGACGTCACGCCGCCGCCTGCCGTCGCCGCGGCCCGCTGTGAGAGGGCTGTCCCGCCCGCCCGGCCCCGGCCCGCCGCTGACCTCTTTGCCGGGGCACATGCCGCCGCCGCCGCCGCTCCTCCCGGCCCGCCGCCACGGCGGGGAGCTCCGGTGCCCAGCCGGAGCGCATGCGCGGGCCTCCAGCCGTCTCACTCGCCCTCGCAGCGGGGTACAGTGCGCATGCGCGGGCGTTGCCGGCGGGACGCTACCCGGGGCGTCGCGCATGCGCGCCAGGCGAGGGCCTCACCCTCCCTGCGCAGGCGCAGGGCCTTCCCGCCAATGGTTGTTATGGTGATGTCCTTCCCCAGCCGCCATGGTTTTGCCCTGCTGTCGGGTCCGGCCGGGTATCTCGCCCCGGAGGAACGGCCGGCAGCTTCCCGAGCAGCCAGCGGGGTCGCCCGCGCTCCGGAGGAAGCGGCGGCGGGCGCGACCGCCTCCCACCGCCCGGGGCAGCGAGAAGCGCGGCAGCCTTTGGTTAGAGACTCGACTCTGAGTGTAGCTGAGGTGAATAGTCCGGAAAAAATACCCCCCAAAGAGGAAAGCATACAGCATAGCAGTGCTTATTAATATTTGTAAAGAATTCGACTCGTATGTAGAAAAATGTAACTTGTAAATAGGGAGAGAAATACACACCACCCGTTCATGGGCATGGAACTATCATTAAAAGCCTCTCGTCTTCACTTTTAAAACCTAAGGTACACGGTTGCAGAGCTGCAGCTAAAGCCCACTGTAATGCTGCGGGGTTTTGATGAACACTGTGCTGTGCATATAGAAATTAATGGAAGTACTGAAATTTCAAGGTGAGCTCAAGCTTTTACCAAGCTTATCTGTGAGATGAGAGACTGCCTTTTGATTTTGTACTTCTTTCTACCCAGGGTTGTAGAGGAAAATTAATGCCTTTTTTTTTTTTCAATACATCCAGTTCAGGCTTGGAGACCTCATACTGAATATTAACTTGGGAGTCAGGATCAACAATTGTTTCCTGCAAATGAACAGTTTAGTTGTGGCCAAAGGTCTGCAGGTACAAAAAGGAGAGATGCAGTGGGTGTGGGGGTGTTCATATGCTGGATTTGTGTTTTGAATGCATGTTTTGTGTTGAAATCAGGATTTTTTCGCAACGCTTGGTATGGATGGAGCGAGAACCTTAATCACTCCTGGGCAGCACTGCCTAAGAGGCCAAGGGGCTGAAGGAAGAGGTTTAGCAGTATGCAGAACACGCTGGGGCTGACATTCCTATTATTTTGATTAAAAAACATCAGAATAGGCATTTTACCAACAAATACAAAGCACTACTTCTAACTGTGAGTGACAGGATGGCCTCTTTACACGTAACATTCATTTTTCCATAATTATATCTGGATCTGTATAATTTGACATCACCAAAAGAAACTGGCCCTATCATAGCACTGCCTGTTTGGAGAGCTTACAGAAGAAAAATTAACTTTTAAAATGGAACAAGCGCCTGAGGCACCATGTTTTTTCACTTCCAGCAAAGCAATTTAACTTCTAACCCATGCTAAATTCAAACAATTTTATCCAGAAACCCTTGGATTTTAAGCAAAGAATTAGTGTGCTCAATTATTTTGGCAGGACTGATGGGTGTATTTGCTGCAGTGAATCTCCCCATGAGATGCAACGTGCCCATGGCAGTATGAGAACCCAAAACTGATATGAAGAAAGCCTTTGGTTTGTGTCTTTCAACACTTCTGCTAGTTTATCAAATTCTTTCTCAAGTTGCTACACTTACGGGAATTAGAATCACTCTGAAGAAAATCCTGCAAGAACTTGCAAGGGCGCATTGGACAAACATACTGAAAAATACTCCGGTTATGATGTACTGAGGCACTGTGTCGGTTCCACAAGGACGACTAAGCCAAGTCATGGTACCATTTTGTTGCAAAATGCCATAAATGCAAACTGAATTTAAAAGCACCAAATATTTAAAAGACTAACCAGGATGACTCTGAGGGGCATCTCCACAAGGCACCAGACAACCTGCAAACCCCGTCACACACCTGCAGTCAGGGAAACTGCCCATCAATGGTTGAAGTTATGTTGAACACAGCAAACACGTGCCTCCAAGCCAGACTGGCCTCCACATCGCAGCTGCCAGGCAACGCTGCAGCCTCCAGCTCTTCTACTGCATTGCATGTAGTCAAACGCAATTTTCTATTCCAAAAGCGCTGAGGCACTAAAGAAAAGGACCCCTGATAAGGGCAAAACACAGAACACACGCATGCATCTGCTTTTTCACCACTTGAAGCCTTTAAAGCTTGCTGCACTCAACGTGAGGAACGTAAACACCCTGAGCCTTGCTGATGTGTGGAAATGTAGACTTTTAAAAGTCTGCATTGAAAAGAGCCAAAGGAATTGTGGCATCTCCAATATGGACGGGTTTGAAAGCACTGACATTTAACGGGATGTACTGGCTACCAAACGGGTATCTACTTCACAGGATGTTTCAAGGCCTCTAGCCATTCCTAAAGGCAACAAGAACATGGCTGCTGCAACAGGCTTTGCTTGCTATTTGTACCCAACATCAGCTAGAAGACGCAGCCCCAGTTACAGCTATATAGCAGAGAAGCACCTCTCCCAAAATCAGGCAGCTGATCAGGGGCAGACTATCTGATTCTCCATATAGACCTCCTGGACTGCTGCTAGCAGTTTTTTAATAACTCACTTTTTCTCCCCACCAGGGAACTGCTCTGTATCAGAGCTGGCATAGGGTCCCAGTGCTTTAGATTTTAGTGTGAAAATCTTGGCTTAATTTAATGCGTGCTAATGGGACTCTCCTGTGAATTACAACTGTATGGATGCAGGCAGGTCTCTGAAATAGCAACACTTTGGATACACGTTGTAAAAGACGGGATATTTACTATCACACTTTGGTTTTGAGCTCTGTCTGCAGAGAACAAGTTACGGAGCTTATGAACACTATTGCCAATATTAAAGTGCTTTTAAAATAACTGTGCTTGAATCCACCATGCAATGGTATTTATAGTAAATATGTTTATCTACATAGCTGTGAATATACACATTAGGTATTTTATATACGTATATATATTTATCCCCAGTATGCTAGTCAGCACTTGTCAAAATTTGTGTTCCACTTTCTATCTCTGCTCAGTCTGACAGGCAGAGCTACTGATCTGTGTTAAGACTTGTAACGCTGGTGGCTCTTTGGCAGCTCCAGTGATACAAATTGATTTAATCCAGGTCAGCAGTGATCAGAGAAGCAGCCAGGGAGGCCAACTCTAACGAGTAAAGTTTAGGGTTTGCATTAATTTATTGTGCTAATCTGCCCTTCATGTGGACTTTGGCCATGCTGGATGACAGAGCTCAGCACAATACTCAGTGCGCTGAGTCTCTTGAAAGGGCAAAACAAGCAACAACGCAATATTTTCCTCAAGAGCAGGTTTGTTTTGTTTTCCTCTAAAGTGTGAATTTGGGATGGTGCGTGCCACTATATCCATCTACTCTTGTAAGAGTGCCAGAAAAATATGCATGTTTCCGTTCAGTAAGTCACACAGCATGAGTTAGAGTGCGCATGTCAAATTAACTTGTTATAAACCAAAATTTGTCTTCACCTGGGAGGTGAACTGAATTATAATTTCCAAGAAGAATCACTATCATTCAGTAAGGAAAATACTAAGAATCTCTAAATGTATTAAAAATGCAGTGCCCAGCTAAAAGAAATCAATCCATACCCTTTGGTTTCTTGCAGCATATTGCAAGATAACTTGGAACACTTTTTTTTTAAATATCTGCTAAACCACTTGAGGCAGAACAAGTTGAGTAATTGAGATACATTAGTGAAACAAAACACAAGGTGAATCTCCCTCCACCTCCTGTTGCACCTCTGACTTCCTGAGTTTCTAAGGATTTAATCTGGGACAGTTCCGTGAAGGATTTACTTACTGATTTACTTACTGATCAGGTTTTAACACCAATTACCCCTCAATTACTTGGGCTGCAAAAGGAGAACCAAGGTTTGCCTGGCTTCACAGGCAGCTCCTTTGTTAACTGCTATTACCTGACCCCAAATATCTTGCAGATTGTATCTTGACACTTGGAATGAAGTTGGACAGAAATGTTTAATGGACAATTCATTACAAATACCTTTTGCTGTATAGATTTGAAAAGAGGAGGAGACTCTGCTTCTTTCACTAATTTTTCATCCTTCTTGCTGCTCTAAGTAGATCAACAGCAATGAGACAATCAGGAGCCCTTAAAAATTTAGGTACATACAGAAGGCTTATGGTCCTTTTTCTCCTGCCAACTATTCCATTCCGACCAGGACTTTTACCCATTCCCATCTGTTCATGCTCCAGACTGTTTCCAGGAGTGAGATGTGAAGGGGCTTGTGATTTGAGATAAATTCTTGCTAGAAGGGGCTCCGGGACTGACAGTGTGAGACAGCACCAAGGAGCGCCCTTCTGTCGTGGGCAAGAACAGGAAAATGACTGTCCAGGCAGGTAAATTCCCCTCTTCACCTCTGACCACAGCACTGGCCATTAAGTGGTCTAGAGAAGATGGAGGTTAAGCATAAAGGGGGAGGCAAAAGAGAAACAAAAGATGATTCTGATTGCAGAGGGAGAACAAATGACTTGTTTTTTTTTTTCCTGGAAGGAAAGCTTCCTGCTGATGAAAGAAAAGGAAACCCCGTGTTTAACCTGCTCCAGAAGCATTAGGAGGTGAGCTGTTCTGGGTCAAGAAAGATAGCAAGATAGTTTTTAGCATGCCATCCTCTTCTTCCCAAGCAATAGCGGAGACAACCAGCTGAAACAGACTTTGTCCAGGGTAATTCCAGCAAGCAGCCAAGCTTCCAGGTCTCCTCTGAAATCCCAGGCATTTTTGAACCAAGGGCTTACTGGGAAAGCACAGGATGTCAGCTGATAAGATTTGGGCAGACCCAGAACTGCCCATTTCCAAATGAACAGGGTATTGGGCAGACACGCTCTCAAAGTTGCTGTACATTAGTGTTGATTGCCTCATCTAACGCCAGCAGGTATTTTTCTCTGTGCCGCTGGACCTTGGAGGAGGTTTGTTTCACTTTGTGCTGGGATTCCCAAGTTCTGGGCTGTGTCCCTAATTCAGATTCACTCTGTTTCTTAGGGAAATGTATTTAAGCTCCATCCAGATCTTATTTGTACAATAAGAATAATTCTGACTTACTTTACAAGGAGGGTGGGAGGATTAATTAAAAATCGTGAGGCACTACAGAAGTGCTAAACATTATTAATGGCTCCCAAGTTTTCTTCTTTTGGAAACAGTGGCCATTTCTTCCCATAATGTTTTAAACAGTTGCTGCTCAAGGAGCTTAGATTGCAGATTCCTGGCCTGTGGTTTGTCCATAAATCATAGACCTGGAGCCTACCCAAGACACTCTTGATAGTCTCAGCAGGAAGTCTGGACGAAAGAAAACTCTGTTCTTAGTCTGGCCCAGTAAACTACTTTATGGTCCGGTCCAGTTTCAAGGTCCTGAGCCAGTTGTGAGAGGGCTTCTGTCCAAGTTTAAAAGCACGAGGTCTCAGGAATGTCCTTTCAAACTGGATTTCACTGCCTATAAATATTTTCCATCTTCTGCCCTGGAGGATATATGTTTGACTCCACAGCTGATGAGCCTGTGCAGAGCAGGAGGGAAGGCCACACTGTTTATAGCCAATAGTTTGTCAGCACAGAAAGTTTAACTTGTGGAAGAAAGAACCCAACCCATGCTCAAAGCCACTCTGAACAAAAAAATCTCCCCCCAAAAAACAACCACAAGAAAAAGAGACAGGCAGCAGTTATGGTCCCAGTAAAAATCAAACCTGATAGCTCAATTTTCTGCACAAAGAAGGGTTCAGCATTGCTTAAGCCAGAAAAACAAATAAGCTCCAGGAGATTCTTCCAGGTTGGAGATCCCCAATTCCAGCCCATGGGGAAATTTGGTAGAGCAAATGCAGAAGGACACAACTAGCTCACACAGGGTGCTTCACAGCACCATTCCCACACATCATGAACTCTTGGTTCACCTCAATATGCTAGAAAAATCAAGGGGCACTACTCTTGCTGCAGGAAGAGCACAAGCCAGATGGAAGCTAGTCAGTGATACAACACTTTTGAGGACAAGTAATTTAGGATCTGAGTGGAGAGGATGGGAGCTGGAGGCACATAACTGCAGCTTCACCATTACAAACAGCACTGAAGTCCTGAAGGAAGATCCACACAAGTCGTCTCTGCTCGCACAGCACGTTTTGAGGTTGTACACAAGGTGAAAAACCAGACTAATTAGCTTCCTATGCCTCCCTTTTACCATCACATTTGAAACAACTCATACTTTACACTCCGCGTTTACCGAAGAGCCTCTGTGGCGTTCCATGTGGGGGCCCTTTCAGAGCCAAAGTCACCTACAGACTAGCTTTCGAGCGACAGCCTGTATTCCTACCGGCACCTGAGCTTGTATTCATCAACATGATGCCATACATCCCCCTTTTTCCACTAGGATCTGTTCTGTTAGCCATGCATAAAATCTTCATACATGAGAACTCTTTGCAGGTCTTTGCACAATAAAAAGGAAACCTGAGCCTGAGAGGTGAGGACCAGGAGAGGCTGCTGGTACATAGAGTGATGAAGCTTTGACAAAGCAGCATGATGAAGTATGTGAGATTTGGGTCAAAGCACCCTCCTGATCCTGCTGCCCTTTGCTGCATCTGGGCTCCCAGGACTATCACCTTCCACTGTGTTTGATGGGTACAGTGACAAAGGGTAGGTTTGCACTCCAGTAACAGGAATCTTCATCTTTTAGTCACAAACTTCTCATGGCAAATTGGCACCTTGAGGGCTGCTGGGATTCCCAGGGGATTCCCAAGACTGGAGAGGTTAAAGACATGTAAGACAGTTCATGACTGTCTCATAGTAAGCATGCTCCACTTCTCACTACATCGAATTTTATCAACTAGCTTCCAGCTTCAGTTCAGACACTACATCAACAGATGTTATTTTTAGGCACTTTATCAGTGAGCACCAGGTGACCAGCTTGCAGGCTAATGCACTCACCTGCTGTGCTGTTAGCATCAGAAAAATCACCAAAGGTTTTAATTTCTTTGGCCTCTGTTCATGGAACACTGCATTCTGAAGTGGGCACATTGTATTGCTCCTTTCAAGTGTCCTACACGGCTCTGTACATCCGTGCACAGCATCTAATTTTTCTTGCATATTTACACAAATTTTGATGGCAGAGGATCTTGCATGTAGTTGGAAGACAGGAATGCTGCCCAGTCTCCAAAGTGTATAGCTGAACTCCACCTACATTGTCTACCTCCAGGAACAACACTTTATGCATGTTTAGCAGTGCTAGCTTAGCTGTCAGCTTACTTTTCTAATCTTTAATTAAGGACACTTTAAGGGTATTTCATTATTGCACAATCAAGGAATCCCAGCATCATCAAAAGATGCCATCTGTATCTTACCAGGAGCTGGATCGAGAGCTGTGGCCTCCAGCTGAGCTACACAGCTACCCTAGGGATGTAGAAGGTGGCTCCTTGTTCTTCTCAACACCCCCTAAACTGTCACGTTAGTTCCTCTTCTGCATCTGAATAAAAATGAAATTTAGGTGATGTTAATAAAACTTCTAAAATGGTACCCCATGCAGCAGACCCTTTTCATTCCTCTTTGCTCAGTCAGGCTTCCTTTAGCTTATTAGAGCTCACTGTATTCAGGGAAGAAGCTGGAGGTTGTCCTGGCCAGCACAGAATCCAAATAGTTAACCAAATCCAGTTCCAGAATCTTGATCTGGCAATTTAAAGGTAAGCTGAACAAATATCATGGCTGCCTCAGAGCCTCTACGGAGCAGGAAAAAGAACTCTTGTAAACCAGTTGGCATGGTGTAAACCAGACGCACCAAAGGAAATCTAGTGTGGCATTTTCTGTTAGAAAAGCTGCTTCTGTGAAATGGCCGTTGCTCCTTAGAAAAGATTCAAAGGGCTAAACTCCATTTTCAAAGACAAGGCTAACAGGGTTCATGGTTGCAGAGTCTCCTGTTTTCCCTCCACACTCTCTGCTACTACCTACTGTTTTCACAGCCCTCTCTTCCCACCACTATCCGGTGCTTGATGCCCTGAAGAACCAAGCAGCATCTGAAGAGAGAAGAACCAATAAATCACCAGCTGGAAGGCATAAAGACCAATAAAGCAAGGAGAAGAGAGAAGAGTGGAGGGGTCTGGAAAAGGAGGAGTTTATTTATCATAAATACAGATCAGCTAGACATACAGCATATCCCACAGAAAAGGCAAAAACCCTGGAGACTCTCCAGAAAGCTACATGCTGGAAAGCTGTTTCCCAGTTACTTCTCTCTCTCCACAGCCAGACCAGGATGAAATCAATTATCCAGCAGCTTGGTGATCTCCTCTGCCACGGGATGGTACTGACATGTTCCACCAACAGTACCTATGTCTGCTAATGGCAGCAATCCATCTCCATGCCAGCAAGCTCCTCCTGCCTGATCAGAGGTGAAGGTTTCTTAACAAATTAATCCTTGTCAGTGCTTGTTTGGAGCACAGTGGTGTGCAGGGATTCAGTGGACAGGGGCAGTGTATTCACAGACGTAACTGGTCTGACTTGCTGCCAAAATCTGTTTTGGCAAAGGCTGTTTCTAGAAACAGTATGAAATGAGGCTCTTCAGGCTTGCATCAGAAATTTGGGCATATTGTTTTAGCAGCAACCTCTGGGTTTTTTTCCCCACTAAGAATATCGTGCTTTGAACAGGTTGATGAGATATGGTCTAATGATTACAACTGGCTCCTCCCTGTGCAGCAAGGGTTGGAAGTCCCCTGCATTCTCCCTGGCCCTCTGCCACATGAACCACTCACTGCACAGTCCCTGCAAGCAGATGCTGCAATAGCTGACAGAGCAACTGCACTTGAAAGAGAGATCAGTACAGACTTCATCCTTCAGTCTTCTGGTGCTCAGTTTTTCTCCAGGATTTTGGTGAGGAGTTCGTTCAGCCGACTCACCATTGGTCTGGGATCCTCATTCAGTCCTGCTGCTATCATGGCATTCTCATATATCTGAAAAAGAGAAGAAAACATTAAATAAGCAGCAAGACCGAGCTGGATGAGAGCTGGGGAGGAAGTGAATGTCACTCTCCAGGACTGAGACCAAGCATGTCTTCTTGGCCATCTGTTAGGAAAACACATGGGCCACAGGCACCAGAAATACCCAAATGGGACCACAGAAGGATGTGATTCCTGCCCACTACAAGGGCTTCATCCTGTCCCCTGCCACACACGGTCTGCAAGCTGGTTCTGGAGAAGGCCTGGCTCTCACCTGATCAAGCAACAGCTGGGCCAGATCTGGCTGACTGTCCTTCAGCTCGTTAAGCTTCTTAATCAGAGTGTGCCTGTAAGAGTGGGAGAGATCAACACTGAGACTAGGTATTTTTGGACACAATGAGAAATTTATTTCCAGAATGAGCAGCTAAGCCAAGGTGGGACAGAAAATATTCTACATAAAGGCCAAAATAGCTCCAACTTCCTTGCTCCTGTTCTGGGGGCTTCTCTTCTCTCCCATCATGTCCCTGTAACACCCACTATGCTCAGACAATGTGTAAGTGGGTGCTCATGTCAACTGTGCCATGCAGCCTCACAGACTAAGGCAGTGTGGCACACACTGCACTTACTGGGGAGGACTCTGCTAACTGGGAGGCATTATCTTGCCTCCTCTCTGCCTGCACCCCAGAAAGACATCAGTGCCCCAGGCCTAACACTGGTATTGCTCCCCTTACCCCGGGTTGATCTCCAGGGTGGGCTGCAGGAGCTGGGCGCGCTCCTCTTGGGTCTTCGCCAGCTGCTGCATGCGAAGAAAGTGGCGGGCAGCCCCCATCTCAAGCACAGTGATCATGGCGGGGTGGGTGTCCAGCCGTGTAGTCACCTGTGGCAAAAACAGCAATCAGTGCCGAGATGGGAAATACACGTGGGTTAGAGGTGGGGGATGTTCAGGGACTCAGGGTCTCCTCAACACAGATCCACACCAAGCCCGTGCACGATTCATCCTGACCCCACAGAAGCTGCCTAAACCAGAAGGAAAGCCGGGGAACCAAATGGCCCCACTGGTCCACAGGCAGTAGCTTGCAGCTGGACCCAAAGCACTCCTTGCCAGTAAAGCCTCTCTAGTCCGCAGGCAAGACAGTCATCGGCCTGTTGTTCTGATAACCTGAGCATGAATTAGTAAAATGGGCTTTGGTCATTACACATTAAGATGTGTTTTTTCCACTGCCACGCTGACCATCCAAATGACAAATGCCAGCATTCATTTACAGAAGGGAGGCATGGAGAAGAAAGACTGCTCTCAGGGTCCAAAGAAAAACCTGTGACAGCAGATCCCCAATAAACCACCATATTTCTTTCTCTAGATTACCTCCTTTAATCTCCTGTACTCAGTTACCCAGTCACAGAATACCTACCTTAACACCAGTGACTCGAGAGCCTAAGGCATTTCTCATCCAGGCCATCAGATCCTCAGCCTCTTTCTCTGTCAGACGTTCTGCAGCTGGCAGGGGAAAGAAGACACATCTAAGCATGCTTCTGTAGTGTGCTAATGGACAGTGAGCTTTACTCCTGAGCTCAGTCCATTTCAAACATCCATTTATCTGTTCTCTTGTGGAAATGGGAAGGCAGCACCACTCAGCATGCACCTACATATATGCCCTGATCCCAGACCGTGCCATACCCAGACAGGGCAGGCTTATGCCCCGCTAGTGCCTGCCTGCCTCTGTGAGGGCACCAAATGTATGCATGCTGTTCGAACTCAAATCATGGGAACTCTACATATGACATGCCATCTGTTTAAACTATTTAAACTTTGATCATGTGGGATGAAAGGAATCTGCAAGAACTGCAAGTTGCCTCAGAGCCTGAGGATGGCAGGGTGGAAAGGAGTGCTCTTGCTCACATGCTCAGGAGCTGCAAGAGCACTGGAGGAGGTGTACCCTCCGTGGCTGGCACAGGGGGGCAGGACCGCATGCAGCAGGAAGGGCCAGGGGAGCCTCAAGATACCTGGGCGGCTCTCCTCAAACTTCTCTTCCTTATAGTGATCAACAACGATATCTGTCTCCACTGAGATCAGCTTCTTCTTGTCAAACTCCCGAAGGTGCAGGAGTGTCAGCTCATCAAATTGCTCATAGCAGAACAGGACCTGTGCCAAAAAAGGGACAATACCACATTGTTTGGGATGTAACAGAAGTTCCTCTTTCTCAAGGCAACTCTGCACCAAACAGCAAGAACATCATGAGGGAAACTAGCAGGTTCAGCCCCATGGTGAATATTGCTTAGGGCCACAAATGAATGCAAACCCTTGAAGGCTTTGTACCACGGATATCAGGTCTGCAGCTGAACATGTCCTGCTGCCCAATGGAAAGCGAGAACCAGCACTGACTCCAGTCCCGAAAGGGCCACCTGCCCACAGAGTACACACTATAACACCATTACCAGCTCCTAGGCTCCTGCTCTGGGGTTCAGCGAAAGTATTCAACAGATGTCAGAACTAGATGTCTGCACAAGTACTAACCCGCCTGCACAGAGTGTGCGACAGGTCCTTCCTGGCCTCACGCTGCAGCAGCTGGTCTGAGTGGAGACAGAGAGAGCCCGGGCAAAGACACCAGAGTCACGGGGTCTGTCACAGGCCTCACTGCCCTGCTCAGCTCCAAGATCCAGGTGAGCTCTAACCACTGATGTAGTAGCTCAGGCTGTTCCCCCAGCCATGGCACACTGCGCACCCACCTCCATGTCCTTTTTCTTCATGGCCTCGAAGTACGGGGAGTGCTCAGCCAGGTGCCGGTTGGGTGCACACAGGTAGTAGATGTTTCTGCTCCCTGCCTTCATGCGGGAGGCATACTCAGTCAGGCTGGTCAGCTGTCCTGCGGGCAGGGCAGACGACTCATAACGTAGCAACTTTGCTATGTCCTCCTGGAAGAAATGTGCCCCTGTGAGCCAAAGGCAGGTGACTAGAGCTCTACCTGACCACTCCCAGCCCCAAGAATTCCCTTTGTAGCATGCAGGCCTGTTTGCAGCCCTGCAAAAAGGCTCGGGGGATTTCGAGACCCTCCTTTCCTGCTCCAGATATTAAGGAGGCAGAAAAATGACCTAGACAGGATGTAGGTCAAGCTCTCCTGGAAATGGGAATCCAGGCAGAGGACAGCAGTAGGGGAAAGCCCTACTTTGTTGCCTGTTGTATTTCATACTGCATCAGGGAGGACACAGTGTGAGTACAGAGACTCTGCAGTGCCTCAAATTAAGTGGGAAGCAGCACCCAGTAAGAAAGAGTGAGAGTCTGGGCACTACAGAATCTGTAGGTCTTGTTAGACCCAGGAACACAAGTTACGGGTGTGTAAGATTCACAGGGCAGTAGCAGCCCCCTTCATCCCCGGTCACAGTAGGAGCCAGTAATCTTTCCCCATCAGCTGCAGTGCTTCAGGGCTCCCGGTACCTTGACATCCTGCTCTGCTATTGTGACAATCCCCTCTCTCATGAACACCCCGAAGTCCTCAAAGAATTTGGCATATTTCTCAGGGTCCTTCTTGCTCTGGTCAATGAAGAATTTGATCAACCTCTTCTGCAAAACACCTCGGAGCTTCCTGCAGCAGGAACAAGCCTTTTTAAAGACAGCTGCTAGACCAAGACAAGAGATTTTAGGTGAACATCTCTCTCCCTGTGCAGTGTTTTAGTGATGCATTTGCAAACTAGAGGTCAAAAAGGAAACTTGGAGTCCACTGTCTCCTTTCTCTCATGGCTCTATGTCTGTTCTTTGTATCTCAGTCAAGAGCAGCTCTTGAGCTGGAGAGATAGCTAGAGCAGAGGTACAAATGTTCTGCTGAAGCTCAAATCTTCAGTAACTCGTGACTCAGTGATGCTCCAGTATGTAACCTACTGTGCACATGGCATCTGCCTCAGTTGCACAGCTACTCTTACACACGGGAAGGAAGTGGCTAGAAAATGGTTACAATTGAAGGAAGCCTTTCTGAAGGTCTGAAAATCCACTGTGAAGTGAGAGGGTTAATTTGGTGACTATAGTGAAGGTAGAGGCATTTCACCAGCCACAGAATACAAAGTTAGCCAGCAAACCTAACAAGATAACAGTGCCCGTGCTAAGGAGTAAGAGCCTACTCTTATACTTCCTTCAAGTTCCGACAGTGGCAGATGTTTAAAGATGAGATTTGAAGGACAAAAAGTACGGAAAAACCAAAGCCAGATCTAAGGGGTTCTTAGAGGAGACTGGCCTGCCCAGCAGACCTTTAAAGCAAGTCTGGAGACAAGAGGCACACAGTGCTGTTTGAAGATCTACAAGTAAATAATGCTGACACTAAAGTACAGCCCAGCTTCCTAGTATTGACAGCTTGCTTACTGTTTGGTTTTGTTTTCCAAACCACTTGGTGATGCAGACCAGACACTCTAAATAGCAAATCCACTGTTATTGCTGTAGACCAGAAATAGTGAAAGGCAGCCTTGGACATGAGGGGTACGTGGTCCAAGCAGGCAGCAGCAGACTGTATGACATAGGATACTGCTCCCACAACTCAATATGTGACCAGCACAGCTGAGAAACAACTCGCTTTACAGGCTATACAGGAATTCTCAAGGATGGAAATGCTGCAGCTCACATGCCAGGTCCCTCCAAGCCCCCCTAACTATCCCACAATGTCCCTTCTACAACCAGCAAGAAGCTGGAAGAGCCTCAGCAGTCCACAGGATCTAGCTCTTGCTTACCTGATAAGGGCACTCTCCTGCAACAGCTCTCTGCTGAGGTTCAGGGGTATATCCTCACTGTCCACAACACCTGGAACACAGAGCAACCCTTGAACAGTGAGGCAAACACGAGTACCAGGCTCAGGAAAACAGCCCTTGCCTCACCCACTGTGGAAGCCATAGTCCACAGCCTGCTATTCCTGGTCCCAGCACACACCTCTAAGAAAACGCAGCCATTTAGGCAGGATGTCTGCAGCTTTGGTTTGGATGAGAATTTTGCGGCTGTAGAGGGCAACGCTGGAGCCCAGTTCCCTGCTGATATCGAACATGGATGGTTTCTGCAGGAACAAGAGGTGGAAGGGTAACATCAGGATGGTGCAGGGTGCCCAGCTGCACACTATGCTGCAGTATCTCTGTGGCTGCACCAGCTGACCAGGTCACACTGTGGTCTTCGCTACCCATGCTGAACACAACGAGAGCTGAAATCTTGGCTGCCATCCCCAGGGACCTACCTGAACCATCTCCCTGCTCCTGTCGTGGCTCCATACCCCTGCCATTATCCTGTGGCACCCAGCCCACTGCACAGATGCCACACTGGATATTCCTCCTTGCCATTCTGCAGTCTTAGCTGCCTCTTCTCCCTAAGAAGCTCTCCTATTATCTCCTCTTCAGAGCAACTGGGCAGATGTCCCACTGTTCCCTGGACAGAAGGGCACGTACTTGCTCAGGCACATAGAAGATGCTGCGGATGTTGAGGGGAGCATCAGTCTTGTAGTGCAGGACGTAGCGAGGTTTGTCATAAGCCTGTGCTACGAAGCGGTAGAACTCCTCGTGCTGCCACTCGCCGATATCCTTGGGGTCCAGCATCCAGAGTGCCTGTGGAGGAGCAGGGAGATGAATTCCCATCAGCTCTCAATACCTGTGGCCTCACAGCACAGGGATCTTATTTCAGAGTTATACTTTCCCTCCAGGGCACCACAGCAAGGAAACACAACCTTTCAAACAGACAGACTCCTCTGCACAGCCCAAGGGCAGTGGGATGTATTATGGCACGTTATCACAGACTAAAAAATTCCTGCCCCATAACTGATCTTGGGTCACCTCCCACAGAGGTCCTCTTGCCCTGCAACATCTATAAGGCAGCTTTATTTAGCCCAAACAAAAAGGGATTTGGCTAACCTCCATTGCCTCACACTTGCTACTGGCCAAGAGCATCCTGGACAGTTACCACAGCTCAGCTGACTGGTAGTATCTAAAGGCCTGACCAACAAGCTAAAGAAAAGCAAAAGCTTAAGTGGGTCTGTTGCAACCCATTTTCAGTACCTCAGCAAAAGACTAGCATCTGTCAAAGACATGGGAGGTTCTGCCCATTTAACAGGCATGGGGACTCAACTAAGAATCTCATGTTTCCAGCTGGGTGAAGCTTACTACATTCACTGCCACTCTTTTCTACTCAAGCCCTAACCTCCTGGAGGGTTTGCAGGATCACAGGTAGGATTACAGACTCAACTGGTCCTAAGGTGATTTACAGCAGCTGTTGTTAGGTAAAGTGCTGCTTTCTCAGAGGCTTACTTGTAGCTACAGTTATCACAGTGCGACTGGAAAAGCCTCTAACTCCACATTGTCAGCTACGTGGCAAGCATTCAAGAGCTTATCTAGGAGAATCCACAGCAGGTATCTAACTATGTCTCTGTTTACAGTGAACTGATGTTGATGTGTGGAAAAATGCAAAAACTAGATCCTGGATAAAGGAAAGGCCTGAAATGGGAGCATAATGAGAACAAAGCTGTTGCTGTATCCCAAGGGAAAACAGACTTTCTGATAAGAAGATAAAAGTACATGACTCTATTAAGGGCACTTCACCCCTTGCTCTAATGCTACTCTTCTCTAGGGATTCTCTTCTATTGACTGCCAGGTAGAAAGAGCAAACAGTTGTCTAAATCTATTTATTTAGTTTTGTAAGTTAAAGGAAACAGCTAGAAAGCCTTTGGAACAGAAGCACTATTATGCAGGGAAAAAAAAACCCCAGTGACTAACAACACCAATTACAGAGCCTTAGATAAATTAACGTAATAAAATATTTAAGTAGTCTTGAAAGTCTGTGCTTCAGTGCCACATTCCAGGAAACAAACAAAAAAAACCTCCACACATGCTTGCTACCAGCTCTCTTAGGTAAGGAAGCTTTAACCAACCAGAAAAGGAGATGCTGGAGGAAAATGGTTCATAGATTTTTCTTTTAAAGATAATTAATCTCACCTAGGTGATCCCTGCAATTGGGCCAAGAACTTCTGACTAAAATGGATCTGGCTGCTATATAATTTCTAGTGGTCAGAAAACGTCAGCATCACAGCTAAGAGCTGTAAAGAAAATCAGGCTGTGAGCTGAGCCACTAAGAAAACCAAACATTCATTGGTTACCTCATGCTGAAGGACAGCTAGAACTGCAGCAAGAGGTGTCAGCACACCAGCAATGTGATCAATCCCTACATCACTAACATGTTATCTGGCTTAAACAGTTAGAATAAGTATTATAAAGCACTGAAATAATCATTCACATTAAGGGAAGATCCAGAAGATAACTATAAATAAAAACTGCTTTGCTAATTGAAGAGAATGCAAACAAGCAGTTCCAGGCATGACTTCTGTTGGATTTTCTCCTTTTGGTCTAAGTAACTGATCACTACAGGGTCTATGATATGCTGGACAATCCTACCCTGATTTCTAGGGCCAGCAGCAGCTTTATGCTGTTTCCTGTCTCCGGTGGAGGATTACAGTGGTTCATCTTCATGAGTGACCTGCCTGTGGCCCCTCCTGCTCACCTGTAATGTGTTAATTCTTCTCCCATTGAGATACAGTGGGAAGCTGATGAAGTTGCTGTATTTTGTCACCACCTCTGGAATGGAAAGAAGACATAGAGGAGTCACATTTGTGAGAACAACACAGTATGAATTTCTTCAGTAACAGCAGGTGAAAGGTGCTGCAGGAGAGGAAAACTGTAAATTCACCTCCCACTCAAGGGGCAGCGACAGACTTCACACAGCCCATCAGTAGGTAACAGCATCTCCTTCCTCCACTCACCCTTGACTCGGTCTTCATTTGCAAACTCCTTGCAGTCTTCCTTCAGATGTATAATAATCTTAGTCCCAGTTCTGACACCAGATGCTTCTGCAATCTCAAACGTTCCTGAACTAGGATTAGAAACAGACCTTGTGTCAGCTTGTGTCTCAGATACATCCATGATGGGACGTAATAATGTATTATTAAACTGAGACCATACACAACACTTCAGCACCAAGAGGAAAAGGCAAAAAATCTTGAATGCCTGAATGCTCGCTGTGCCCCCGAGAAGCTCCCCCAAAACATGCAGACATCTTCCCTACAGAGACTCCAGACCCAGGACACACTGCTCTGCAAAGACACCAGCAGCCTCTGCTGAAAAGGAAACAAACTTCAAACAAACCTCAGGCTGTGTGGGCCAAGCCTTCAACTCCTCTCCTACATTTCGTATGGTGACTGTAACACCCAGGCTCCTGCCTTCTCCCATGACAACTCTGACTTGTTTGCGGGCCCTTGTTCCTAGCTCCACTGGAGCATGCAGTAACTGGTTACAATGAAAAGCAGCAGTGCTCACTCTGGATGACCATTCCTACCCTATTCCTAAGTGGATGCTTATGGGGATCAACCGCTGGTGAGAGCACTGACACAGGGGAGAGATGGCAGCAGCGAGACAGACACGCAAGCCTTCAAAGTGTACAGCAGCACAGACTGCAGTATACAGCAGCTTGCCTGCAGCCCAAGACAGTCTGACATCTCAGTTACAAGATGTTTTTCAATAATTTAAATAACCTATTAAATTCTTTATTCCTAGGATATTTTAAGGGGATGCAGAGCTTTTCACACCCAGAAGCTCCAATTTCAACATGGTCCAGCAGTCCACAGATTTGCCGTCGCCGTCACAGATGTTTGCAACTTCAAGCAAAAAGCAGAGGATGAGAACACAGATCCACCCCACAAAAGACACATGCCTAGAGAGCTGCAGCGCTGCATGAGCCCTGCCTGTTGTGGGTGACCTCAAGCAAAAAGCCAGGGGAGGACTAGACCAAAGAGATTAAATTTGTCTCTCCTGTCTGGGGCACTGCTAAGATGATTGCCTGCTAGCAGAGAAGAAACAGGAGAGGAAGGTACTCTCTTTGTCTATAATGTGCCTGCCCTAGCAAAGCAAGTTTGTTCCTGTGGTTTTTACCCTGACATGTTTGGCCACACTTTGTTACTGTGTATAAACTGATCAGGGTCTAAACCAGTAAGCCTGGTAATGAAAGACCACACAAGCACTGTCTTGCTTCACACAGCACCTGTGCCGACCGGGATACAGCCTCCCCTACCATTTCCATCCCGTTCTGCAGCCTTACCCATCTGAAGACCAGTGGTAGCCAGGGCTCCCTGGCTCCGCGGATTGTGAGAACACCTCCACTTTATCAGCTACCATGAAAGCTGAGTAGAAACCTACTCCAAACTGGCCAATGATTTTACTACTGGCTTCAGCTTGGCTCTGCAGAGCATCTAGAAAAGCCTGAAGGAACAAAGGAGATATAAATTAGTGCACAGTGACTTGAGGTACCACTGGGAGGCTGCAACACATCCTCCAGCTGGGCTCTTTGGAGTACTGATGCAGCCCTACGCCAGGTGCCACAGCTTGGCAGTCCAGTACCCTCATCCTGCACCTCTGTGTTAGCAGAGGAGGGTGCCCGAGGAAAAGGGTTTCTCCCACAGGGACTGCACCTCTGGAAAAGGGCAACATTGCTTTTGGCAACACTCACTGCCACTAGCAGTAAAGGAAAACAAGCAAGGGCTCATTCAATCACGAGCGTGAAACCTTAAAATGGTGACTCCAGACACGAAGGAAAAAAATTCAGGTACAAATATATAACATCTTGCCAGCATGAGGACACAGTTGCTGCCCTCCCAGACACAGGGTGAGTGCCGAGTGATCATATGCCCCTCCATAATGACAGCCTGGGGAGGAGGGCATTTGCTTTTGGGAGTGAGGGAAGCCAGGTGCAGCAGCATTACACACAGGGCCCATTAGCGCTGCTTTGGGTACCACAGGCCTCCCATGGCACGCAGCAGAGACCATTAATAGCTAGAAGACTCCACAGGTAGGTTTCACCTTGCTAGAGGGGCAAAATTTCACAGCTGGGGTGGGGGCCAAGGGACAAAACAGAATGAGATATTACTGGGCGAACAAAAGTGACTGTATAACTGGAGAAGACTCTTCTAAGGGGGGGAGAAGGAGTGCCTCATCCCAAGTTACCTTAGAACCTGATCGAGCAATGGTACCGAGGTTAGAAACCAGCTCCTCCTGGGTCATCCCAATACCTGTGTCCTGAAAAGAAACAGTAATTGTAGCTGAAACATCAGTAGAGAAGCATTGCTTTAGCAACCAGCACCTGAGCAACTTCTACGTCTGACTCCCACTCTCTCATGGCCAGTTAAGCAGTAAACACAACAGCAGACTTCAGCTTTGGCTCCACCTGCACATGGTCAGGACAGTGGACTCAGAAGGCACACAGCTCCAAGGCGGCAGCTACATCTGCCTTGTGGCTATAAATTATCAGAAAGCTCAGAGACTCAAGCCTTTTATCAAAAGAAAGCAAAACTATGCCAAGACAGGCTCATTTCTACACCCCTCTAAAAACGCACAGGGTGACAGTGCTAGAAAGACATCTCAGTCCAGTCACGGTTTCACTGTGCCAGGTACCATGCATGTACAGAGACAGTCTCCATTCCTGAACAGGTCAAAAGGGGAGTTGAGGAGCAGCGAGAGGCAGCTTAGTTCCAATCCACAGATGGGGAACCGATGCCCTCACATCAGGAATGGAATCAGTGGCAGAGCAGTGACTCCTTTAACTCTCAGGTTAAAGTCCCTTCTCTACAAGCACCACATTCACTGTCCCCATCTACTCTGTCTTTTCCTTCCTCCTCTTCCCTTGTGGAGCATGCTATGCTCCACAAGATGTGAGTATGAAGCTTTCAGTGTCCAGGTCCCTGAGAGCTAGATATTGCAGTGCCTGTGGGAACAGTCTAACCCCAGCTGGAAGTACAGTGCACTGGCCACACCTCACAGCGCTCTGTCCGGGCTTCGAAGGCACACGGCTTGTTGTCTAACCCAGCTTAATTCAGATTTGCACTCCTGTGTGCAGATAAAGAACTCCCTGCTGCTAGCGCACGCCTCTCAGGTGACAGACCCTGCAGCAGCACCATCTGGAAAAGGCTGCAGCAAGCCTCAGACCAGGCTGCAACTTCATTTCTTGCCCCAACACGCTTGCACCCAAGGCAACACGGATAACAGCAAACCCCAGCCAGAAACAGCCACCTTCTCACACAGGACCCCTACAAAAATCTTTCCCACTTTGTAGTCCAACATATTTTCAGACTTGCTCTGCACACATCTTCCACAGAAGCAAAGTGCAAGCTAATGCCCTCTAGGATGCCACTTCTGAAAACCAAGTGCCATTCGCCCTCCAAAATCACAGAATGGTAGGGGTTGGAAGGGACCTCTGGAGATCATCTCATCCAACGCCCCTGCTTGAGCAGGCACACCTAGAGCAGGGGGCACAGGACCACATCCAGATGGGTTTTGAGTGTCTCCAGGGAAGGAGACCCCACAACCTCTCTGGGCAGCCTGTGCCACTGCTCTGTCACCCTCACAGTAAAGACATTTTTTCCTCATATTGAGTGAAACTTCCTGTGTTCCAACTTGTGCCTGTTGCCTCTTGTCCTGTCATTGGGTACTATTGAAAAGAGCCTAGTCCCATTGTCCTGACACCCACCCTTTAGATATTTATAAATATTGATGAGATCCCCCCTTAGTCATCTTCAGGCTAAACAAACCCAAGTCTCTCAGCCTTTCCTCATAAAGGAGATGCTCCAGCCACCTGGTCATCTTCGTAGCTCTCCGCTGCACTTGCTCAAGCAGTTCCCTGTCCTTCTTGAACTGGGGGGCCCAAAACTGGGCACTGTACTCCAGATGTGGTCTCATTAGGGCAGAGTAAAGGGGGAGGATAACCTCTCTCGATCTGCTGGCCACACTCCTTTTAATGCATCCCAGGATACTGTTGGCCTTCTCGGCCACAAGGGCACAGTGCTGGCTCATGGTCAGCTTGCTGCCCACCAGCACTCCCAGGCCTTTCTCAACAGAGCTGCTTTCCAGCAGGTCAGCCCCCAACCTGTACTGGTGTGTGGGGTTGTTCCTCCCCAGGTGCAGGACCTTGCACTTGCAAGGTCCAGCAGCTTCTCTACATGACAAACATCCCAAAAGCCACTCTTACAGTTTCTCTGAGCCATTCTGTAAGGTGGCAGCAGCGTGAAAATTAGTTAAGTGAAAGGCGTTTCTCATTCATGTGAGGAGTTCAGCTCTACTCTAGTACCTCTGAGCACAGTTATCACAGCTGACAGCAGCCTGCACATCCAGAAGTGGGCTGACACACTCCAAGTGTTGTTAATGCAGGGGTGGCATTCAGGGTGCAGGAGTCAGCAAAACGAGCCAGAGCAGAACTGGCTGCTGCTAGATGGCTTGGAGGTGAGATGCCAGAGGGAATTCTGGCACAGCATGCCTCTGCCACCCATGTGGGGCATTTAGTGGGTTATTTACTAGCAAAGTAATCTAATGTCAGCACATATTTTTTAATGTAGTGTTTAACTCCACTGAAGGATCAAACTGTGGTCAACTCATGAGGTTACTGAGTGAGGTGCTGTATGGGTAAGACATTTTTCTGCATACCCAGAAGTCATGGCACAGCAACACCTTCCACTTGATTACATATGGTGAGGCCAGTCAGTCATCTTGGCTGAGAATAGGGATGATGCCCAGTAAGATCTCAACAGCAGGAGATGAAAAGCCAGGAAAAACAAACAGGGTATGGCAAAGTCTCAGGAATCTGACGTGGTCCCTTCCCCCAGGGAAGAAAAAGCCAGAAAGAAAAGTTTTCAGCATCTGGTTCAGGTTTTGTTCATGCCAGACCCTGAACAGAACTCTTAACTTCTCTGATCCACTCCTATTTATAGCACAGTATGTCATTCCCAAATTCCAGTATGTTTAAAAAAAAATATCCCTACCCTGTGAATCTATTTGGCGATTGAATTCTGAACTCCCTGCCAAACTTATTGCAAAATGCTTAATGACAATTCCTGGAGACTAGTTTGATGAGGGTGAATTGCAATGAACAAAGACAGCACAGGTCAAAACGGTCCGGTCCTCCAAGAGCACCAAGCCACTAATAGAGAAAGCGGAAAGCATGCTTTTAGGTGGCCAGCCAAAGATTCTGGCAAAGCAGACATTTCCTACTGCAGGAAAACACCTGGGCAGATTACGATGAAAACGCCATCAAGATTCAAATGGCTCTTGCAACGTACGCGTTTCCTGCGGCTGGCCCTCACACTGTGCTCCTCTGCTCCCTTCACCAGATGGTGCTGCTCCAGGGAACAGGGAATAAAGTGGCAGCGGCAAGTGGTGGTGGTGGCAAGACGGGAGCTCAGCTTCTGCAGAACAGGTCCTCTTCAGTGATGGAAAGCAAAGGAACCTGCCCATGAACAGCCCACCTCTGGCTGGGCCAGTGGAAGCACTGGCAGCACTAGCTCCATGAAATCCAAGGAAGGAGCTGGTGGGACTTCCACTGCCCTTCTCACAGTGCTCTGTGCTGCACAGCCTGCTGCTCAAGCCTCTAAGTGTCTTCACGAGGAACCACTGTGTCATCACACAACCCTCTGCAAACATTTTCTACCTGTGATTGGCCAGCCTAAATGCAAGGACTGCTGTTGCTCCTTGCTTTTCTACAACTTTTCACAGAATCACAGGTTGGAAGGGACCTCAGGGATCATCTAGTCCAACCTTCCTAGGAAGAGCACAGTCTAGACAAGATGGCCCAGCACCCTGTCCAGACGACTCTTGAAAGTGTCCAACGTGGCCGAGTCAACCACTTCCCTGGGGAGATTATTCCAATGGTTGGCCGTCCTCACTGTGAAAAATTTTCCTCTGGTGTTCAGTCAGAATCTCCCCAAGAGCAACTTGTGTCCATTCCCCCTTGTCCTCTCCATGTGACTCCGTGTAAAAAGGGAGTCTCCATCTTTGTAGCTACCCCTTAAGTACTGGTACATGGTGATGAGATCCCCTCTGAGCCTCCTTTTCTCAAGGCTGAACAAACCCAGCTCTTCCAGCCTACCCTCGTATGGCAGCTTCCCAGTCCTTTGATCATCTTGGTGGCCCTTCTCTGGACCCCTTCCAGCCTGTCCACATCCTTTTTGTAAAGCGGGGACCAGAACTGTACACAGTACTCCAGGTGTGGCCTGACAAGCACTGAGTAGAGCGGGATAATGACTTCTTTATCTCTGCTGGCAATGCCCTTTTTGATGCAACCCAGCATCCTCTTGGCCTTCTCGGCCACAGCAGCACACTGTTCACTCATGTTGAGCTTTCTGTCCACCAGGACCTCCAGGTCCCTTTCCACAGAGCTGCTCTCCAGCCAGGTGGATCCCAGTCTGTGCTGCACTCCTGGATTATGTTTTCCCAGGTGCATGACCGTACACTTTTCCTTGTTGAACTTCATAAGGTTCTTGCTGGCCCACTCTTTGAGCCTATCCAGATCTCCCCGCAGAGCAGCTCTCCCTTCTGGAGTGTCTACTTCCCCACTCAACTTGGTGTCATCAGCAAACTTCATCAGGCTACACTTGATGGCATTATCCAGATCACTTATAAAGACATTGAATAACATTGGGCCCAATATCGATCCCTGGGGGACTGCACTAGTAACAGGTTGCCACTTGGAAAAGGAGCTATTTACCACCACCCTTTGGGTGCGGCCCGTCAGCCAGTTCCCCACCCACTGCACAGAGCACTTGTCTAGGCCATAACGCATTAATTTCTCCAGGAGGAGGCTGTGGGGGACCATATCAAAGGCCTTGGAGAAGTCCAGGTAGACAATGTCCACTGCCTGCCCCATGTCATAGAAGGCCACCAGGTTTGTCAAGCACAATCTGCCTTTAGTGAAGCCATGTTGGCTTTTCCCAATCACGTGCTTCATTGGACTTGTGATGGCCCTCAGGAGGATTCGTTCCATAACTTTCCCAGGGACCGAAATAAGGCTGATGGGCCTGTAGTTACCCAGATCCTCCCTCAGGCCTTTCTTGTAGATAGGGGTAACATTTGCCTTCCTCCAGTTCTCTGGGGACATCCCCTGTTCTCCATGACTTCTCAAAGATGATGGACAGTGGCCTTGCAATGATGTCAGCCAGCTTTCTCAACACCCTCGGGTGGATGGTGTCAGGGCCCATTGATTTGTATGGGTCAAGCTCCTGTAATAATTGATGTACTAACTCTTCCTTCACTAATGGTGGGTTGGTGTTTGGATCAATCGTCAATTTCATTCCCAAAGCCTGGGACCTGACAGTGCTGGTAAAGACAGAGGTGAAAATATTGAGGACTTCTGCCTTTTCAGCATCATTGGTGACCGACTCTCATTTTCCGTTTAACAGTGGGCCTATGTTTTCCTTCTTTTTCTCCTTATGGCTGACATACCTATCTACGGCCAGTTTCAATTCGAGCCGGGCTTTTGCTTTTCTAATTGCATCTCTGCACGCTCTGGCAATGCCCTTGTAGCTCTTGACAGATAATCCTCCACTTCTCCATCTCTGGTATGCTTCCCTTTTGCATTTGAGTAGACCCAGGAGGTCATGGTTGAGCCAAGGGGACCTCTTGCTCTGCTTACTTCCTTTTCCTTTGTAGGGGATAAACTGGCTTTGTGCTTCCAATAGAGAGTTCTTGAAGAGCTCCCAGCACACACTAGCTCCTTTATCTTTCATGGAAGCTTCCCATTGAATCCCTCCCAGCTGAGGCCTGAGTGAACTGAAGTTTGCTTCTCTAAAATCCAGAACCCTTGTCTTAGAGCTGACCTTCAGCACACTCAGCAGGATCCCGAACTCCACAATATTGCGATCACTGCAGCCAAGGCTATCACTAACTGAGATATTACGAAGCAGGCTTTCTCGGTTTGTGAATAGCAAGTCCAGCAGTGCCTCATTCCTGGTTGGCACATCTAACATTTGTATCAGGAAACAGTCCTCTACGCATTCCGGGAACTTGGTGGATGACATGCGAGCTGCCGTATTGTTCTTCCAGCAGGTGTCTGGGTAGTTGAAGTCTCTCATAAGGACCAGGTTCCGTTGGCCAGAAGCTCACTTTTAGTGCCCCAAGTATTGCTTTGTTGACATTGTCATCGTGGTTAGGAGGTCGATAGCAGATGCCCACTGTGAGGTCCTGCTTGGAGACAGCCCCTTTGACTTTAACACAGAGGCACTCAATAGAGCAGTCGCAATCACCATAGCTGACTTCGATACATTCAAGGTTTTCCTTAACGTAGAGTCCAACTCCTCCACCTCTTCTACCCTGCCTGTCCTTACGAAAGAGCCTGTAACCATCCATTGCGATCCCCCAGTCATTTGAGGTGTCCCACCATATTTCAGTTACTCCTATGATGTCGTACCCTTCTGAGTGGGCACGGAGCTCCAGCTCCTCCTGTTTGTTTCCTAGACTGCGTGCATTCATATACATACACTTGAGGTGATTACTCTTCTGTTTCACACTTGGGAGACAGCTGAGGAACCTTTGTCACCACACCACTTCCCTTGCAGACAGTCTGAAGCCCTCCCTTCAGTCTGCAAGGAAAGTTTTATCAGGGTGAAAACAGCCACAACAGAGTTATTCATAAAAGCACAAAGCGAATTGTACACAAGGCTTCACAAATTACAAGACGTGAGGGATATGTTCAGAGTTCAAAGCGCCAAATGCTTCTCCACAGCTTGGAGAAACCAACCACTGTATAGCATGAAACAGAATTCACTGTGCTGTCACTCTTATTAACTGACAGTTAGTTACAGAAGCCCTTCTGTTACTCAGCAGAACAAATTTACTCAGCTGGTTGAATTTCCCTTCTGGGACTTCTTGGGGTGCAGACCTGGCTTCAGCTGGGATAGAGTTAAATTTCTTCGTAGTAGCTAGTATGGGGCTGTGTTTTGGATTTTTGCTGCAAACAGTGATGGTGATGTGGAGATGTTTTAGTTGTTGCTAAGTAGCGCTTACACTGGTCAAGGACTTTTTCAGCTCCCTGTGCTCTGCCGGGTGCACAAGAAGTTGGGAGGGGACACAGCAGGACAGCTGACCCCAACTGACCAACGGGATATTCCATACCGTATGACGTCATGCTCAGTATATAAAGCTGGGGGAAGAAGGAAGAAGGGGGGATGTTTGGAGTAATGGCGTTTGCCTTCCCAAGTAACTGTTACACGTGACAGAGCCCTGCTTTCGTGGAGATGGCTGAACACCTGCCTGCCCATGGGAAGTAGTGAATGAATTCCTTGTTTTGCCTTGCTTCCACCTGCAGCTTTTGCTTTACCTATTAAACTGTCTTTATCTCAAACCATGAGATGCCTCACTTTTACTCTTCCAATTCTCTCCCCCGTCCCACCAAGGGGGAGTGAGCGAGTGGCTGAGTGGTGCTTGGTTGCTGACTGGGGCTAAACCACGACAAGAGTAAACAGCCTCTCCCTGAACCATCCCCTCTACGACCCTGTCCCCCTGCAAGACAACACAACAGGCTACAGACCTTCACCCCATTTTCTGAGGAACTATGATGAGCTCTATGGCCACACTTGTTGAACTACAATTCTAAACTAAGTAACATTTACCCTGAAGAGACAGCAGCTGAACACTGATTTTAGCACCCTTTTCGTGTGTGAAGACCTCCCAGATAAAAAGCTTGCTGTTGAACCTTTGTGCTTTCTCTGCACTTTGTTCTAACCTTTGTGGCGTGGGCATTGGACATTTGCAGAGACCACTCTGTGTAACAACAGCTGGATAACTGCTGGATATGTGGTACCTCAGATCTCCCACCATGAAATCCTCTGCTCTGCAGCCTGGAGGGCCTCCATCTTCCTTGACAGAGGGATAAATGAACACCTTCGGCCCCACTATCTGTCCCATCAAATCAGTCAGTCCATAGCTCTTGTATTCATATATACTTTTTGGTAAAGCAGAAGCAAACTGCACATAATTACAGCAACAACTCTAGTTTAAAACAACAAATTGCTTAGTTTAGCTGGTAAACAAGAACCTAGGCAATGTAACATCTTTGCTCATTACCCGAACCCAATTTAAGGCATTGCAGAGCCTCGTTACATCACACAATCCGTTAACCAACCATTAACTGTTGCCTTTGCCATGGGTGGATCTGAAAGAATGCTTGCAGTTAGAGGTACATGTCTGAGCTACCATGCCTTTCATTTTGCTTTGTTGCAAAATAAACACTTGAAACACTTATTTCAGTGCAAAATCTCAACAGTGCATCAGAAGACCATGGCCTACATTACAAAGTAAGGACATACTGCTTTCACCAACTGATAAGGTAATAAAATCCCAAAATGGCCAATTAACAAGTGTCCCCCATGTCATTTAAACACCTTGCTTAGAGAGACTGAAAATTCACAAGACCAGGACAGAAGCCACACTGGAGCAGCATTCTGGTTTAGAACCAATATGGCATGTGCAGCAGCCACCAATGGAAGGCACAAAAAAAGTGATGCATACAGATACAAGGTAATCTTGGCCTAGTACATGGAAGCTGTCCAAAACAGAGAGCCTGAGGTTTCCTTTCCTTTCTAATACCCTGTGTTAACATTGTTTCCAACAATGCTTAGCATTGCTACAGGCTCAGCCTCCACTTGTCCAGGTCTAAATACCCACTGTTCAGAAAAGTACTTCCTTTTATCCACTTTGAATTTCCCATTTTTAAATGTGACATGCTCTTATTCTGGCATGAAGCAGAAGAAAATAAAAGATTATGCTCTTCCTTCCCTAGGCCGCAAGTTATCTGAGATGCGTTTATATTTCTGGTTCCCGAGCTTATTTGTTAAAGATGATGCAACAACTGGAAGCTCTAACCCACTGCTGCAATCAGTGGCACATTTCCGTCCAACTACGGACAGCTTTACCCCTCCATCTCTACCTGTGCTATTGTCTATCTTGTGCTCCCCTGCTTCCTCAAGCCCAAGTGGCAGACGGATGCTGCAATGCTGCACACGGCTAAGGACATAACCCTCCCTCTGCTGCAGCCTGGTGGCACAGGGTGGCAGCCAGGACACAACCCAGCGTGGAGGGGGACTGGCCCCCCACCTGCACCAAGCTCTGTTGGACATGTGGGTGCACCTGCATTGAGCTGCTAAAGCCCAAACATCTCAGTTCCTTATGAGAGCCTCAGGACAGCCCAGTCCTTGTTGCAGACTGTTTATAACTCATAAGCCAGAAGAGATCTGCTCAGTGATACAAGGAGCTGTTGCAGGGAGGAGTGGCGTTTGCAGTCATTTTAACTCCTCCCAAACACAACAAACTTGTTATTTTGTGGCTTCACAGTCATTTTGAATGACTGCAACAGTGAGAAGAAAGCCCAAAGAGAACTGAGTAGCCCAAACTCTGGCAACAATTTATGCTGCTTACCCTTGTTAAAACAGCAGTCCCACTCCCTCACTCAGCAGCAGCAGCTATTAGCTCTATAACCATTTCAAACAATTTTCTCTAAAATGCTAGCACTGTCCTAGCCCTAAATTAAGGATCAGCAACAAGAACGGCTCCAGCCCCTGAGCTAACACAAACAAGGTTACCGCCAGACACAGCAGTACGGCAGAGCTGCGTAGCAGCAACCCCGACTGCACCACAGCCAAGCGCCTCTCACCAGCTGGCCAGAGAGAGCCTCATGCAGGTGTTGAAGGAGAGCTCTGTGGTCACAGGGCTGAGGGGTCTGTAAGGGGTTCTCTCGTCCCACCTCAAAGGGTCCAAAAACATGTCTGTAAAGCCTTAGCACGCAGAACTGCAGCGCTCTGCAGACCTGTCGTCATTGAAAACACATCCCTGAAGTTTTCAAGTGGATTTTCTTAAGAGATGTGACCTTGCAGGCTGTGGCAGCTACCAGATGGAGCTGTCCTAGAAACAGAATGAGGCAGTTTTCAAAGCGGTGGAAGAAACCATGGAATTTGCTAAAACAAGAGAATTTTGGTAAAGGAATTGAGGTGGTGTGATCTGGTGAACAAGACAGTGAACATTCCCCTCTTAGCAGATGCAACACTCGGCAATACTTAGGTAGGCTATCCCTGAATGAGAACATCATATTAAAATTCTGAGTCTCCTATGCTTACGACTGAAATTCAGTCCTGGTGGAGAAGAAAGGAGACCTGCAGTCACTTAGCAGAGATGCAGGTAATCTCCCTCCAGGAACATCCCTGCAATGGAACCCATTACCCACTACAGACCTGCCTTTTCTCAATTAGCGAGACACAACTAAATGCTACAGGGCTTGGAAGGGGACAGGAGAGATCCAACAGATCCAGGGGCCAAGAACAGCATGAAGAGCTGAGGAGAAGGACCTAGGGGTCAGGGCGAGACAACAGGAACTTTCTAGAAAGAAACAGGGTAACCATTGTTACAGATCACACACAAGGGACTTGCTGCTTCTGTTTTGGTGGGTCCTAGTGAGCACAGAAAACAAAACAGTGACTAAGGGACAGGTCCACCTCTGCCTCAATCCCTGCAGGCAAGTTTTTTTTGCACCTTTGCATCCCTGAAAGGTAGGGAAATGTTCTGAATGAGGCTTGTTCAAAGCAATTGTTATATGCAGTATGCTTCTTCAAGAGTTTATAAATAAACACTGGAGGTAAGGAGCTTTAGGCACTACTGAAAAGGCAAACCTATTAAAAGAGATTGGAGCAGCGCTGTTCTCTCTCCCCTCTCCGAGGGCAGTACTGCTGCTGTTAAAAGCCTCCTAGTTAAGACTCATTTAGTCGCATTAGAGATGCGCAGGCAGCCACGTAGGGTGTTATAAAAAAACAAATCCCTAACACATGTAATTGGGTTTGACGTCAAATGCACCCTATCTGCAAGGTGGGCAAACAGGTCTCTTAACCAAACTGCCAAAGAAGGGGACAGCTTCCACAGTTATAGGACATGAGTTGTACGAAAGTCTTGACAGAGTCGGGGGCTACACATCCCCTGTGATCTCAAAAGGGAAAGACGAGCAAGATTGGAATGACAGCCTGCTCGGGGCTAAACGAGACCTCATTAAAGAACCAATGTTACACAGCAGTCAGAAAAATGCAATAGTCAGGTGTGATAGGAATTGCAAAGCCTCTGCATTAGGGTTTGAGAACCTTTGGGTTGATGATTGTGTTGCCCATTGATGATCGCTAACTTCCCCATGGCAACTGCAGCTGCTTATTTTGCAGAGAAACAGAAGTATAAAATAACTGAGCAGCCTCTAACAGGCAGTGCTTCTGTCCCACGTGAAAAACATTGCATCGTGCTTTGTGCCACATCTGCCCTGGACCTATTATGATCAGCCTTCACTTAACACACTGCTCTCTGCCTCTTTCCCTGCTTTCCTGAGAATAGACCACAACTACAGTCTCACAGCTGACACTGTTCCACAAGGGAATTTACCACTTTGCCTCCTTTTCGTTAAGAACTCTGCCAGGAAAACACCAAAACTGAGCCTCAGCCTTCCACCCGGGACAGCAGCCACAAACAAGAGCAATCAAAGTACAGAGAGAAGGACCAGCTCCACCTTCCCTCACAGCACTGAGTCCCACAGGTGGGCATGCTTACACTGATGACCCCCCTCCTGTTAAGCATTTTGTCACTAGTAGGGAACAATCAAAACCAGGGCTGCAGGAAGAAGGACAGACAAGTGCTATGGTACTGCCACAATCTATAGTCCCACCTGCCCATTACAGCAGAGCCTCAGCTTCATCTGGACTTGGCCTGGCCTGGAGCAGGAGGAGATAGAGACAATCAGCAATGGGAGGTTCTCACCACCCCAGCATCTCCCAGTGGCTGAAGTGAGAGGGAAGGCTTGCAAGCTACCATGTAACAGCTCTGACTTAAGGAGGTGTCAGAATTCCTTCCCAAAGGTCAGGATGAAACCAGACTCCCAACTTTTCCATGAATGAGAAATGCAAACACAACCTGAGAAGTGCACCAGACAAGATACTGGGAGAAAAGCTACTGGTAGTTCCTAATAGGGAAGGAACGAGCAGTGAATCTTCCCATGGGGTAAGTGTGGAGCAGATAAATTGGTAGTTTCTCATCAAATCCTGAGGTTATAGCCTTACGAACCAGAGTCCAGGTGAGGACAAGACACTTCTTCAGGCAGGCTCAGGAACCCACAGGACTGTGCTGCCACTCAGCTTCCACTGATCCTTCTCACAGGACAAATGCTAGTTTGTCCTAACGCTCTCGTATTACCAAAGGGAGGTACCTGGATCGTGATGGTTCCCTTCCCACTGTCCGTCTGCAGATGGATCTCCATCTCTGGCAAGGTCTTCCCTTCCGCCATCAGCCGATGACGCAGTTTCTCCAGCGCATCACTGCCATTAGAGATCAGCTCCCGGATAAATACCTGGGGATGAGACACAACCTGACACTGCAGCCTGGCCTCATCCACTGCACGGGACTCCCAGAGAGCTGTGAACTCACTGCCTACTCACAAACTAATTCCCAGCTCAGTAGAAAAAGAACTGTGTTTCCCCATTATCTGCCAGGAGAACAGTTTGTCTGAACTCAGTATTGAAATGCAGAGGTTCTGAAGCCCACCGAGTCACACGACCATACTTACAAATTGTTTTGAAAACACATTTTCAAGGTACCTTAAGAAAACATCATTCAAGAAAGCATGCTCTTTGAACAGCACAGGACTTGCTGGAACAATAAGCAGGCATTCTCCCACCAAAACCATTTTGGGTGTACCCCTTCACAGAGACAGGACTTTGCCAAAAGAAAATCTACCAGCAAGTAGTGGGTTCCTTACTTCCTTCTCAGAGTACAAGGAACAGGCAACAATGTCCAGCAGTTTCTTTGTTTCCGCCTGAAACTCATGTTTAGAGGCTGCACCTAGAATAAAATCACAAAAACATCTTAAGGAACTTCACCAGGGTCCTCTTGGGAAGGAAGGCAGAAATGCAGTCTTACCAAGTGCTTCAGCTTCCCGGGAATGAAAAGCCTGAAGCAGGATGGGACACAGGTAGCTGCGGCCTCCAACAGGATGACAACAAAGGTGCTGTTTACACACCCCTATGAGGCAGCACACTTTGCCAAGCAGACACTCAACCTCTGCACCTCAACTCCTTGGCGCACAAACCTCAAGGCAGTCAATGCCTGCAGTACCAGCATGTTGGTTACCATGCCTGGGCTGCTGAGTAATGAGTGAACAAGAAGTGAAAGGTGGTTCCCCTTGTTCCTAACATGTGCCTCCCGTGGGTTACAGCCTGCCTACCATACTCTTCTGTGACTTGATTTTTCAAGGGAACCATCTGCACTTGCCCTGCTCCAAGAGCTTCTACAGCCAGGTAGCATTTTTCATGCCCAAACAATACTCAAGCAGAAAAAGGCAGATTCTCAAATGTCTCTGTGGAACAGGCAAGGAAGTGCATATGTACAGCCACCTACGTAGACAGGCAAATGTGCCCAGAAAGAATTTTCCTCAGAAAGAACAACACTACAAAACATCTCAGCTGAAAGACCATCCTTGGCCTTTTAAAAACAGCATTTTCCTGCTAGAGGCATTAGAGAACCCTGAAGCAACAAGGGGGAAGCCATGGGTCACACATCACCTCTGCCACGTCTTGCTGGCGATGACCTACACGCCCCAGTGACAGAGGTGAAGCTGGGGTGTGGACAGCAGCAGGAGCAGTGCATCAACCTCACTGGGGACTTCACAGTCCGGCAGTCTCAAAAGTAACTGCCAGAAAGGCCATGGGAGCACAGAGTTAAGACGCTATTTTTGTGCTTGAACAACTTACGTGACTGCGCTTCAAAGCACCTCTCCCTGGATATGTGCAAAGCAATTTATTCTAACTAAACCGCTGACGCCACTCATTAGACCTCCATGATCCAAAGCAATGACCTGTGCAGGCACAGCTTGCTTCTGGGACAAAAAGTCTCTTTTTAGGCAAATTCTAGTGCCTGCAGAGTCTCTACACATATGGATGACCATCAGCTGCCTGGCTAAACCCACAGATGCAACTTCTTCCTGCAGTCTTGATGGCCTCATTTCTCAGAAAAGGCCATTTACGCATCATGGTTTTGGAGAGGTGACAGTGCAAAACAGATTCAAACCACAGCCTGCCAGCTGGGATGCTATGACCAATACCTGCACCTCCTCAGAGGCAAAACCTCTACTGCAGAGGGCTCATCCTCATAGTTGGGGCACAGCTGCACCCAGACATTGTCCTGGGTCTGCCTGCACCCCAAGAGTGCTCCCACAAGACACCTGTGTTCATGCCCACCTTTCACATTCTCTGTGTTGCTGATGATGGTGTGCAGGGGCTCTTCTTCCTTGTTCTCCGCCGTCTGCATGCTGTACGTCCGGACAACGGAAATGCTGCTGGCAGGAATGTTGTACCGGAGGCTCCAACAATGGAGTATTTGTCTTCGGAGACATGCTGCTCCTTTTGCTAGAAGACACAATTCAAGCTATTTCAGTATAAATCTCAAGTATCATCAGGAACAGGAGCACTCTTTAAAGGTCCCATTTATGCAGTCCCGTGGGGAGTTACATTGCCCAAGCAAGACTGAAGCTCCCTTGCAATCAAACACCCACCATTTCACCCTGGCCCTGCCTTCACTGCATAAGAAGGGCAAGTTGGTACTTCAGCCTATTTCTTCTGAACAAAAATTCTAGCCAGATGATGACAATTAGCAGCTTTCACAACGAATTAACTGGTGAGAAAGAGGCAATCTGCAGCTTTCATTGCTGTTACCTGGTCAAGCTGAAGACAACAGGGAATGCTTCAAATTGCACATTACTGCCAGTGAAAATATAAGACCCCAGTGCAAGCACCTCCAGAAGACGCCTCTGCTGCACACACAGCTTTCCTGGATGCTGTACTACCACTTACCATCAGGAAGGCCTCTAGGCACCAAAATCTGTTTCCTCCTGCTCACTTTCATCCCACCAACAGTAGCGAGCTCCTTTACAACAACCTCACTCCCATACCTAAGAACAACTCCAGACAGCCCTGTTTGGCCCCTATCAGCCATCTGAGCAGCTACTTTATGGCAATAAATATTTGGCCCTTAACTGTCTGAGCACAGGGGCTACATACTCCAACAAAACCAGCTCTGGGATAAGCAGCACATGCAGCAACAAAGCCATCAGCAGGGAAAACAAGAGATAAGTCAGGAAACTGCATGAACCCTGTCAAGGACTGGGATTCCCAGTTTTCCTCCTTCCATTGTGCCCGGGTGAACCAAAAAGTCGTCTTCGTGTTGGGGGTTGAAGCAAAACCAAACCTGGCCACAAAAAGACCATTTACAGCACTACAGAGCTCTGTTCAAAGCCAGTTACTTGGTATGATTTCTGAATTGTAGCGAGGATGGCCTGTGCCAGGATAAGAGCCTGAAGGGTGTGGATACGGTTGGACTCAATGATCTTAAAGGTCTTTTCCAACCTAAATGACTCTATGATTCTATGATCTGAACATGCAGCTGTGCTGGAGGCAGGCGGTGTCTTGGCCTTCCCCAACCTTACAATGATCATAAACGGACGGGGCTGTTTTGGGAGGCAGAGGAATGATCCAAATGGCCTGGGCAGAGTGGGGGGAATCTGGATAAGCAACAAAAGTGGTTGGAAGTGGTGACAAGCCCATGCTTTTCTTACAACTCACTCTGTGCTTGCAAGCTGTTTCATCCAGCAAGGAAAGGAGACAAACCCGACACTCCAGGCCTGCAAAAGGCACATTTTCAAGGTGTCCTTTCTTTAGACAAATGGGTACAAAAACACCCAAAGACTGAACTTAGAACGACCAGCATGATTAGAGTCCCTGCAGTGCACCTCTGACCTCCCTGGAAACAGCTTCTTTGGCCATCTGCAGCCCTCCAGTCCAGCTGACAGGCTGGGGCAGCTCAGCTCCCTCCTGAACCTCCCTCCACCTTGTCACAGCCCTTGAGTGAACTTAGCATCCCAGTCCTTTCACCAACATCCCTCATCATCATGCAGTTCATCTTGCGGGGGGGGGGTCTCAGACTCCCTTCACAAGTGCTCTGCAAACCTCCTGCCCACCTTAGCAGGTACTACAGCCAGTATGGTCAGTGAGAGCAGGTTTTGCTGCTCAGGCTGGGCTCTCACTCACTCCAGATCATGAGAACACAAACTCCTGAGCCTTAACAGTGCTTCTGGGTCTGCCCCTCATCCCCAAGAGCTGCTTGAGGAGGCTGCCAGTCTTCATTCTTCCTCCTCTTCCTCACAGAAAGCTTTGAATCAAGATGCACTTCTCCAGCCAGAAGCTTGAGTTACTCCCCAGTCATTCTGCCCTTAAAGAGCCCACAAATAGTTTGTAACGCATCTGAGCACCTCCTACACACCTAACTTCGTTCTCTGCATCACAAACAGTTCTGCTGCATTACCACAGGACATGTTCTCTATCTTTCATTTGACTGCCTTTGTTGGGCTCATCTGAGAAAGCAACAAGGAAAACAAAACAGCCCGGACGACTGAAGTGGAAAGCAGCAGAGAACTCACTGTGTGACTGTGCAGCCTGTCAAGCTTCAGAGAGGAAGGGCCTGAATCAGCCCAGGGTTTGTGTATTTTATTTATGCATTTACACGTGGTTTACACATTTCATGCTTATTTCACGTTAGATGGTGTAGGATACTCTGAAAAATCTGCACCGGTACGTACCTACAGACACACATTTCCCAAACAGTGGAAACAGAGGAGGGGAATGTCACTCGCTCCCTGACTCCAGGATCCAAAAGAGAAGCAGATCAGCAGCAGCTCCGTGCTGACCTTAAGGCCACTTCTGTCACCAGATCCCCAGGCAACAAGGCCCCGGAGCCAACAAAACGGTCACACACCCCCCCAGCCCAGAAACATTAGCTGGCTCTAGAAACACAGGTATTCATAATTTTTTATGTATTCATGTTTTTTTTTGTCACCCTACCTCTAAAGCACAACAATAAATCACCACCCATCAATTCAGAAGCTATTTTTGGATTTGGGTAATGTTTGCTCTTATCATCCTTAATTAACAGCCCATCCTGTGCCAGGTAGAGACAAAGCTCATTAAATGCAAGCTGCAGCATCTTCAGACCATTCGTCTCCTGCAAAGCCCCTGCCTAGCCAGCAGGGGAAAGGCTCCGGGCAATTCTGGATATAAAGCCAGAATTATTGGCACACAAAAGCTCTTGAGAAAGTATCCACTGAGCTACAGGGTAAAAAGACACTCAAGATGACCCCAAGAAGCAAATTCAAAAAATAAAAAGACCAAGAGACAAGGAAGGAATGGCTCTTGTCCCGGTTGAGCACTGCGATGTGCTGGGGCAAATCAGGTCTTTTTATATCAACTTAATCAGACGCTGAGCTTTATCACAGTCCACATACCTTCCTATTTGCATCACCGCCCCACCTGCACCGTAAAAGATGGCAGATACCCACGTTACTCTCCAGCTTCCAGTTCTCCATGAATCCTAAGTGATCCTGTGTGTATCAGCACGGACTGGCCTAGTACGTAGGGAACACACCACAGAAAGGGAAGAACCCTCAGTCTCAGGGCTCCTTTCAATCCAGGCATCTGCTTGCCTCAGTGATTCCTGAAACCAACCGACCCCCCAGGAAACACAGCCTGTTCTAGGAGAAGGACTGCAGCGAACATTTAGCCAAGCCAAATGTCAGTTAGAAATTTAGGATGGGAAATCAAGTGCAAAAGCAGTAGGCAGCTCAAAATGAAAAGGAGAATTTAAGTCAGCAGAAATTACCATAATAGCTTGATTGTTGTGCAGTCGCAAGCCTGAGGATGCTCTTGCAAAGAGCAGCACTAGCAATAACACGCTTCCCTCTCAGATTTCCTTAGAAGGGCTCTCTACCTGAGCACCAAATCCTGTACAAATCTAGGAAGAAGAGAGTCCCCCAATGATCTGCTCACCCCAACACATCTCCCAGAATCAAACTCTGCACCGGCATTAGCCTTCAGCGTTGTGAGAGCCAAGAGACAAGGCTGCCAGCTTCGCATGGCCAAAGGGAAGAGGCGGCCATCCCCTCAGCCAGGGATCTCCGCCTGCAGCCAGGGGAAAGGACACCAGCCCCTGCTCCTCCCTCTTCATTTCCACCCCACACAGCTTCTGCTCACTGGTTTTTTCCCCCCCCCAAAAGACCTGAATGACAGGTTAAGGAATAAAACTCTGCTCTGCTGGAGTACATCTAACCCAACGGAGGCACATGGCTTCTTTCTCAGACATGGATGCTAACAAGCCACTGGGGATTTCCGTGGTGGAAGGACCAAATTGCCCAGAAACACCGAAGTGGCACTCCACGGCACAATAAATAATGATCTGACCCTGACAGTGACCCTATTTGTCATGCGACTTCCTCTGCCACATTTTCTATTCATAACCCACAGGGAAACCACAGACCCCAGTGACAAGTTACAAATTTGTTGATTAGGAGCCAGACGACAGATAAGGAAATACTGAGCAGAGCATGAGCTGCTCACAGCTGGGAGAGAGAGAAGACATGCAGGAAGCTTCTCACCATGCTTCAGTTAACAAAACTCGCAAGCACGTTTCCAGACCCATGCACTATGGCCTCGATAAGACAATACATCCTATAACCGAGACCTCAGAGTTTAGATTTTCTGAGCCTTCAGCATCATCTGGTCTCTGGGGTGAAATCCTGCACGCACCCCTGGGAAACAAAACCTTCAGACTCATCTGTCGGGTTATCTAGTACTGGAACGGCCAGGGAACAGAAATGCCACCGCCTTCTGCTCCCTTTCCAGCTGTGAACATGCTATATGCCCTGCAGGGGCCAGCAGGCGAACCTGGACGTGCTCTATACCCTTCATGAGCCAGGAAGCGGGTCTGAATACGCTGCACGACCTGGACACGCTGTGTGGGAGCTGCAGGTGTAGGAACACACCCTGTAGGAGCCAGCAGGCGAACCCGGACGACCTGAACACGCGACATGTCCTACGTGAGTAAACGGATGAACCTGGGCATGCGACATAACCCGCGTAGGCCTGCACGAACTCGCCTCCCGACAGAGGCTTCGGCGTTCACAGCTGCTGTGGCTGCTGGGCCAGAGAGCGGGGGCCCGCCAGGGCCCCCGAGGCTCCCTCTTTCCCGCCCCGTGGCTCACCTGCGGGCACCGGCGCCCCGGCCCCGGCCCCGGCCCCGGCGCGCAGCAGAGCCGCGAAGCACCGTCCCCGCCGCACCACCGCCGCCATGCCGCGAACGCCCGCCTCACGCCGCCCTGCTCTACCGGCGGCGCACGACGATGGCGTCACGGGGCGGGGGCCATGCACGCACGTCACGTCACGCCACGCTACGGGCAGTCCCGCAGGGCCCTCCGGGTCTGGCCGCCCGCAGCCCCAGGAGCGCGGCTGCCGCCCGGACAGCAGAGCCCGAGTGTCTCCGCAGCCCCGTCCTCACGGCCTGGGGGCAACCCCGCTCCCCCCATGACACCGCCCACGGCCTTTTCCCACCCGAGGCCGCTCTTCCTCCCCTCCCGCTTTCGTCTTCCTGCGGCCGCCGCCAGCCGCAGCCACCATTTGGCGCCCGTTCAGGCCCCACAGTGCTGGACGAGGCGCCTTGCCCGGCCCCCGAGGGAAAACTGCCTCCCGCGGGGCCGGTCCGCAGATCCCCCGCGCCAACCCCTGCCCTGCCCGGCTCGGGCCGCCCCACCTGAGCGTCGGGAAGCAGATCCCAACCCGTGCCAGAGGCTCCTCCTGCTCTGGGCTTTCAGGGCTCCCCATCTTGTGACAGAGGTTGTAACTGGACGCCGAGTCCAGGACACCACCTCCAAACCTTTTCTGTTTTGATTGTTAAAATCGCTTCCGTGTTTCCCTGCCCCGAGGAATTATTAGCAAGGGGAAGCCAGACACGGGTTACACAAACACCGCCTCTCCCTGTCCAGACACCCGCGGGCACATCTCAATAGCCGGTATTTGCTGCAGGGAGGCCGTTTCACGCAACAGGTTGTGGCAGGAGCTCGGCTGTTGGAGCCATCAAGGCTCAGTGCACCGCTTCTCTCCCAACTCCCCCACGGAGGGGGCTGAGGGCCAAGGAGAGGCTGCGCTGGGCTGGGAACGGCCCTTAGGAAGCCCCTGTGTGGGCAGGCTCCGGTGTTCAGCTTTGGGCAAGTTGCTTGATATCTCATTTTCCCATTAATCTGAAATTCCTCATCTCCTGGGACTGCTGTGAGCATAGATCATCAAGGCCTAAAGGGCCAAGGTACTGGAGAAAGGCTTTGGATGGGGTGAGAGAGGAAATAAATGGCTCTGCTGAGACCTGATTTTGGAATGTGTGTGAGAGCAAAGCCTGGCCTCAGTGAACACCACAGCTAAAAATAAAAGATCGAGCAGGTCTTGTTTCAGTGAGCGCTAACCACTTCCAGACAGAGGAGACAAGGGCCTTCAGGAGGGAGCAGTGACCACCAAACAGCCAGCTTTGTAATTCCCAGGCTCAGGGGAACCGGCCGGAAAAGCTACGTGTGCAATTCACTTGTGCTTGCAACTTATCCTTGGGGCTATGCCTATCCGCATGTTGGTTTGGAGGTTTGCATCTATGAAACGCTTGTGCACAGCGGGGTTTGCGTGGTACCAGATGTTATGGATTAGGTGCAACAAACCCAGTGTGAGCCTTTGCATCGCTCCAGCACCGTTATGCTGGGTGCCTATACTCAGGAGCATTGCTCTGCCACGACACCCTACCGGAGCTCTTGTACCTGCTGTGAAGCACCCGGAGTCCTCCTAGCTCACCGTGCGCTGTGTCACCTTTGGGTTTTCTCTGACCCTGTAGCCATGAAGCGTGTCCCTGCAGGGGACTGCAAGGATCTGGTACAGATCCTCCCCTCTGTTTGGGCTCATTTTGATTATCTGGTGGTTGGCACCTACTGTCTTCAGTCACTGCCCTGGCAGCACATGGGGGGGGACGGGACACACAAGCAGAGATCACCCCGTTCCCCATTTTAAGTTCCTGGGTGGAGAGAGGAAGCGCAGGGAAGGACAGATTGCCCCTGCACAGCAACCTCCATGTTCTGCTGTGCTTCCTCAGCTACCAGCTCCAGACAGTGGCTGTATTTTGCTTTGGAAGCAGCACCTGGTACATACCCCAATCACCTTGTAAGCCATTAACCACCTTCACCCACCACTGTACGCTGCCAATGACTTGAAGGAACCTTACGCTGCTACAGCTGTGGACACGTACCACTTTTGGCTTCCTACAGAGTGACCGGCAGGGTTGCTGTCCCCAACGGGGTTACTTTTTGTGTAGTGCTGTACCCCCTTCAGGAGGGCTCCTCTTCCTCAGCCCGCTGCTGTGGTCAGGCCTTCATCCCTTCGCTCTGGAGCATACAGGTGGAAGACCAGAGCAGGGAGCGTTTACACACGTGCTGTGGGCAGGTCTCTGGCCTGGTGGGACAGTGATGAGCAACCGAGGTGAACCTCAGCTGGCATGTCTGCAGCAAAGAGAAATGCTCTCACAGCCTGCTGCGGTAGCAGTGTTGGTCGAAGTCAGGATAGCCACCGGCAGAGAGTGGAGTATGGTGGACAGCCAAAGAAAAGAGCAGAGAACCGAGTTGTTGCAGCTCAATGTTCAGATTTAAACACCCTCTTCCCCTCCAGAATTCAGTAAGGGGGAAGGTCTTAGGCACCCCCTCTGGTGATAAAGATACTGCCCCACCTCCAGTGCATTCTTGCCTTATAAATTCTTGTGTTTCTAGGACACTGTTCCTTATCATCAGTACCTCCCCACCAAAACACAGGCAAGGACCTGAAAAAATCAGATACCCATGCAGTTTTCAGATATGCTCAATTTCCGGTTGACAAAGACTGGGGTGAAGCCCCGCCCCAGACCATAGGGGCTGTTACCAAGCCCAGCCCCGCCTCGTATTTCACTTGAGCCTCACACTTCCCTTCTCTCCCTGGTAAAATACCTGCCCTTACCTACAATTGCTCCATCAAGCTGGGGTTATTAGATTTGAATCTATCCCTTGCTCTGTGCTTTCAACATACGTCAGGTTGTACTTAAAAATATTCTGGCATTTGCTTCCCATCAGGTTGGTTTTTTCCGCTTTTCCCCAGGAGCGGGACCCAAGGGAGCTACAGCCCAAGAGCCACCCCTCTGCGCTCTGAACGGGACTTCGCTTATCCAAATCCAGAAGCGGTGCCGGCATTTTTAAAATGGATGCTACTTAAAGGTATTGGCAAGACTGAGTGCAGTTATCTTAACCTTGGGTGTCAGGCTTCGCTGCTCCTGGCGGGCACCAGCCAAGCGGAACCATCCTTCAATCCAAGCAGTTTTACCAGCTTTTATTAGAAACACCAGCACATTTCAAGTTTCCTCTTTTTGATCACAAATATAGTATTTTTCCTCTTTTTAAGTACACAGCATGAGACACAGCATCAGGGCTTTCTATCTTTTTTTCGTTTTTTTTTTTTTTCTTTTTTTTTTTTTTTTTTTACAGCGGTTTCTTTTGGACAAGCTTTGGGTTAGTGTTCACTGACCTCACCCCAGCCCCAGATTTTGACATCTTGAATTGCTGAAGACAATTGCATGGGCAGATGAATCCAATGGTGGTGAAAAAGATACAATAGTTAAAAGTTTGCAAGAAAAGTTTAAGCAGAGACCCTCTACTGTTAAAAATAATGAAGCAGCGCTGCAGCGCACTACTATTTTCACAGTATGGGGATAAAAGTCAGGAGAAATCATTTGCTCTTCTCCCCCTCCCCTGCCCCGTCTTCCCCCAACATCATTCCAATAAAAACGTTAAGGCTGGAGAAAGCGCTAACTTAACGTGAAAAGCCAAGTGTGCCTGGTGCTCCCCGCTGGAGCGGCAGCAGCTGCTGGGTGGGATAGCTTGCTGGGTTTGCTGCAAATCCCGTGTTGGTCGCATGTAATCGAGAAGCCTCAAGGTCCGAAAGATGGCATTTTAGGCTAGTCGTAGTTTTAGCTCACACCTACACTGGGAAAGCTTCCCTGGACTTCTTAACTCCAAGAAAGTAATCCATTGCAGGGAGGAGGGGCAAGTATCCCAGGAACATGAGGGCATGGTGACAGGATATTAAAGGGAACATTTACATGGTTTGTTATTTTTTATTCCACAGAAAACCCTCAAATCTAGACTCAGAGTTAACAGCAGAAAAATAGTGTTAAAGTCAATAGGTTCATATTTTACTGTAGACTAAATAAATTAGCCTAGAATTAACTCAGTACTCTCTATTTTCCTTTCATTGGTGATCCTTCTCTAAATTAATGCAGTTTTTTAAAAGCAACGGCTATTAATAATTTATTCCAGTTAACCCTTATGGATGAACACCTGCAAATAGTCAATGTATGGAAACCATTCCCCCTCCTCTCCCTCCCCGAAAAGGAAAAAACCACTAAAGGGTGTTGTAAAACAGACATGCTACCTACAATACTCCATGTATCGTGCCGCTCCTATCGATGCCTCTGGCTGCTCTCCGGGTAATGAGTGAATATTCATAGCCATGTCTTACAAAGAACATGATCAAAAAATATATAAATAAATAAAAACCTTAAACATTCTTACATGGATTTTAAAGAACAGAATACATGTTAAAAACTTCAGTAATTTATATCAATTTTAAGCAATACGTTATATACAATGGAAAAAAGACATGCATAGTCCAAATACAATGTTGAAAACAGCATTTTCATAACAAAAACCCCAAACACTAAGTGTTAATACCATGTACATGAATTCAAGAAGGACCACCCTTTTTTGTCTGTTGCACACAGTTTATTTAACAATATGATATTATAAGAAATGAGTTTGTTTTTTTTTTTTACCATTCTATACAGTGATTGAATCTTCTTGGATTTTCTTATTTATAGTAATTATAGCGCTTGCATGATTTACACTAGAATTGCTTTTCCTCATTTCAAGTTTCACACAGAAGAAAGAAAGAAAAGAATGCTTCTTCTCTATTCAAATCAGCACGGTCTAAGAGTGATCATCCCTATTTTCATCTAAAACCAGTTTTATCAGAGAAACAAAGCAACAATTTCTACATCTGCAAGACAAGGATTTTGGCATTGGCCAATGTGTGGTTTTGTGTGCAAGAGTCAATTCCTATCTTCCCAGGGGTAATACTTCAAACGCCTGCAGAGTTCACTATAGAAAAAACAAAAATCTTCCCGCAACATGTCAAAGTTACCGGGATACACTATAATGTTGCATTATTTCAGGAAACAGTTTCTGAATATTATTTTTTTCTTCTTTTAAACTCAAATGTTTAAAGTCTTGAAAATACAAATAAAAAATATGAATATAATGAACTTGTTTTCCCCGATAAAAAAAAGGTACGAGCCAACAGCAACAAAAAAAATAAAAACCAAAAAAACCCACAAAAGGACCAGATATTTTAACAGCCTGGCTTTAACAAAAAAATATATTCTTTGTATTGGTTTTTTTTGTTTGTTTGTTTTGTTTGTTTGTTTGTTTTTTTTTTTAATTTTATATTTTTTTTTAACAGCAATTCATTCTTCCAGGTGTAGGAAGCAGCAGTTCCATCCAGGATTCAAAACAACCCAGATGTCTGAATTTTCAGTACAAAATGTCCAAGAACACGAAAGAAAAAAAAGTGATGCTCCCATAATGCTACAAACCCTCCACAAATTTTTCTAATGTGTCCCCGGTGGTGTCACCGACCAGAGACAATTCGTTAGACAACGCACTCCTGTTTGGGGTGTTTAGTTGTGGAAGCATTGCACTCTGTTCTGGGTTGCCCAAGTGTCCCTGATCCATGGAGCTAGCCATAGTGACTGCGAGTCCTGGGTGGGGGGAACCAGTCTGGGGAGAGACGTGGTGAGGTGATGGTTGGGGCTGTATCCGGGGTGATGGGCTGGAATGTGGTGGCTGGGACTGGGGGCGGGGAGACTGAACAGGTGCTGGGGACCGCACCTGGTTGCTGAGGGAGGTGGCGATCTGCTGGCCTGGGAGATGAGAAGCCTGCGGTTGTCCTGAGAGCATGTGCTGCTGTGGGCTCATGGGGTTAGGCTGGCCAGGGGACCCTATCTGCTGTTTCATCTGCTGCTGTTGCAGGATCCGCTGCTGCAGCGCTTGCTGGATGTTGGGAGTGCCATCAGCCCCCATGCCGGGCTGGCCCATCTGGTTCAGCTGTCCCATCTGAGCCATCTGTCCCATGGAACCCCCCTGTATCGATATATGCTGCTGCATCCGCTGCTGCTGCATGGCTTGAGGGTAACCTCCTGGTCCTTGAGGCTGCTGGAACTGGTTATGTCCTGCCATCCCTCCTGCCATACCAGCCCCTCCTTGCTGCTGCTGCTGCTGCTGCTGCTGCTGCAGTAATTGCCGCCTCAGTATTTCTCTGTACTGCGGACTCATGTTTGCCATGCTAGGGTTGTGGTTGGGGTTCATGATGTTTATCGCTTGTCCCTGGGGATTCATAGCGCCTATCCCTTGCTGCTGGGGAGGAACGCTCGGTCTCTGCACTCCTGCTTGCATCGCGTTCATGTTCTGCAGTCCTGCTTGAGTGTGCATGCCTGGCTGTTGCATGCCAGTCTGTGGCTGCTGCATCCCAGGCTGGGGCTGTATGCCTGCTTGCGGCTGCATCCCAGGCTGGTTAGCCACGTATTTGGCTGTTCTTTGCTTTATAAAAGCTGCCATAAGCTGAGGATTGGATTTAAGGATATTAAGAACTTGCTGCTGCTGCTGTGGAGAACTCGGTGATTTCAAGGTCCTCAGTAAGTCCTGAAGTGCATTCGGGGGGATGCTCCGTGGAGGCTGCTGCACACCTGGCATCCTTGGCCCAGCCACTGCTTGTGGTGTCGCCATTGGCATAACTGGTCTTGCCATTCCTGGCTGCATTGGTTGCTGCTGCGGCATTGGAGGTGACTGCCATTGTCCAGGCTGCATGTTGGACATCACTGGACCACTTACAGGGTTGGGCCGGGGTACATTCATGCTGACTTGCTGCATCTGGTTCACTGAACCCACTGTTGGGTTTACTAGTCCTGGGCGCCCAGGAGGCAAACCATTGTTAATGTTGTTGACCCTGTAGAGCTGCTGCTGCTGCTGGGCAGCTTCTCTCTCAATCTGCCGAGCCGCTTCCACCGCGGCCGGTGGAGGCTGAGCCGGAGGTGGAGGTGCAGAAACCGGATTTGCAGGTTTTCCTGTTGAAACAGTGGTAGGGGGCTGAGTTCTCGACACACTGGGAAAGCCAGCCGGTGACATACTTACAGGGGAAGGCTGGGGCTGGGGAGGAGGCTGCGGTGTTTGTGGTGTACTTGGCTGCTGTGTAGGGGTACCAGGCGTTGCTGAGGTAGGAGAAGGCAAACTTTGCTGAGGCACATTTCGGGTGTTCATGGTAGCCATCCTTCTGCGCATGAGCTGAGCCTGCTGCAGGCGATGCTGTATCTGCTGCTGTCGAAGTTTGTGTTTGATATTGAGGCAGAATGGCACAGGGCATTTGTTCTCTTGGCAGTGTTTGGCATGGTAGCAGCAAAGAGCTATGAGCTGTTTGCACACTGGACAGCCACCGTTGGTCTTGCGCTTGCAGCCCTTGGTGTGCTGGACAACCCGTTTCATCTTCTGGCAGGATGGCAATGAGCAGTTGGCATTGCGGCACTGACAGGCATGGACAAGGGACTGAATGCAGCGCTGGATGCTCAGTCGTCGCGACTCCTGGGGGCTCTTTGACTGTTGCTCTCCTTGGCTGTTGCTCTCATCATCCAGACCCAGGCCCCACTTAACCATCTTGTGGTCGTGGCTCTTAGTGTTGTAGCAGTTAATGCAGAGGTCGTAGTCCTGAAAGCAAAGAAAACCCAGAGTGCAGTTGTCTACAGAGCGCTAACTATACCAGCAAAAGAGCAGAACAGTAAAGAGTGGTGCTAGCTGAGCAACATGAGCCTGCTGTGGAAGTGCACTTTGGGTTTCAGTGGGTACAAACACAGAGCAGAACAAAAGCACGACAACAGCCACATGCTGTGAACAGCTGCCTGTTTCAATTTACACCTGGTGCACTGAGGTAAAGAAGTGGCTGCATAGCCTATGGAGTCACCATGACAGTGGGAGTGGATGTTTGGGGCAGGAAGTGCTGGGCAGCTGAGGGCAGAATTCATGTTGGCTGCCTCAGCAAAGCCAGCCTGCAACCACAAGTCTTGGCTATGGTGGGTAACAACGCCAACAGGGGCTGTAGTTGTGTCTTTGTTTTATTACAAAAAAAAGTCTTGGAGAATTTGTGGTTTTTTTTGTTTCTCCCCTTTGGATGACAGGAACTGTTTATTCCTCTGTAATGTCTACTGGGGTACCTACATAAGAAGGGCCAAAACCTCTAACTAGCAAGACAAACCTACTGTCACTGCCTAAGTAGTAGTTTTGCTCTCCATTTAGCTGTTCTTTGTGTAATTACTGACTAATAATTACTACACCGAAATATGTATTTTTTAATCTCTAAAATGACCCTCAAATCAAGTGCAAGTTTCATGCTAAGACAGATACTGATCTGAAAACCTGCTCAACCCCCCCCGCATTTTCACTGTCCTGTCCTTTTTTTCTGCTGTAAGAAGGGTACTCCCATATACAGAAGTACCCAGAAGAAAACTAAAGGCCATACCTCCTTCCACCACTTAACTCCCCTGTGTGTTCGATCCATTTCCTACAGTCTTGCCTAAAGAAGTCCTGTTCAATGCTTTCCTCAGAGGGACTGAGTCTCTCCCACCACAAACCTGGCAATAGCTTGCAGTGTAAAAACTAGGCTGCACTTTACAAAGTTTTTTTTTTGATTTTTTTTTCTGCTACAGCCAGGGGTCATCACAAGCCCTGCAGAGGCTACCAACTCCTCAAGTTCACCAGTATAACTCCACGCATAATTGCTCTCTAACATAGTTCAGAGGAAGCAATCTATGCTGTAAAGGGACGAGTCATTAAAAGCATTGAGCCAGGTTAGGAAGCAATTATTTGGGCTGATCTGAAGGGCAGGCAACCCCTAATGCTGGGCCAAAGAGACAATGATGAAGAGCTGTGGCAGCCTCCTCACCCAGCTTTGCAGCAGCCTAGACGTGCACCCAGCTGTGCTCCTCGCAACATGGAGTACCATGTACAAAGTGGAACAAAAGCTACCTTGCAGGAAGATAGGCTCACTTCTCTTGTGGCCATCCATTTAACATGGATGAGCTAGTGCCCTGCATGTTTGGACTAGTCTGATGCAGTCAAACCCTACCACCTTGTCTTAAAGCTCTTTAAAATTAAGTAAAAAACTTGCCTATGCAGAGGAGCCATAGTGGAATAAACAATGCAGCAGTAGCCGTTCCAGAGTACCAGCATCTTTCTTGTCGAGAAACTAAAGGCACTTATTCTAGGAGAAGAGGTACCCCACTGTGGTAGTCACCTGCCCTTGAGGCTTAGCAGCCCTTTTATTAGGATAGGCGTAATTTGGAGGAACTTTGGGGCAATTTAAAAAAAAAAAAAAAAAAATCAAGCTTGGCTGTAGGAGAGAAGAGAGCAGAAGTCTCTGGTGATATACACCTACCTCACAGACAGTGCAATGCCACCTTGTTTCCACATGATGTTTGCACTCATTGCACGTATAGACAAAGCGATCCTGCCCTTGAGTATGTAGCTCTACCAGCATGCAGAGCGTGGACCATTTGGATCGGCGTAGTGAGGAGAACTCCCAGTGCTTATCTCTGGCTAAGGTGAGGAAGGCATCTCGCCCATCCATCAAATCACAGCTAAGTAATGGATCAGGGTCCACAATGGGAGGCAGAGTGTTAATTACAGGCCCAGCATGTAAATGAATCACAAAAAAGACCTGCAGATAAATGGGGTAGGGGAAGGAAAAAAAAATTATCAATGAGGTTAGATAATCTTGCAGAAAAAAGCTCATGTTCTGTTGCAGTAATGGTGTGCTACAAATGTTATCTAATTAACTTAGTTTAGGCTAATCTCTTCCAATTTGTTGTTACACAACAGAAAAGTTCTAGTGCAATCACAAGCTTTACTCCTCCTGACTTTTAGGTTCTGACCATCATCATGCCTGGATTTACAGGCATGAAATCTTCTCTTTACACAGCTTATTTTGACAGTACCTCTTTATGCTTCTCCATAGTGGCATACAGCTTCTGAGACAGATCATTGGACACATTTGGCATGCTGGGTTTCTTCTTGTTAGCTCTGCTGATGCTGCTCTTATTCTTGTTGGTTTTTTTGTTGTTCTTTTTCTTGGCATTTTTGCTGTCACCCTGGCTTCCCTGCAATAAATGCATAGGAAAGATGTTACACATTATAGAGCTGCCTCCCATTCACTGCAGCTAGAAGTGCAACACCTCTGTTGTCAATAATAGAACTTTGTTCCAATCCCTGCAAATCAGCCATACTGTTTTAAATATACCCTATCTTCCAGGAGGAGGAAAAAAAAAAAACAACACGAAGCCAAAAACTGATAGGCAAACAAATCAAAAACATTTTTAAATGGCTGTCAAAAGTGTATATATATATCTTAAACAATTTGTATCTTACACTTATTTTTCCTTCTCAAACACCTTCCACTGCTTGCTTTACAAGATCTTACACAAATTCGATCATAAAATGAGTTACAAATAAAAAGGACTTCCAGAAGCGCAATACCTTGCTTCATTGTGTATTTGGGGTTTCACGTACTTGTTTCAGCTACTTTTGTTTGTTTTTATCAACCAAATTTAGAGCTAGTACACAAATAAGAACATGCTGGATTTGAAATTAACAAAATACATTATTCTCCACCCTGAAGACCTACTGCTGCATATGCAACACAAAAAAACCCCAAAACCAAACAAAAAAAGAATTCCCCCAAACCTACACTTGTGTCTAAGTTACAACAACACAGACCACAGTGACCATATAGTGAATACTAGATGTAAGTAAAGTGGGTAAAAAATAGCAGATGATGCTATTTACATGACCTGGGAAAACAGAAATAACTTTCAAACTTCTCATGTCCTTGAAAAATAAAAACCCAAGCCCTCAGCAGGGAGCTCGCCACTCAGTAAAAATCCCCTAACTGCTACAAGTTGGCTATCACAGTATTAAGAATAAGCTACTGAAATACTTTGAGATATATATACACACACACGTGCACAGATGTTTCATGAACACTATGTACAAGCAAACACTGGGTTTATCTGCAAGCATATTTATTCAAACAAAAATATTCCAACTGAAGAAAGCAATTAGATACATATTTATGTATTTAGCCTTCCCTTTTATAGACATATATGAATATATTAATACATTCCATGTATCTATCTATCCTTCCATTCCATTAGTTAGGTTTAGACAGAAATCCCCTGTCCAATCTTGTTTTTTCTGTAACTAATTTTATTGACTTTTTGACCAAACCTGTTTGCAAATTAAAACTATACTGTTTTATGGGAAACCAGACAGAACTCGAAGTGATTTGAAGGTATTCAGAAATGAGCTATTGGATGTTCCCATCTTGACTTCTTTTCACCAAAATTTTCTACCCCTCTGATGGAATTAGGGTACATCCTCCTTCACCTATGCATTCTAGAACATCAACATAGATTTTAAAATGTAAACACCAAAGGAAGAATAGATTGAAACTTAGCAGACAGGACAATTCAAAGTTTTATTTCTACTCCACCTTTTAACAAGTTTAGATTTGGTCAGTTGTACAAAGCTATTCCAAAATGTTTTACGAAGTTGTAAGATTGTTTTTGTACTACACTTTGATAGCATTTCACATATTCGGCTAGGTTTGCCAGAGATGCTGCCAGCACAGTTACTCAGTGAGCCTTGTCCCTTCAGAGCCTTCTTCAAGAACTTCTGAATATTTAGCACCTCTTGAGATTCTCTTTAGCTGATACTCTCAGCATGTGTTGAATTTTACAAAGCTCTCTCTCCATATACACAAAGTTTAAGACTAAGAATTTAAGAAAAGATAGACACATTCGGTACCATCCCAATAAAAGCCAAATTGCAAATATTCATCAAGTGCTTCTACATGTGGAGATCCCCATTGCTGGGCATAGCTTCCTCCATAGTTACACAAGTTTAGGTGACTGCACTGGAGAAGTTTGCATGCTTTTGATTTCAATCCTTTTTCTGAGCCAAGTGGCAAAGACCACACTGTTACGTTTTTTGTTCAATTCTTGGATAACATCTTCTGCAACTTGGATGCAGATTTTGTTCCCCCGTTAGCCCAAGCAACATCAGTGGCATTAAGTGGGAACACAGGGATGTTAACAGCCAAGGCTGTGTCTTCTCACTTTGGGCAGACAACTTGTAAGAGTTTCACACAGTTAGCTGTTCTGGTCATCTTAAAACACCCTTTTTTTCCCCTCTTAGATATAGAGGTTTACACTGGTGTTTGCACTGGAAGGGCATTCTATGATTTACTGAAAGCGATTAGCAAGAGGACTGCAACTTAAATTCCAAACCTTGTCTTTCAGTTCCTTTTATACTGCTATATTTGTTGAAATATTTCAATATTAAAAGTTTCATTCAGAAGGAACAAAGTGAAAACTATTAACTTTATGGTTCCATAAAAAACACAGCAACAATCTACATTAGCTCTGAAGGAGCTGCTGAGGTTTAAATGGAAGGAATTTTCTGACATAATGAAATTGATGGATTAAGGTCTATAACTTTCATGTCAATCACACATAATACATACTGTATGCAAATTGTCATGGCATCTAAGCTGAATGCAGTCCTTCCCATTGGAATTTTTTGGTTCCACTTCAGTCTGGTAGACTTCAGATTTTCCTACTCTATTTATTTGCAAAACACCTTGCTACAAACCAGAAGTAAAAAAAAAAAACAACGTATAAAAGTGCAAAGACCATTTGGATACAGATACAATCACAACAGAAATAAAAATGAATAATGAAACTCTGGCCAGGACCCTGAGAAAGTAAGGTTGGTTTTTTTGTTAAATATACAAAGAGAACGCTGGTGGGAGGACCACCACCATCAGGATCGGCGTTTCACACCAATGCAAAGTTTGCAATAAATACTTTTAAATTTCAGCTCCCTACTGTTGCAAATGACTACAAGTACCTTGGCTTAAATAACAGCAAAATTTCATTCAGCTTTGAAAAACACAGCATCTTTCAAAATATGAATACTGAAGGTTATTTGAAAAGGTGTGAACCAGAAGCTCAGCCAAATGACTGCAAGCAAACGTAGCAGTCATGATGCAATCCAAAAGTAGCTCAACACATTTCTGAGAACAGAGATGCTGAACTCACGTAACTGACTTCTGATTCTGTTAAAAATATAAAATAAAAAAAAAAACAAACCACACACAACCAAAAAAAACGCCAAGAAACCAAGCCATCACCATATTTGTTATCGAAGAAGAAAACCAGAAGCGCAGTTAAAGGGAAACCTGTTTTAAAGATGTTAATGACCTTTTCTAGTTTACTGGATGTGAACTCTAATTTATTAAAGCGTTAGTTTTAATCTTTGTGAACTAGAAGCCATTATAGCATATCAAATAAACTCACCTCTGTTGTTTCACTAGCTGCAGTACTTTCTTCCTTTTTTCTTTCCTCCTCTTCCTGCTCCAACTCCTTAATGCTTTCTTCCAGCACATTGGGCCAGAAATCACCCTCAAAGTAAGGCAGCTCCTTGGCACTTGTCAGCCTGTCCTCCGTTGCTTGTTTGAAGATGTCCTGTTAAGCGTATTACACAATACCAAGAATAAATAAATGAAGACCACTTAGGACAGAGAAGAGAACCAGAGACATGATCCAGGGCTACACAGAACAGCTGTGCTTCACTTACAGCCCATGGCCCACTCCCGGCAGGCCTCCTTTTCTGGGTGCAGCTCAAAGAACTGGCCCAGCAATATTGATAATAGCCCACTCCCTGTTGCATCTTAGAAAGACAGCTGCTGAGGCTCTCCTGAACCTCCATCATACAATTGGTTCGTGCTCCTGACATGATGGGAGAGACTAAGATACCCCTTGAAAACATAACAAACCCCTCTCTGGTAACTACACCAACTAAAAATGAAGCCTACACCGCTTTGCTTTTCTTACACTTCTCCAGGACAAGAGCAGGAACTGTTCTAGTGACAGCAAATGCATCTCATACAGCCCTTTCCCTACAAATCTGAAAGCACGTTAAGCACTTCAATGCATGGGTGTGGGTAGTGCATCATATATGCAATTAGCCTGATAACTCCAGGAAGAATCACTGACTGCACTGGCCAATTATTACACACAGGAATATTAAAGTCTGGTTGCGGTAGGGTGGCTGGGCGCAGCCTGCATCCTTTGCTGACCACTGGCTGAAGCTCTACGGACCACCTGGCCAGAAAGCCTGGGGATCACTGGGAGGATGAGGTAGTCTGAAAAGGAACAGGTACTTTATACAGTTGTTCTGGAGATGGATTTTCTTCTTTAAGTGCATTGCATTTAATGAGCAGATACAAGACTAGCCAATTTTCTTCTCTGGATTCATTAAAGACCACCTTATTAGGAGAGACACAGATTTTCTGGCTCTTTGCTACACCGGATGAGAAGACAAGGCTTGCTATATGCTGTTCTTTTCCACACATTTAGTAACTGTCACTTGCAATCAAAACATCAATTTTTTTCCAGCACTGTCGCTACCATTAAGAAATTCCTGTTAATTTTAGCATGTAAGTAGTAGCAAACGCTACCTTTGCCATCTTTAACTTGGGTACATGTGCGATATTCTCCAATTATGAAAATCAACCTTTTTATCTTCAAGTGAAGAAGCTGTTTTATAGGCAATTTTTTATTTCACACTAGTGAGGGCCAGTATTCCACCTGTTCCTCCAGAATCACCAGAAACAAACAACTTGTATAAACCCTAACAAGTTACATATTTCCTTGCCTAAAAGACTGCAGTGAAAGACAAGGAGGAGAAGGCAGCCTCTTGCACACTTCTCAATGCAGAAACCAAATCTAAGGAATTTTCATTCTGGAAGGCAGAACCTCCAGAAAATCTAAGTAAATGAAGACACTAGCTGAGAATAAAACCCCTTGTACAACACTACCACAGTTTCATGCATTATGAAACAGTATCAGCTACCTTCAAATGAAAAGCCCATAAAAATTAATTCAGGAAGTAAACAGGAGCAAACCTTGTAGTCATGAATGATTCTCTCAGCAAATGCCTTATCCAGCATCTTCTTATACCATTCTTGCAAACGTTTGGGTTTGGGTATTTTCTGATCAGGTGGATGGCAGTGAAAAATATAGTCATCTCCTTCACTTGGGGGACAGGCCCAGATGTGTCCTGTCACATACCTGCATTTTACACACAAGAAAAAAAAAAATCTTAACTACTTTGGCTATCACCTTAAAATTAACTCAAACTGAGACATAAATTCAGACCTCTGCCTATTTTTTTCCCCCTTTTCTTTTTTCTTTGTAATGAAGATGCTGCAGCAATAACCTCTTTCTATACAAGATATGAGAAAAGGACTGGGGTATAATGATGAATATCAAATGTCAAGTGAACCTCTGATAGAATGATATGCCGTCAGTTTAAGAATCCTAACAACAGAAAAACCACATTAGTGATAAAACCCAAATTTTTCTCTCTACTGCAGAAGAGGCATGTGTTCCACATATCTCAGAGAGGGCAGAAGGAAAGAGACCATTCCCAAGTGAAAAGCTACTTGGCATCCTGGATAAAAAAAATGCTAAGAAAAAAGATTTATTTCTTTACAAAGATCTCACTTACCCAAGTTTCTTCACGTACTCCAAATACCCAATAAGGATTTCATGATAAACTGCAGTTCGGAGACAACGGGGGCGGAAGAAATGAATACTATCTAGATACGATATGTACACACGCCTATAGTAATGAGAGAAGAATGACAGAAAATCATGGATGGCTGAATGCCTGTTTTGTCTACCGAGAACTGAATTTTCTAACAGATACGTATACAGTCATACTGAACAAAAAAGATATTATTTTAATGCATATTTAGGCAACTTAACATGGTATAAACAGTTCTCAAAAGATGGGTACCTTTTTTTAGACGTCAAGAATATAACAGTGAGAGGCAAAATTAAATACAGAATACAAAAAACTAAGTTTTGTTGTGATACTTGTTTTCCCCTTCAAAGTAATCTGCAGTCACACAGTATGACTTATTTGTGCCACAGAATTGAAATGTATCTCCCAATCTTCTGTATTTGAGAGTAACTGTCCCATGAATGGAGCAAGGTGTTCGCTGTGCATGCACCACCGGTATAGAAATGAAAGAGTACCTTGTGTTTGGAGGGGGGCAATCTGAGCCATACTCCTGTACATGCATGCCAAAGAAGCATACATCTACTCCGTCTATCTCCTCGAATGCAAACAGAGCTTTGGTACGGTAAGGGAAAGATTCTGACATCTCACCAGAGTCCACAAATCTGAAGGAAAGGATGGCAGGAAGGAACAGTTAAAAAAAAAAACAAAAAACCAAACCCCAAAAAACCAAACCAAAACAAAAAAAAGAACAAGAAGTTAATTATTAAACAGTGTCCTCCTAGAATGAGGAAATTATTTTTAATCTCATGTTTAAGTCATTAGAAGTTTTTACACAGAAGTTAAATAGGGTCAGATCAGAGCTGTATTAAAACAGGGAGTTCCTGTCAATGCAAGGTCTGTTACTATAAAACTCACAGAAACACGTATAGTTAACATACGACTGAACAGGCAAGCATTGAGTACAGGAGCATCCTCAAAAACAGCAAGCCTTTAAATACGTCACAGAGTAAAAAATCTGATGCATTATGATGAAGAGTTGTCACGTAAACAGTCTTTATGAATTAAAGCCAAAATCCTTCATTTACGATGAAGCAAATTAAAAATAGCTTCTGAAAGCTAAAGTATTTATGAAAATACAACAAAATTAAGGAACAGAATCTCAGCAACCATTCCAAACTAAGCGATGAATTCTGTAATGTTAACCAAAATGTGGTCAGACTCTCCCTCAAAATTTAGTAATATAGTCATAGCATTATGACCAAAACCAGAATGTTCCTGCTACTCCCCCCCTTGCAACAGTCAAAATACAGTTGCCACCTCCTCTGAGTTCATTTACTGCATGCTGCTTTTTTTAACCTCTCACAATCTTACTTACTTTTTCCAAAGTTTCAAAAAATGTGCAAAGGGATTAGGGTGCAAATTGGCACAGTTCTGCGATATTTATGCAGGGAGCCTTCAAAATTAAAGAAGAAAAAAAAATCCAGATTGCATTTATTATAATTAATAGAACTAACCTGGATTTCATTCCTGGTTTAACTTCTACTGTCTTATCTGAACTTGCTACTACTCTGACAAAGACCTCTCCAGCTTCAGGGTGATTCTGTCGCCGCAAAAATTTGTTTACTCTGTCTTCCAAATGGTTTCCTAAACGCGTAGTCTGTAGCCCTAGAAATAAAGGGGGAGAACATGACAACAGAAATGTTAACACTGGAGAAATCACTGTTAAGTTCAGGGTGTTACCATGCTTGTAGGGTCTTTCAGCTTGCTTTCCTGTATAGAAGTTGGTTTTATTCCCTTTGTTTTACATCCATATGAAAATGGAATGATTTTATTTATGCAGCCAAAATTTAAAAAGCAAAGCCATCCATGTTTTTACCCAAGCCTTAAAAGTGTTCACACCCTAACATGGAAGCTAAAACCACTAGAGTGGGAAAATTACTTAGTTAAGTGAACTAACAAAGAAGGCTTTACATCGCATTTTTAAATTTGCAGGCTTATTTTATGAACACTGCAAATGTTTTCTCCTAACAAAAACACTATCTGGCTGTTTGACAGAGATTACATCACTTTATAGATCTGGCTCAATGCCACACCTTTTCAAGCAAAGCAAAGCAAATCAACAGAAATGAAAAGCCTTTTGACTTCAATGGAGATTTCATTGCTTTTTCTTTTCTTTTCAAGAGAGCTCTTTTAGATTGAACAGTTACAGTAATCTGCACATAAAGCGTAAATAGTTCTTGCACAGTGATAGAGGTTGTAAAAGTTCAAGTCCACATATTGTCCAGATCCCCTCTCAGTCTTTACATCTACAATTAGCTTTTGTGGGGATAGCTGTTTTTGTAGTGTTACAGGATGCAATGTTTTTCAAATAAATCCACAACAAATTACAGAAATTAGGATGAAGATTTTGGTTTAAGGTAAGAAAACAGACATAGAACACTCTTTTGACTTGAAGATTTAGGACTATTTCTCTTATCCTACTGTACTTATTTACCAACTTGTATTTCTACTTCATTTTTATGGTCAATCTGCTATCTTCTCCAAAGTGATGGTGCAACCTCCAGATGTTCGTTTTACTAAAATGCATTTAATTTTCAGCTCTCCATTGATTAATTTTTCAGTTATTATTTGGCTACTGACACAAGGCTATTGGTTCTTTTTCCTGACTAATGAGCTTGCATATAGAATGCTGCAGTGAAATATCTATGCTAAAAATTATTTTAGGCTCCAATACTGGTGAAAAAGCTACATATACTCAAAGGAAGATCTCACTTTAAGGTACTTATATACTTAAAATTTTATTTTACAATCAGTTTATAGAAATTGCCAAACACAGCTATCTTGTTTTATATCTTTTAGTCTGTTTCCATGTCCAGTGAGATTCTGTGGTTAAAACCAGCAGAACACAGTCTAAACATAATTTACCTGGAAGCCAATAATTAAATTTAAAGGCAGATTGAAGTAAAAATACATTATGGACTTTACCAATACACTGCCTTTTCCAGTGTTTCCCAGCCCACTACAATATATTGGGCTTTCCACATATAATAGAAGGGGATTGATTTTAAAGGAAATTAAAAGAATTTTAAAGAAAATTCACAAATATTGTCTGAAGAAATTAGTTTTGTTGATTTCTCCAAAGACAAACAGAAAAAACCAGGAACGGCTCCATTTCAGCTAACGAGTTGGTACAATTTTAGAAAGCCATTTTAGTTAACTCTACTGTCTTGTCGTGTTTTCGTTTTATCATCTTTCCAATGCTAAGCAACCAAAGCATATCTGCTTCCTTCCTTATGCTGCAATGCATTAGGACTTGAAAACAAAACAAAAAAGACCAGATAAGATGATAAAAGAAATAGGCAGCATTAAGATTACATGCACTATAAGGAAAGGATCTAAAAGCCACATATTTTGATATATCAGGACATGCAAATCCTTTAAGAAAGCAACTAGATTTTGGTTCTTGGACACCCCTAACATATGTACTGCCAATAAAAGCTCAAGTCTCAATGAAAGCTGCTGTGCAAACTTGAAAAAAGGCATCCAAACCAGTAACAACATAGAAGGCTTTCAGGCTGCTTGAGTACAGAAGCTTTGTTGCAGTAGCAATGGCCAGACATTTGTTACTGGATGAGTAATCAGACAGATAGGAAGAAAGTCAGACTTCTGGCTTACTGTGTCTTTTTGTCAGGAAACTACTTTGGGTGACTTATTTGTCAGGATATCTTTTGTCTTTGAATATCTCTGCATTAGCTACTGGTTAAGTATATATTTGAAGATTTTCTTAGTAAGAAAAATACTTTAAAAGTCAGGAATTTCACAGCATAATCCAGCTCTACACTGCTTTATAGGTTATATTTGGCATGCTATCAGTCAGCTCTATGCAACTTACTTGCGATGTGGTTAAGATAATAAATTTTACTTAATACATAATAGGAATATGAATGTTAACATAATGGCGAAGCAATAGCTTGCAGCTGAGGGACACGCTATCTCGATTATTAGCAATTGTGCCAGCATGCTTGAGAGAGTGGAAGTATTGATGGCAATTCAGTAAGTGAAGGTTTTTATAGGGAGGGAGGGGGAGAGGAGAGAAAACCTGTTAATGTTTCAAGCTTTCATTGCTCATTTTTGGTTTTAGGTCAGCAGCAAGACCAAGGTTTTGACAAGAGCAGGCTTTCCTTCCCTGTTCTTGTGTTCCCACTAGGGACCTGTTAAAGAAAACTGATCTCAAGCACTGAGCCCACTAGTGGATTACCGCTGGCAGCAGGATTCAAATTGTCATGGGAAAAAGAAAACAAGATAGCCGAACAGCAGGGAAAGGAGAAGGAAATGGAGATCAATGGAAAGGAAAAAAAGCACCATTACTTCCCTGTCCAGATCCCCAAAGAACAGAATGGTTACCTTAAACTAAATGCTGGTTACTCAAACTTTAAGCAATGTCACAGAACAACCGCAGACATCCAAGGAATGGCATACTTAAGACAATTTACATCACTATTTACTATAAAGGCAATATATAACAGAAGGGACATCTATTTAAAATGGTTATCTAAAACTACATTTTTATTTCATCATTTTATTCATGTTCTCTTACAATTTTAACCTCTTTAATGAGACTAATTTTAATCTTTTTTAACAATACTGTCTTGCTTACGTCAGGTTATTCCAGAGACCATTTTGATTACTGTAACCAAATATGTCTCATACAGCATTATCATCTCCAAATCATCCCCCTTCAAATCTCATATTATGCAATCAACCGCACATGAAGTTATCAAGAAGTTACATTTAGTGCAAGAACACTCCTTTATTACAATTTGGAAGATTTAGTCTTGCAAAGTCACAGTATGCAAGGTAATGCCCGGAACTTCCAAGGACCAACGAACAAGGGAGTTATCAAGTGTACTTGCAAGTTCTAGTTGTTCCAAGTGTCTGAATCACTGAATTGGTTTCTACACTCACTTTATTTTTTTACTCTATGACACTGACACTGCACTTCCAACGCTAGCCCCTACTCCTCCCCCTCCCCAAAACATGAACGAGTAAAAGCTACCAAATCATGTTCTCTGATATTAAACGCACGCAAGGAACACCTGTGTAAGGATTACTAAGGAGACCGAGACACCTTGACCTTGCAGCTTTTGGTGCTCTTTTTAGTGCACATTTCAACAAGATCATGGCAATGGTTATTTCCAAGAAAATCTAGACATGTAGTACAATTGGTTACTTATTCCAGCGGACAGTTCTTACACCACAGTCTACTCTAGCAGCAAGAAAAGCTCTTTAAAGTACATTAGTACCTGGCACTACCACAGTACACCTGAAATGCAGTACAGCTTGTTACTACATGTTATTGGAAGGGCACAGAGGTGACAGTAATTTACTACAGTTTCAATACTACATGGAAACATGTCTAAATATAGCCAGTAAAGTGCATGCAGCCTTATGTTTCTCCTGTTCCCCCTTTCTGAATCTTAGAAAAATAAGGACGTAGATGCCAAATACCTCAAGCAGTGTTAAGACTGACCACAGACACATGAAGAGTAGGTCTTTAGAAGGTTGATTAAAATTCTGACAGCTACTAGATCCTTGGTCTACACTTCCTCCCATTTTGCATATGTTCCTGTACTGTCTATCATAACAACCAAAGTCTCTATCAAAAAGCTATTAGGGGTGGAAGGAGGAAAGAAAGGTGAACATAAAAATAGAAACATCAAACTCACTTTTAGCACTGAACTTGTTTTCTTTGCGTGTTCTACCAGTCTTCTTCAGACAATTATCACAGACAAACCTATTGGTAAAAAAAATTGTCAAAAACTTAGCATAAATCCATTACTGGCTAACTTAAACCCAACGTTTGAACCCATAATTTAAATGTCAGAGTACAATATATTTTTCTCTGGATTTGAACAGCTTGTATCTCCATTTTCAAGTGACAAAGTCTTTATAAACTGGTTTAATTCTGCCAAGCAGTCACACCTTCATTTGTGTTCTGTAGTACACAAACTTACCTCCAACCAACTTCCATGGTTTAGTAGTTAGAAGGAAACCACAGAAATCTGTGTATGTGAACAAGTTGGTTTCATGCACATTTTCATCTGAATATACTGAAATAAGACCCCAAACAACTGTATTTTTTAGAAATGCTTTGTCCTTTTGTGCTCAGTTCTTAAACGGCAGTGACCACGTATTAGAGAGCAAAGGCAGAAAATCTTGATTATATAAACTACATGGGTTTATTGTACAACGGATTAAAAAAACCTAACAAACGTCTTACCCTGAAGGCCAAATAATATCATAATGCAATACACAAATCTGGTGCATCTTCCGACCACACTCTTTGCAGTCAACAAACCTGAGAAGAAAAAAAAATCCAACAGCCAATCACTTCTATTGTTAGGCAGGTAATTTTCCAGAATTCAGCAAGAAAGGACTTTTCAACACTCTGCTAAGAACTGAATCAACTTCAGCAGGCCCAATTTATGTGTCAAGTTTAAAAAACAATCTTGTAGCGTAGCTTCAGATATAAGTCTGTAAATCTTATGTACAAATAAGATAAGATATATATATTAAAAAAGTATGAGTTTAAAAACGTGAAATGGGCTTTCATGCACAACTTTTTCTGAATCCTTTTCTAAGCAGAGTTCTAAGTTTTCCCAGCTTCAAAGGATTCTGCTCAACAATACCTCCACAGATTTAATTTTCAATTGTTGTAACAACCACAAGATGACTAAATGGTTGCTCAACTTACTGTAAATGTAAAAACTAGTAATTCGGGAATCACTGTGCCAAGAAAACATGTGTTAGCTTGTCTTCACCTGTATGGGCCTGCTGTAGCTTTTTTTTTTTTGGTCAAAATAATATAGCAAAATTGGGTTTTTTTGATGGGAAAGCCGTTATAAGTTTTCCCAGTCAAGAGTGCAACATTGGTTATAAAGCCAAATGCACTGGGGTATATCTCAGCAGTCTATCTTTAAAGGTCTGGGGGAGGAGCTCTGTTTAGCATTTACAGATATGGGTAAAGGAATCAAAATGTATTATGTATCAAAATGCCACAGGACAAGGTAGCAGTAAGATAAAATCTCGTTTCAGCTAGTTAAGGTCAGTAGGAAAGGTAGCACAATGCTACTGAAGAAACATTCACCTTGGCTTCTACTGAACTTCCTGAAGGTAATAAATGCAAGGAAGGAAGATGGCTCGTTCAGTGGGCTAAGCACTCAGGTGAAGAGAAAAATCATGTTTTACAAGTCTAGCTAACCCAGAGAAGGAAAATGCTAAAGTCCCCCACAGGTACCCAGGGCTCGGTGTGAAAGGTTCTGTATGATGGAGGGCCATTTTCAGCCAGTTGGGCAGTGCCTTGCAGAACACACCTTAGGAACTACCCAAATAAACAGAACTAGAAACTGCCATTAAAACAGGCTCACATTTTCCTCTTGGGTATCAATGGTAGACATCAAGTTCATTGTGCTGTGCTACAAACTCTAGAGAAAGATTCTGCAGCCTGTTTGGGCAGAGATGGGGGAAAAGGAAGACTTCTTTATTCACTGCCTAATTTCTGAAGTGCTGGCTAAAGGACAAGTGAAAGTGGTGAGATTATCTTAAAAACAATGGCCTGGTACTTACGGCTCTGGATCTAGTGTATCATTTTTCTTCTTTTCAAACTGATCCTTAGAGATGGTTCTAGAGACAAAGAGTCAATATGAAACTCAGTAGTACCTTTGTATCAGAGGCTAAGACAATATCATGCTTTTCTGAATTGCAGCAAGTGAGCAAACCAAGTCAGAAGAAAGCATATCAGTATTTATTTTCTATTCAGAGAAAGCAATTCAGTTTATTTTATTTTAAGCTACAGAAAATATTTTCCCCATTTCACTGTGTAAATTAAAAGCAAAATAAGAGATACCCAAGTATACACATAAATCTCAAATGATAAACAAGGGAAGCTATCGTCAGTAAAACAGCCCCCTTCCAAAACAGCTTGTATTCCTCAAATCTTAGAGCATCTTGTCTTCTCGTCAGGTTAAAGACAAGCCATTGGTTTAATAAACAAAAGCTGTACTTCAAAAGGTAAGACATCAGGATTAGCCGAAGTCTTTTATTTGAAAAGGTAAGGGATTAGTGACATTTACTGACACAGCTTCCGTTCCCCCCCTCCAACCACATTACCTAGTGTCTGCCACCCCCTGCAACCCATCTACGGGCAGCTCTTGAGTAGCACAACTGGACACAAGCGGCATTGCTGGGCAGACTAAGACACCCAACACAGTAACAACTGTTAGTCATCTGTTAGAGTAAAAATCTCCCATTAGTAAGAAAGCAGGCATTTCCCCACAAACGTCACCACCGGCCACGGGGTTTTACTGTCAAATCAGGACTAGACATCATCCCTCCTATTTAAAAAGGCGGCATGCGGAAGAAAGGAAGCAACTTACGTTTGAGGCTGGGAAGGGTCATCACCCAGGGTGACATTCTCCCCCTGGATTTCAGTGAAACACTTCTCACAGAAGTGATACCTGTCAGCAAGAAGGCCATATTTGGGTGAACTGGTCCAGCACAACATACAGCCACCCAAGCACGGAGCCACCAACCAGAGCAGGGCAGATCACCACGACGAAAGGGGGGGCGTTGTTGGTTGATTGATGGGTCAGTGTGGACAATGAGGAGGAACAGAGGGGAGGGGAGGGCAGGATTAGAGAACAGGGGAGGGAACAAACAGCACAGACGTAAGAGGTAAGACGCAAACACCAAGACAACACAGAGCAGAAAGCCAAGGCAAAGCACAGATTAGCATTCGGTCTCATTTTATACATTACTAACAAGTTGTCGGGTGTCAAATTCAAAATTTGGGGAGAATTCATGAAGTAGCTACCAAGCGCTACGTTTGTATAGACTTCAAATTTAAGAATTTGGATTTGATTTGCATTACTTCGGAAAAAAAAAATCTCTATGATTCCAGGCTTGCGACTGATTGAGTTTCCTTTGGTTAAAAAAACCAGCCTGTCAAAAAGCTTTAAGAAGAAATTTATTACAGATTTAAGTAATGAGAAGACATGCTGAAAGCATTTACTGATTGTCAGTAAAAACTGTAAAAGCAGAAACACTTGGTATTGGAAAAAGAATATAAATATTAAATTCAAAAGTTATTTGACTATAAGACTAAATGTGACCAATTGCTCAGCTATTATTATTTAATATAAATGAAACCAAATCCATACTCTAGACAAACATTTAACAGAAATGCAATTATGGGTCAGAGTTTCCAGCCATTTATCTAGAAGTACAATATATGTATATATGTGAACAACATTAAGTATTGTACATACATACAATATATTTATCAGGTACATTGAAGATGTGGATTTAAGCTTTACAAATTGAATATGAGGTTTTTGGTCACCAGACCAAGAGCCAATCCAAGTTACACTCAGCAAAACCAATACTGCAGTTTAACAAACCAAGCTGAGTAAATTGGAATACAACTCTGCGAAAATACAATCTGCATTTGAAAAAAAAACGTCTAAGTTACACAGATTTTTTTTTTTTGGTGGTTTTTTTATTTGTTTCAGATGAACTGGAACCAAAGTTGTCAGGGTCATTAAAAAAAAAAAAAAAAGGAGGCTAAATGTTTGGAAAGGATATGAATTCACACATGAACAAAGGTAACAAAGAGGCCACAGCTGTAAAATGCAGGAAGGCCACGAAGGATCATCAAAATAAAGGAGCTTTATGGAGGATCAAGAGTGAGAGAGTATAAGCAGCAATGGCAGCACAGTAAAACGCAGTTTTAGTACTCAAACACCAGAACCGTAAGAATGGTAAGTATAAAGGCATCAAACGAGACTCAATGTCACAATGAACCAACAACTTAAGGGATGGAGATTAATAAATATGGCAGCTTGCCCCTTCAAATACATACTCATACACTTAAACTACTGTAATCCAGGTGACAGATCTCCAAGGCTGTGCTTTCCTGGAGACAACAAAAGCCATTTATAGGCACTTATTGAAATCTATGGATCAGAATTCCCTCCTGCGACACACACTGGCCATCATGTTTCCACTACATATTTTCTAAATGCTTGTGAAACACAGCGGAAACAAGGGGGAGTGGGTCCTTCAGCAGCACTCGATGAATCGGGGAAAGACATTCTGCAGAGCAATCTGCGTCCTCCCCAGGCTGGAGCCAGGTCCACGTTACCACAGCATAATTTACAAGAGCCTGAAAACTTCTGCAAACTCTGCCAGCTGGCTCAGGCTTCAAGAGCTACTCTGCTAGCCAAGAACCACTTAAATGCAGCAGTACACTGAATCCTCCCCTCTGCAGGGAATACAGCGGGACTGACACAAAGAGGAAAAAGGTGTATTTTATTCTAGCTAATATAGCCTATACTGACATATCCATGTAATCATCTTACCAGCAGGGCAGCTGCAACTTTGATAGCAACCACATGAGCTAAAATGCCATGTTCCCTGCACAGAGGGCTACTTGCCAGACTACTGCAAGTTAAACTGCAAGTGAATTCTCCTGGGTCAGCTCAACTAGGATTAAACACACCACCCTCCCAAGGAAAACCAAGGCTTTTGGAGCCGATAATGCAACAGAACAAGGCCAGGAGAGGAAAAAAATGTATTCCATTAATTTGTAATCATTGGGAATGATAAATATATTATGGTTATTACAGAACAATATTACAAAAGAATTTCAGGGGCGGATACTGACACTGCACATCTCTTACACTGACTTCACTTGCCCCTCGCCCCATAGCCCTAAATTGGTACAGTATCATCTAATTTTTTAAAAAAAAACCCCAAACCTAACAAGTTCAGAATTTTATATTCTTTTACATATTGTCCATGTCCTTTTTACCCTATAATGTGATGCTTTAAATTTTTCTTCAATTAAAAAACCCCACCAATACTAACAAGGTTGCTCATTTTAAGAGCCAGATTGGGAAGGGCTGAAACATAGCAGGATCCAAACACAGGAGTGTGTAGCCAGAAAAATCCAGAGTCAAGACTCCTAATAACTTTGCCACATTTAAACAGTCCCAGAGAAGGTTAATTCTGATCCATTTTCAGAATAATTTATGGGCTTTCAATGCACTCAGGAAACTGAGCAACAAGTCTGCCTTCGATACTGGATTTAAGTTACATCGCTGAAATCTAACTTGCCCCAGCAGCAGACGTATTTCGCCCTCTGTTCACAGCACAGCTACAGAAGCTCAGTCTCACAGAGCTGAGTCTTCGGTTCAGCAGTGCATTAAGCATGTGCTCCAGCGATCCATGGATCCAAAGGGGAGCACAGGATTTCATGTGCTGCAGAACCGAAGCCTAACGCTAGCAAGAATCAAGCCTTAATTCATGTTATTCAAATGAGGAAATAAAAATCAAAATACAGTGAAAATGAATCCCCTAAAGGTCATGAACATTTGTCCGCAAAATAACCAAAGTGAAACAATAGCTATAACTTATTATGGATATGGACCCTCAGAAACAGAAACTTGCTTGCGTTCACTGACTTCTGCATGTCACTACAAATATTTGACAAAATCCATAGGAAGCATACAATATTCTAGTTATAACAGTCATAGAAAATCCAAAGAATATATTTATTGCAACACATAAGAAGTGAAAAGCTTTTCAAATGCAGACTGTTCAGGTGACTGATTCCTGCTTATCAGAGAGTAATGTTATGGTTCAATACCAAAGTCCAGAAAATGCTCAATCTCTGCATTAACAGATTAATGTCAAACCGTAATTAAGTGCACTTAAAGGAAATTCTAAATTAGTAATTGGATGCTAGTACTGATATGAAACACCATTCAGTTTTCTCAACTGGATATTCACATATGAAGTGTATTTTCTGAACACTTCCTTTAACCTAAACTTCTGCCTTATTATGGAAGCCAAACAGTTCTATACCAAATAATTAACTTTTAATCATTGAACTGCAGTGCCAGAGTTCATTTATTCAATGGTGCCTAAATATTCTTAGTTGTGATTTAGTTACGCAATATGCTGGCCTTTAAGTACATCCAATTTTGTCTGTGCCGTAAATGGAAAAAGTCAAGAACATCTGACCAATTAAAGATCTCCTGGAACCACATAATTTGTTTTTCACTAATTTGCTACTCAGTTAAGAAAAATCCAAGATTTGAAGATCACAGTAACAGGAAACAGTTAATTTCACTGTTTTAGAGCAATACAGCTGATGAATAAGGGCCTTCTATGGTCTGATAGTCCAAATGCACACTTAAAATACGGCAATTGATCTTTAGAAATATTTTGTTAATAAAACCAGCCCAAACCCCTATTTGTCGCTCTGTTTAGTTGGCCTGAAATAGAAAACCTCACATACCCCCAACTCAAAACCACCCCAAATCCCCAAACCCCAACCCTTTCTCAGGACATCTGGATGAACAGATATCTACAGCTACTTCTGTTCTGCCACCAGCCTGCTGACACTTAGACAAATCACCTCCCTTTCATTACTACCCTTTTAGACTAAACTCAATGTAAATGGACTACCACATTTGCAACAGGTATGAAACTGAAATATTGCATCACCGAGTCCAGAGGAACCCACTGCCCCAGCAGCCCTGTACTTCTTGCTAGCAACCAACATTGCCTTCCACCAAGTAATCAAAATTATTTACTACTAACTTAAATAGGAAAGGTATAACAGAAAGAAAGCTGACCCCTTCTTCAATTATTTTTGAAGTTGCTATTCTTTTCAAATACACTACTACCTGGATGCATAATGGGAAAATTATTTGAAATTCTACCACGTGGAGTTTGTATTTAAGGGTTATTTTTCCCCCCAGTCCCAGTACTGAAGTACTACCTCTTCAAATGCATTTTAATTGCTTTATTTCTCTTCAGACTATTCTCAGAGTTCACAGTGGCTGTATAAAACCTTTTGAGAGCTTGTGAATCTACATTTCTCTGCATCAATACCATCTGCCTTGCAAAGGCTACCTAAGATCCAACACACAATGTAAGACGACACGTTTTCATCTCCCACACTCTGCTGCTTCAGCTAAGACACAACAGTCTTGCACCATCTTACAGCATGTTTGGTGATGTAGGGATCGTCCTAAGAGAGACGAAATGGAAGTACCAACTGTCTGAATTGGCTCTGTGACTTCAGTTAAGACAACAGCCTGCTGTGGACTTCAAACTTGGCAAGACTTACAGACTGCCAAGCCTCTGGAAAACAATTCTTAACTTTATTTTAAACCGGGAAAAGGAAGTTTGTGTCTCCCCCCCCCCCCCTTTTTTTTTTTTTGGGGGGTGGGGGGGCGGGCCAGACACGCCACATGACATGACAACATATAAGAAACCAAAACCAAAGCCAAGTTCTAAGTTTGCTTTGTTATTATAGCACTTCATTTAAGTATTAAATGGAAAATTAATATTATAACCATTGTTTAATCAAACACCAAATCCTACTATTAATTAAAAAATAATAGAAATTATTGTTTTCATAGCTTCTCATGGGATCTATGGGTAGTTTTCAATGCTAATTCAAAGTTAATTTAACTAGAATTAAGTACTAACTGGGAAAAGAGAATGTAAGTCTTGCAATCAATCACTGCCCCCTTTACTTTGCAAATTCTGACACTAATTTGAAAACAAACCTGCATATTTTTACAGTTCTCCCAGAAGAATGTAACATGATTTCTCACTGATTTTTTGCAATTTTGCCCTTCTCCCTCCAGCAAGCCCTGCTGCTCATTTTGCAGAAAAGATGGACAACTTCATTTCCACTTGACTGGTGCGTGGTGCAGCCTAGCTAATGGCAAGCACTTAAGTACAGTGTGTGCCAACCTGCAGTACAGGAAACTAAAGGGTCATCTGCAAAAGGACAGCTATAAAAGTAACTTTTTCATGACTTAGCTGACACAGGAAAGAAAAAGTTAATAATCCTCCATCTCCGTATCTGTAGAGAACTCAACACTTCCTGAATAAGGAAAAACCAACAAAGTCAAGGACTTACCTATTCTGGTAACTGTAGTAGGCAGCATCACGAGGAATAGTACACAACTGCTTGCCATAGCAGCACAAGGTCTGTGGAGAAAACTCATACTGCAAAACAATGGTGAGAAGAAGAGCTTTAAAATGTAATCTTATGTTAATCAAATATCTATTAGGCAAACCTGATGCTTGCAGATGTCATAATACATTGTTATGTTTACCACACTTTTCCAAGCTATTGTAAATATATTAACGCAGCTCTCAATTTAATTACAATTATTAACTATATAAGCTAAATAGCTGTCCCTCTAACCACCTACTTTATTGCCACATATATGGGAATCAACCAAAGCATTTTAATATTGCTTATAACCAAAAAAGGTGTTCTCCTAGGGACAAAATACAACAATAATAGAATAGGAGCAAGAGGGATGCTATCCACCTGTTTTAGCTCTTAGCATGCTTATAATAAAGCCAAACTTTTACCAACCCTTTCATTCAATATTTCAGTTTTAAAAAAAGAATATACAAAGCATATGTTTTATCTGATTAACCAAGCTAAGCTCTTTGGAAGGATATAACTCCATCCCTGGAATACATACCTTGCGCCCACAACAGTAGCCAAGTGATTGCATAACGGGATCAATTTCTTGCTCAAACACTTCTGCAAGTTTAGTGCAAAACTTATAGACCCTGGAAGTCTTGCGATTGTAAAGCCAGGCATTGTTAAACATTAGCCAAACATCATCCACGTATTGCCAGGGTTCTTGGTACTGCCCAGTATCCAATTTACGTTTAATCGTTGAAAGATCCATAGGATTCTTCACAATGTCGAAGTAGTCCTTCAAAAACACACACAAACCCCTTTGTTTTTAAGATGTCAACTGTTCATGTTATGTTGTACAGAAAAGATTAAGTGTTTATATGAACAAAGACAAAACACAAAAGCATTTTGTATTTTTTTTAACACCAACTCACCGGAATCCCTAGAAGCTGGGGATCCACAGGCTGTCTAAAAGGTAGAGACTCTGGGTCCTGGCGGTACAAAGCTTCAAGGGTAGGCATGAGAGCCTGGCGCAGCTCCTCAGGTTTGAAAACTGTTAATGAAAGTAAGAAAGGTTAGAAAATTTCCTTCCAGGTTTCCTAGTGTCTTGACTCCTCAAGCACAAACAAAAACAACAACAAAAAATACCCAACCCACAACACATACCCAAAACAAGCTACATTAACAAAACTCTTAAGAGGGATTCCCAATCTGCATAGCTGATCAGAGGCAAAACTTAAAATCAAGATGCTACTGCACAGCCTTTATGTTTACTCAAATCACAGTAGGTGATATTCCCAGAATACAGGAACAACTGTAGCCCATAATGATACATGTTCTAGAGCATTAAAAAAACCAAAACAAAACACCAAAAAACTTATCCAGAACCAAATTAATTCTATTGCTTCAACATGGATGAACCTTTGCTCTACAGAGAAGAGACTAAGCATATTTTCCTTTCCCTCCCTTCTAACCTTGTTTGCTATTTCCAAGGCAAGATTCTTCCAGCAAAAAACACTGTAATGGACAGGGCCAAAAAGCCAGCTCTACAGAGAGTACAGAGATGTCTTGATAGCTGGCAGAGGAATTTTCTGGCCTTAGTATACAAACAATCTTAGTCTGATGGACGGTTAATTGATTTTGAAAGTGTTAATACTTCCAGATTTATACGCATCATTACAACCACTTGGCAACAGTGGCATGGCAACAGCCATGTTTCTTTCAATAGTGGATGACAAGGACAAGAAAGGCAATGCATTTTCTGAAAAATAATGATAACTTGGAGAGCTCTTCGAACATCTCAGCAGTGTAATTGCATTTATTTCCTTAGGAACAGAGCCTTTAAATAGGGAAGAATGCCTATTATTCAGAAAAAAAAAGACAACTAAGGAAAGCTAGATGGCATCTAATATTTACCTACCTGGCTGAAATGAGAATGATACCAATAAAAGTGAGCAATCAGGAGTTTTGTTGAAAGCACTTAAATCAACAGGGCTACAGTGACCCCTTCAAGGCTGATCATTGCTTTTGCCACTCAACTGACATTTTGGTAAGATATTAATTGCTTTTTAGGACTTCTGGTTAAAAATTTATGATTTTTTAGAAGTTCTTTTTTCTTCCTTTTTCATTTGAGTGATATTTCTGAGAGGAAGTCTTTTTGTCTCAACTATAATCACCAAATATACACGCAAAAATAAAGCAAGCCAAGAAATGAAGTTGTCAGTACAAATACAAAGAAAATTTCTGAAGCATTAAGTTCTCAAACTTTTAGCCATTTGTAGATGCTGCAGCTCCTGGAAATTGTTAGTCAGGATGAAAATTGTAAGACCATTTGAATGCACTGCCCCTAACTGGAGAGAGGATCACTGGTCACGTACACAACAGGCAAGATACCACCCAAGTCGCCTAAATCATGGCAAAGGACTACGCAAGCTGCTAGAAGGGCTTCTGCAAGGGCTTGCCTTACAGATACATCAAGATCTCATGCTGCTACTGCTAAACTTGGACTCACCAGATTAAAAACAAGATGAGCCAAGAGGCCTATATTTGTTATTACAACAACGAATGCAACTTGATGATCATTTCAGCTCTTGCCACAATCTCACTCCCCATAAAATGGCAATTCTCTCCCATATTTATTGATACCATATAGACAGGCACTTTCCCATGAAAGGAACCCTACCATATACTCTCAAAAATTTATAAACAACTACTAAGATATATTATGGAATTCTTGAGAACAGAAGGAAATATTTAGTTTCATTCATGAGAAAAAGTATTCTCTATTGCTTCTGAAACCATCTTGTTCTGGCTCAGGTAGTTCATAACCTGATTAAATGAAATAATTCAAGTTATGAAAATTAAATGTCAAAAAGCACCTTTTCAACATCTATTATGGCCACCTGCTTGACATTGCTTTTAGAATTTTCCCTGTATTGACCCCTATAACAACACACCACTAAGCTAGGGTATCCTTCAAAATAAATCCAATCTTAAGATCAAACTGCAGAGGTTCAGCAAAACTTGTTGCCAAGTTCCTTAAAGCCTAATTATCTTTGCTGGTAAAGTTTACAACTTCTTAGTTTTGAAGGTTGAAAAAAATAAAAATCAAAATGTTACTAGTTCAATTTATTATTTCACCTAAAAACATGAAGAAAATCTGCCTTCATCTTTAGCAGTAAAAAAGCTGCTCTGCCTCTAAGGAACATAGTAATAACAGAACATTTGATCATAGGATCTCCCTACACAGATTTTACAAGAAAATTTGTTCTCTCCTCTCCCCCTTTTCCACAATTAAATGCTCTTGGTTCTCATCCGGTTGCTAGATGATCTTTGTTAGGAGCTGGCATCCAGTTATCCCATTTTGCCTTGGATGCGTGGGTTGTAAAAAGAAAATGGGATCCTTGCCTGAATTGCGATGATGTATTATCATCTGCCAGAGAAGAGTATAATGCTACCTTTTTTACCTTTTTAAATTTTTATTTCTTTCAAACAGAGCAAATCTTGCTTATGATTGCTAAGGAGAAAATTTGTAAAGGAAGACGAAGACATCTTCAAAACAATATGGACAATACACCTGAATACCCCTGCCAAAACCAAGCCCTTGCAGGTTTTGTGTTACTATGTTTTAAAAAGAAGGGAAGAAACTAATCTTGAAGGTCAAACTAAGGCAGTCATCTACAACAAGAGGAGGAGACAGGAGCTACCCAAATGACTATTATACTGCTTCTTTTAAGAAGACTGCAAGGGAAGATCCAAGGAAACAAAACCCTTCCTTTTTTGCTTGTATTAGATTCACAGGAAAAAAGCAAAACAAAAACAAACCCTGAATTTGAACAGCTTTGGTTGCCCCCGTTTATGAAGGCAAAACCTTGACGACGAAGAATAGAAGGGGTGTCTACAATTCTCCATAAAAGTTGAACTACAGACATTTGGGTGTAAGTGAATTCAGCAGACCAGGATCTCTACAGTATTCTCTCAGTCTGTTCCCTAGCCCATACAGTATTCCTCATCACTTAAGTCAGGTTACAGACTACTTATACATGAGGTGAGCGTGGTCAGGACGATGGTGTTCAGTACACCTGGATAGGTGGTACAAACAGGTGAGGTGCCAAATCCACAACATAAGCTACTTGTACCCAGAAAAACACTCCTTTAGGGTCCAGATGAATCTTTTCAAACATTAAGGTATCCGGCTACAACTTGCTAAGTTGTCTTATAGCATACACTCCATGATACTTCCAACTGCAAGCCTTCCCCTTAGCAGCAGCAGCACATATCTGCTACATCCCAGGTTACTGTGGGGTGTGTCTCAGGAATCTGGCTGCATGGGAAGGAAGAAGAGTTTCCAATACCTTTGTAACCCATTAAGAACTCCAGATGAGTCTCATAAGTAGTTTTAAAATATCCTATAACCCTTGAACACACTTTACAGTATTTAGGTTTGGTTTATTTAGCATTTTAATACAAACACTCTATTAAAGTTGGACAAACTACTTGGTGAAAATATGTCACCATTTAAAATTGTATATGCTGTTGTACCTGCCCACGCTGCACATGTATTATACTATACAGTTACTTAGTGACAATATTTCTAAGATAAAATCATGTTACTAAATGGGGTATTGGAAATGGGTAGTAACCAAGACTGAATCAGCAGAACAGAGGTGCAGCTTTTCCATGGACTAAAACTGCAAGAACACTCCCCTTTCAACCACTTGCCTCGATTTGCTTGCAGGCACTTCTAACAAGCAGCAATGATTCTTTCCTCTGGGAATACAACTGGTTTATAAATGCTAATAAGCTTTCCATTCCCTATGTTACATTTTGTCTAACGTAGGCTCTGCCAGTTAGTTCTGCAGTGCACTCTCATTTGGCGTGCCCACTGTGCTACAAACTAAAAATACAATCTACAGAAAAATGTGTTTCATAGTGTTTTATTTAAAGAAAGATGTTTGGTAATTAAATGCAACCCAAGGAATATACAAGAGATCAAGATTCAACCTGAACAAGCTCTAAAACTTTATGATTTCTTGATCACAATCTGGAAAGCAGGCACCCATAACGTTCTAATTTCATTATATGCAGTTTCCTTTGCAAGGGAAGCAGAAAAAAGTAATGAAATGGATCATCACTTTCTCTTTTTTGATGTTTGCAGCATGTTAAAAGCTTACTTTTGGTCAAATCCTAAAAACTAACCACAGAAAACCTCATTTTAAAAAACGGTGCTAGGAAACTCTAAACAGCTACGGTTTGAGTCCAAAACCTTATCTTGCAGGCTCCCACAAAGCCTGCACTACAAATGGAGTGATTTCTTCTTGCCTGTTTAAAAATCTTATTAATTTTTACTAACCCAAGGGATGCAATCATCTATAAGTCCATTCAAGATCTGTCATGTCATCAAGTTTCTTTTTGGAAAAATATACAGTATACGGATAGTCCCACCTTAATCTATGCTAACACTGCAGATGAATTTAAGAGACTACTGACCTAACTATTTCTGAGGAGAATGCTTTCAAATAAACACTACACTGAAAACTAGACAGAACTTCAAAGTTTAAGGCTATTGCAGCCTTGGAGGAACACAGATTGAGGCAAAGAGTTCAAGCACCTGATTCTCAGAGAAGTGAAGGCTAAAACTCAGTATGAAGGCAGTGTGTTCAGTCTCTAACAGAAAAGCAAAGCAATGGGTATTCTTGGTTACTGAGAGCATTCTACCTACACTAAGCTCCCTTGAAAGAGCACTGGCCAAGATGTACATAACATTTCTACAGCAATCACTGCCTTACTGCATTGGTCCTTCTGGGCAGAAACTGGAAGCTGTGAGAAGACTGCCGGGATCAAGACATGACATGCTTTTCTTACCTGTGATTCATATCATATTAAAGGAATGCTACTTTCAAAAATAAATTACACAAAGTATGCATCTCCTAGAGGTCCATGTGCTGGAATACCCTTGCAAAACAGACCTCCCAGCAGGAACTGAGACCATGGAAAACAAATGCTAGTAAAATAAAGTACACAAGAAAAACTCAGTTTTCATATACATACTTTTTTTGCGGGGCTGAGATGGCGATGTGGATTGTGAAGTGGTTCCATTAGTGCCGCTCTCCTCTTCCTCTTTAGCATCTACTTTTATTTCAGGCTTCTTTTCTTCTATTTCCATTGGCTCTTGTTTCAGTTCTGTTCCATCTGTTTCTTCTTTTGTTTGTGAAGATCCTTGCAAATCCTCCTCCACCTTAAGAAAGGATGCAATGAAACGTACTATTACATCTATGACCCTAACTTGAATCACCAAAATATTTGTTTGAGATTGTCAAAGCACTCTCCATCCATGGCTTTCCTCAGGACAGTTACTTTCCAGTAACTACCCTCCTCTTGCCCCTTAGCTCATCAATTCAGACACATAATTAAGTGCTTTTATATCTATCACTGCTTTCAGTTAAGCTGTATAGAATCTCATTTACCTCAGTCTTAGCTTCCACTTGTGTCTCACTAGTCTCTGGCTCAGTTTCTTCAGTTTTAACTTCTGATTTGCTTTCTAGCATTGGTGCATCTGGTCCTAGTTGCTGGGAATTCGTATCAGCACTAGCAACTGAGGCAGGGGTGGGGACCCTGTTATCAATACTAGCTGCTGCCTGGGATAGCTGTTGTAAAAACAGTACAAAAGAAAGACACTGCATATATAGAAATACTTTCCTTTACTAAAAATGAACAGCACAAAAGAGACATGAGATGATATTCTAAAACAGCGCAGAACATGGATACAGGAGCTCACTGTAGCCAAGTTTTGATATAACACATTTAATAACTCTGCGTTACAGAGGAGAAGCTAAGGAAGAGTTCTGCCCCAAAGAGGCTTCTTTTACAGAGAAAGGACCTGCCCAGTAAAACACTGTACATTCCTTGACATGTGCATTCAACCTGACTAAAGCTTAGAAGAAAAAATTTATGCAAATTTCATGATCAAAAAAGACTGATTCTGATTAACACCCAATATAGTATTAGGCCTGTTATGCCTCGTCTTTCTGCACACTGCTGCCATTTTTACTTTGAGCAGTTCTAAGTCATTCAATACGCCCCCCCTCCTTCAAACAATGCTGAGAGTATCTGAACACACACGTTTTTACATGCCTATAACAAACCCTTTGGTCTAAAGTAGGAGCTACCATTGACAACTATGGGCTCTACACATGCGTGACATGGTGTTATACATAAAGAGAACTCTTGCAGAATGCCACTACCCAAGAAAAATTCAACTAGCCGGTACTTACTGGAGTGCCAGGTGGCTGTGCCTGCACAGATGTTGGCTGTTGCTGGGATGGCTGCGGGGTTGGCACAGACTGGGGTTGAACTGGGGTCTGAGGTTGCGGTGTGACTTGGGCCTGTGCCGCAGTCTGCCCTGTAGGTGTGCTTTGTGTCTGTGTCGCATTTGGAACGGAACCCGGTGTTGGTGTTGGTGTTTGTCCTGAAGATGAGACTGGTGTCGAAGGCTGAGTGGGTGCTGCTGGCTGAGGAGGAGTCATTCCAGTTGGCGTTTGGTGCTGAATAGGTGGCATCCCAGCAGCAGTGGACACAGGAGGTGTAGTCTGATGTAGAGGTGGCTGGGTCACTGATGGACATGGTAACTGCCCACTCTGCGGTCCTAGCATGTTCATGGAGTTGGGAAGAGCAGCACTGGGAACCTGCCCCTGCTAGAGAGAGACACTGTCTTACAGACATGTGATTCCCAAAACTCTGGGAATCACACTTATACTTTAAAGCACAGCACTGAAGTCTTCTTTAGCAGAATACTGTAAGGCTACAAACAAATGCTGCTATTATTGCAAATGACTGCTCCTGTTTCTCTAATCGTTTTACAGAATGACAGAATGGTAGGGGTTGGAAGGGACCTCTGGAGATCATCTCGTCCAACCCCCCTGCTTGAGCAAGTACATCTAAGAGCAGGGGGCACAGGACAGTGGCTAGGAGGCTTCTGAATATATCCAAAGAAGGAGAACTCCACAACCTCTCTGGGCAGCCTGTTCCAGTTTTCATCAGCTTTTAGTCAAAGACCTTGCTCCTAGACCTATATTTGCCATGCACCTCTTTTTACATTAATTCTACTGGCACAGAGAGGGAATCCTCACGATCTCTGAGTAACACAGAGACCCACCGGCACACAATCTCTAAATCGTGCCATTAGCTGGGCAAAGGTCAGACTTTGCATACAAAATGGTTTCAAGGAAATACACGTTTTAGGCCAGGACTCTGCAGCCCTGCTTTAGAAGGCAGTTCAACACATTTAATGCCTGCTTCATTGCACAGCGCAAGACTTGACCTTTTTTTTTGTTTTCCTTTCCTTTTTTTTTTTTTTAAAATTCTAATTAGACTACTCCAGATGCTTAAGAAAATTGTGGATTTGTGTTTCGGAGCAGCAACAATGAAGTATTCCAGATATGCACAGACTTTTGAATGATACATTTTAAAGATTGTATCAGATAACTAGTGATAAAAAAAGAATACTCTATCCTCAGATGTACCACTTACTCTTAGAAATCTAAATCAATTAATAGTTTCCTGCAGATGAGCTTTTAGATTTAAAACATGCTTCTGTATTGCCTGTACATGGTCAGTTTTATTGAACTAAGTGCATTAGGAAAAAAATGTTCACCACAAAGGTGCTCAAACAACCGAGCCAGGGCCAGGAAATTGTAGATGCTCCATCCTGAACATATTCCAAATTTGAATCGACAGAGCCCTTCATAACCTGATCTAAATTATCCCTCATTTGAAGATGGGGCTGGACTACAGAACTCTGGAGGTCTCAACTAACTTAAATTACTTGGACTCTGAGATAAAAACCAAGCCTCTCCCTGTGGAAAAGCATATACTTTGGCATCATAAACACAGCTACTAGTTCACTGAGCACTACTGTAACACAAAAATGTGACGGGGAAAAATTTTTTTTTTTCCTCTTCAGAAGTAGATAGATTAAAATGAACTTTAAAAGACCTTCCCCAACCACTTTATTGTATTTCTTGATTTAAGGTTAGCTACTAAGGTCCACACAAAGACAAAAGCATATGCTCATAATCGTCCCATAAACTAACTTCTGATACCCCCCCATCTCATTAGTATGCATTTTTTTTAGAATTTAGATCAGGAATTACAGGGCATTGCCCCCCAGTGAGCGTACATAGATAGGTTATATAGGAGCTTATGAAGAAGGCAGATGTAACCCAGGATCCCCCAAAGTCAGGGGTGACTACAGTAGACAATGGATCTATACAAAATAGATAAACCAACCTACATATATTAAATAAATTAGAACAAAATAATTAAGGGTAAATAACTTCAGTATTAGAAAATATATCTTACCTGTGGCACCCCGGCCTGGGCTGTCGATTGACCCATGCCTACATTGTTCACATTCATAGCCCCACTAGATGCTGGGAACTGATTCTGGGGCAGGAACTGGTTCTGGGTAGGAGCCTGACCCATCATGTTGTTGGAATGAGCTCCCATCATGTTCTGCGGCTGAGGCATTCGGGAAGGAGACATTGCCATCTAAAAATGAATACCCAAAGTGAAGATACTACCATTTAGTATTAAGTAGCAAGAGAAAGGAAAATATCCTCAATGTAATCAACCAAAACATAGGAAAAAAAAAATAAATGGAAAACTGGCTTCAGTAAACCAATTGGAAGTGGGTATATGCATATAACTTTAGCATTTGTTCCACAGTATTAATGAAAAACTTATTTTAAACGAGTAATATTCAAAACTAAGAGCATTAAAACTCCATTTTGTTCTCTGAGCTAATGGAGATGATCCAGTCAAACTGAAAATATTTTTCTTTTTCTACAGAATAAAGATGTGTTTTCTTGCAGTAATGAAGAAGGTATATATACTGCAAAGACAGATTCTGAAAGAACTATGCTCTTCCACAGACTGTTGGATATTACTGCATCTTGCCATCTACCTCTCTGAAGGTGTTTTTTTTAAAAAGGAAAAAAAAAAAGGACACAAATATTGAAAATAATTGCCTCAACAAAAGCCTGACACACTCAGTACGTTTCCATGAAATTATCCTACAATTTACAGTACTACTCTATGACATGGCCTTTTCAGAACAGCGTTAACACTGCTAAATGTATTCAACCAATTTTGAGCAGAACTTGGTAACAAGAAGTACGAACCGCAGGAACAGCGCCCATGTTGTTCATTTGTACAGGATGGCTCATTGGAGAAGCTGCACGGGGTCCCATGGGTGCTTGTGGCATCTGTACATTCCCTATGGACATGGGGTTAAACTGATTCATTCCTGCAAATGCACCCCCAAAACAAGTCATTAGGAGAAAGTCATCAGAATTTATGTAAGTATACTCTACTAAAAATAAACATTTATTATGGCTAAAGTTTCTCTGCCCTACACTTCATCTTTTCCTTTTAACTTTGTTCAAATTACTTGGCTCAAGAGACAAATCAGGATGGAAGTAGTATTTAGAAGAATACCAGTTAGGGTGAAATTTAACTTTTGGTGTCTTAAAAAACAAAAAACCCCACAAAAAAACAAAAAAGCAAAGATGAAGAGTGTAGGTGATCTGCAAAGACAGGATGCTATTTGTAATACCTTGGGATGGTTTCTTAAAATCAGGCATTTGCTTTGAAACACAATGTCTTATTGAGGCCTCACTGATATGGTTGAAGTAAATAGGATAAAAATATGTATTGTATATACGAAGGTGACTCCTAGCCTGAAATTAGGACAATAGCAAGTAATATGCTTAAATAGGTGCTGTGCTTTTTATACAAAACATTTAACCTCTCAAAAAACCCCAAACCTGCCTAACAGGAATAAAGGTGTAAATGAATAATTATGGAGCTATACTCGCTATCAATGTTTTCTCCTACTGAGTTTTAAAAGGATGTGACTTCTCAAGGACATTTCAACAGAAGTTTCAACTTACTACTAACTCTGATGAAGAAATAAAATAAATGGGGACACTATTTTGGAATAAGCTGAAGCACCTAAAAGTCACAGGTTTTTGTTTTTTGGAAAAGAACCCAGCCAGGAGCCCACAGCAGCCTATATCAGTGATGGCAAGCCATCAGTGCTATGAACAAGCTACAAGGTTTTTTTTAGATACACTTTGCATCAGAAACCAAGAAAAGGATATCATTAGTTGTGCAGATTCTAGGATTAATGTGCTACGTTTTCAGCTACAGGTGCATATTTGCTAATTAACTGATGAAAACATGCCAAAATATCCCCCCCACCCTCGACATTAGTGTTTTCAATGAGCTTATCCACGGTATTCTTGCTTGCACTCTCCTCTTTTTGAAAGGACTATATTACTTGCCAATCGCTAGCAAAGTATTGGGTACACATTGCCAGTTCTTAAGATAAGCCTGCACTGAGACAGTTCCTGCCATACAGCAAAGAATGATGCTGAAAAAAGGGGAGACCCAGTAGTTCCCCGCACCCCAACTTCAAAAGAAAAACAGATGATCAGCTTTTTCCCCAACAATTATTCTGAACCCACAAATTGCAACTGGAAAGGAAAAATATAGATACCTTGGGAAACCTGCATACGACTTATCGGCACGGTTGGCATGGACATAGGCCCATCTGCAACACAACAGAAGAATGGTCAGCAAAAACCAATTTAAAGTACAAACTCAAGATTAGCATGAAAGCCCAAGGACACAAAATGTGTAAAGCTACAGCTGAAATGCTGAAGTACCTCCTACAGAAGTACTTACTGGGCGGCCTCACGGGCTGTGCCTGGCCCATGGCAGCAGCCACCTGTGGGATGCCAGGAGGCTGAGGTCCTGGGGTCTGTAAGGCTGGCTGATTCCCCAACATCCCTTGTTTATGTAGACGAGACCTCCGTTTCTCTTCTAGCTCCTTTTGTATCTTATAAATTTTCTCTGCTAATAAATGATAGTATTCATCCTAAAGGAGAGGGGAAAAAAGTACTTGGCGTCAAGTGTAAGAAAGCAGCAGCAGAACTCATGTAGTCTATCAGAACACAGTCACCCATTCTTTTTTTATCATGTACATAAACTATTTGAAAAAAAGAAATATTTCTTTTCAGAATTCTGTTGAATTGAGACAGTTTCATCACTGCTTTAATGCAGAAAAGGAAAAACAAAGCTTCCAGAAAACATATATGAGGCTTGGCTTTATGACTATCCTTCATATCTACTCCCAGTAGACTAGCAGACAAAGATGACGACTGTAGGTCCTCTGTTGCTTCAAGAAACAATGGGAAGCTGTGATTTAGTTTCTAAGAATGATTTTTAAATGTTATTTTAATAACAAACATTTCCACTAATCCACAGACAAAAGAAAAAATTGTTCCCAGCAACAGTTACACTGAATAAACTTCAGGAGACACGTTACAGACAGATCGATTTTTACATAAAGAAAGGAACCGCTCTTTTCCTAAGGAGTCTGACTACCAACAGTCATTGCAAGGAATAAACAGACAAAACCCCAAAGGAATTGAGGAAATCAGTGAAAAATAGTCCACAGGCACAGACAACTAAACACTACATCTGCACAAGATGAAAAATCCATTTTACTCAATCTACACTGACAACAGATCAAATAAGGTAGTCACAGTGCACAGCAAGGTACACAATTTTGCTTGTCAGCAATTGCTGGACACATATCTGCCAAGTGCATGAGATTATGCACCCGTTAAAGGGAAAGAAAACCCCCAAAACCCTCATGACTACCTTTCTTTTGTGAGGTCACCTATGCTCTTAAAATCCAGTGCTACATGGAACAAGGGCTGAGTGATGCTTGTCCCACAATCATTTTGTCTTCAACCAGTTTTCACCAAAACTAGAATTTTTTTATTACAGTAGGATTGGGTTCACTTCAGAAAACTAATACGAGATAGGTATTCCTCACCAGTCTTGATAAAAAAAGTCCAGTGTTGCAATATAAAGCTTTGGGTTTAGGTCACTTCCCTCCTCCAAACATCTCAAAAATCCAGCAGACACTTTTCTGCTGTCGAATTTAAAAGCACTACAGCCCCTTCCTTCCTCCTGCTCAAGACACTTCACCTATAACTTCCTACTTGTAAATTTAGTATTGTGCTACTTTCACACTGCAAAGATTCCTGAAAAAGGACGTATTCACAAGGAGCACATACTACTAAAACAGTGTCAAACTGTTTACAATGATGCCTCATACTAATCTGTTTTTCAACATCAAAGTAGAACAGATGCTCCTTAAAAAGAAGGATGCAATTCCACAAAGCATTGTTAATACATTTTAAACTACTCTCTTCTTCCAAGTTTGCTGCTTGGAGCCAAATATGTTAGATGAATTCCCATAAACAACACTTCTGGCAATGGGGCTCTGACAGTTTTTTTAGGGGGTGAAGAGAAGATACTTCTGGGTATTTGTCTGGCATACAGGTCAGAAGACATTTAATTTATAACCAGAAGCCTACAGTGCTCATCCTTACTGAGAAGGTATTTAGATGCCTATGTATGTCTATGAAATCCTCATTCTCTCTAAAGTTGTTCTCTAAAGCTGCCAGGGTGATCAAGGGTCATGACACCCAAGTCTTCCTTGCTAAACAACCTCTTGGTAGCCACAAGAAGAATATGATCTTGTCACTGACCGATGCTGACACAGCAGCAGCAGCACAAGTATGGTCACTGCCTATCCACCTCTAGGAAATGAAACTTGCATTCCATCTTCAGCTCTTCTGGGAGATGGTCTGAAAGGGCAGAGTAAGTGTTACTGTCTTACTGGATGATTAGCACGTGAAATGCCACCAACTACTCTGTTTAGATACTCTAATTTAAAGAAAGGACTTCAAGATTCTGATCAGGTTAAGATCTCACTACTATTATTACTGGCACTACTAACATTGTCTTCACCTGATGAAAACTTTCGGGAAGTGGTTCTTTTATCGTGGAATTACCACAGTGTCATAATGAAATAGTATCTTCAGCATGTCAATCAACAGGGGTTTGCTGCCTGAGTAACAGAGATTTGAATTGACACCTCTTTGCAGACAGAGCAAAAATGAACAAGAACAGGAATTCTGTCTTGTTTCCCATGCATGAGGACAAATGCAGGCAAACTGACGTCTTATTACATTGAGATATGAAACAGCTATGTGTCTTAGCTAAATCACTTGGTGCTGCTGAGCAGATGAGAAAATTCCAACAGTATGGGTAAAAGGTAAGCAGTATAACAGGACTGAGTCCTAGAGAAAACCTCCAATGGTAAAGAGGCATTAAGAAAGTTTTAGAACTGCTATTTACACAGACTTTTATAAAGGAGAAAGTCAGCAAGGGAGATATCAAGAACTGCCAGCTGTGCTCCAGCCTTTATGCACGTCAATCACACTTCCAGGAGGAATGCAAATAGGGCTGGGATGATGTTGTCTAGTTTTCATGGAGCTGAGGGAGGTGAAGTAGCTTGGAGTGACATTAATCAGATGGCTTTGGACTATATACACACTGTCACAGAAAGCATGGTTTTCCTTATCCAGAGAAGAGTGAAATGACTCTCTGTGGTTTTCATTATGCTTATAAGATTTGTGATACTACTCTTCTTGAACATATACTGAAAACTTGGACTGAAGCAACATACCCTACTGTTAGCAGATTCATACATATCTCCTTCCACTTTCCTGGCATAAGCCACCAAGTTCTCCATGCGGCGATCCTTCAGTGCTGCCGGATCAGGAGTGGGAAAGATGGCTTGGACACTACAAGAAAGGAGAAAAACACAGAAGAAAAATTCTTCAGAAAAAAAAATAATTCAGTACAGCTTTACAATATTCAACCTGGACATTCTTTCATGTTTTTACGTCTTTGACATATATCAAAATTGTTAAAAAACTCTATATTGCACTACTTCCCACAAGATTAAAGCAAATTCAATGATGAAAGAGCGTGAGGTTTGACAGTCTAAATACTTGTTTCCTACAGCAGAGCAAATTTACTAGCAATATAAACTAATTTCATGCCCATTCCTTAATGAGGACGAAGGATGAACTGAAGAGAAGGGTTAAAAGTAACAGCTCATCCTCAGTGGCCCAGTGTCAAAGAACCACTACTGGTAACTTTATAATCAACAACTTTTCAGCTTAATAGCAGAATTACAGTATTGAAACTCTTTAAAAAACATTCAGGAAAAATAAGCAGTCTTGGTAAATACTTACAGTTTATGCACTAAATGATTGCGCAGATCCTGAGTGACATGTTCATGCCATGCTTTCCTTACCCCGGTACTAGAAGGAGGTGCAGCTGTTGGCATTGAGCTGAGGTTTCCAACATTGCCAGAATTTGTGCCATCATTCATGAGTGGGCTAAAATAAAAAGGGACTGTTACAGTACAGCACACAGTTTTGTTTTGTTTGATACCTGAAGTAAATCTGAAGTAATTCCTTTCATCACTTCTAGCTACTGCATCATTCTCGAAGTGAAATTTTGATATCAGCAAACTGCAACACCTACAGCAGCAAAGCCTGGAGTTTGCATAACACTGTATGAACAATAAAGTATCACAACTTAAAAATACAAAGTATTCTTCCCTTGGGCATTAATTTAAAACTACTAAATATTCTGGGGCTCTCTGGGGCAACGAAGTAGTAGACATAGAATTGAAATAGGAAAGAAGAGCGTAGCTATAGATATGACTAATCATTCACATGCCAACACAGTTTTTAAAGCATGCTCTTTATTTACATTCATAAGTATATAAATAAATGTTTAATTGAGCAAGAATGAAAATGCAGGCATTACTTATTTGTCCCAAGGGATGTTGGAAGAGCAGTTTCAGAAATTAGACTAGCTTGCTGGTCTGTCGTTATTCCTCCTGCAGGAAGGTTCATCTGGTTGGCTCCTTCGGGACAAAATGAAACATCATTGGTACCCAGTTCGCTGTTTCGACAATAACATGGCAAAACTATACTTTACTGACCCAACTGATTAACGAAAGAAAGAATGTATCAGATAAGTACTTTTTTGGTAATATCTGCTGTGGTGCATATACACAGCTACTTATGGAATCAAAAGTTACTTTCAGTCTGAACATATTTGTCTACAAAAACTAGTCTATTAAAATTCAAAATTCATCAACTCTTCAGACTAGTTCAATAAGCTAAAAAGAAGATAATACTACAATTAAGTTCCAGAAAGAAATTAGCATTTCAGACAGAACTGTCTGCTAGAACAGGTGAAATACTTGTTAAACAAACCAAAACCCTTCAGCTATTCTGTCTAATCACCTTAGACAACAATCAGCTATGGACTATATCTTAAAAGAAAGGAAAACTACTGCTATTTGGCAGAAGAAATATATTCAAAGCTTTCTAACGCTCAAATGTAAATTAATGGTAGCATTTATAAATAGTATAATTTTAAGTTATTAATCAACATGAACAGAAAGTTACTACTCTGATCAAGTGAAATACTAGACTATTCTAAGAATTCAACAGTTCAGTTCCCTTTAACACCTTAGCTTCTTGCTATTTTTTCCACCTACCCAATGCATTAATGGTCCTCAATTGCTGGTGAGGCTGAGGCTGTGCTGGCTGTTGGCCTTGTACCTGCGGCTGCAACTGTGTTTGAGGCTGGTTGCCATATGGCAGTCCAAGGGCAGCGTAGGCTCGTTGCATGGAGCTGGGGTCAATCGGATTAGGATTACTTAGCGATGGAGTATTCTGCTGGCCGGTGCCAACAGAACCGATGGAATTTTGGATTCCACCAGCTGGAGACCCTAGAAGGGCTATAAAAAAGAAAGGATAAGAGAAATTAAAGATCAGTGAGGACAAACACTAAAACAAATCATGCCAAGAGTCAACAGAACGTGCATATAATTATATGGTGTATATTTTTCTGCCAAAGGACAGAACGACGCCCAAGATGCCAAGTGATGAAACTCAGCCTTTGACTCTACAGGACAGAAATCACCATAGCAATTAATACATGCAGGCTAAAGAGAAGTGCTGTAAATTTCAGGCAGATAAGCCCATAATTAGTGTAATATACATAAAGTATAGGCTCCAATATAAGGCTAAATAGGATTTTCATGCTTAGGACAGTAGACTAAGGGGGAGGGGGCAGGGAGGGAATTAATTCCTCTACTTCCCTCTTTCCCTTCAATCCCATTTTAGGTCAAAATATTTGGCTCCAGAACAGAGATCCTGAGTTTAGCAGAAACACTGTGTCCTTGGACACAAAGGTAATACTGAAGATCTGTTGGTAGAAATTCTCATTTGGAACAGTCACTAGATGAATCCTCTGAAGGCCAAATTACCCTAAAAGTCAAGTTATTCAGGGATATGAAAAGCCCTGACGCGTTTCAGATTGTAGTGACAAAATCTAAAACAATTTGAAGAGTCAGAAAGGGGATGAGCCTGTGCAGTGAAAGATTTAAGTAATAATATTTAGGTATCCATTAACCTATATGACCACCACAACCAACCAACCTCTCTCACCAAACAGCTGTATGAAGAGTCATTTCCATTGTAGACAGGAAATGGAAACAACAGGGAAAAGTAGTTTTTACTAAACACAGAAGTGAACAAAAATCTGCTTTCTGGTCCTCATTTTAGCTGCCACTCTAAGTAATAACATGTTCCATTATGAATGGCACATGGAGTACATCCTTCACTACAGAGACACTGCATTTCGGTAACTGAGACTCTGGTAGAAGTAATACATACTTTACATTTTCCCCCACAAGTAATTAAATATGTAATGTGCATTACAAATTTGTGAGCTAAACATCGCAACAATAATAGCTTTTACTATAGGCAGCAATAGCTGTTTTACCGAAATATTAGGAGGCACATGGTTAGAGAAAAATATCAAGAAAATAAGCCTTCTGAGACATTAACAGCATTATCTAGGCTTTCTTAAATCCTTACCCACTATGGAAACAGAGAATCACTGAAAAAGATACACACACTTTCAGCGTCCATCCAAGAAAACACGCACACATTACAGAGTCCAGACTCTTCCCTCTCCAGATGAGAATTCAATTTGATCTCATTTGCCAAAGAACTACAAATAAATAGTCAGAATAATATCCAGAATAAGCAGCCCCACAGAAAACATCCTTTTTTTCCCCAAGGACAATCATATTTTCAACACTGGGTCTACCATGGAAATTAGTCTTACACATGCTTACACTCTGTGAACACATAATAACTTTTGAACTCACTGATCATTTCCAAGCAAGTATAAAAACAAAGACAGAAGCTGGGTGAGATCCTATCAGTTTCATTAAAAAAAACACACAACCAAAAAACCCCAAACAAAAATAACGCCCAAAAACCAAACCAAACAAAACCAAACCTACAAAAATACCCAAAACACATTAAAGAGCAACTGTATTAATTTCTTGTTCAACTTGCACATAGCACTCTGGAATCACACAATCTAAGAGAAAGATGCCTTTATACTAGTGCAAGTCAAGAAACAGGAAGTCTAGAAAGGTTAAATAGCACAAGATTTGTGGCACCCTGGAACGCAAAAAGCTTTGGACACTGTTGTGACAGCAAAGGATTGATTCGGGAGCTAATAAAAATTGAAGCTTGTTAGAGAATGATATCTCCCTGGAAAAGTTACAACAAAAAAAACCCATAGCTTTCAGCGTTGCCTGTAAGTCAGAAGCACACCTCTGGAGATGGCAGAATGACCACAGGTGATGCTGAAGGCCGGGAATATGAAAAAGGCTTCTAGCCATCCCATGGAGGACAGCCAAGTGTTTTACCATTCCTCATGCTCTTCTGGTGAAAATAAGCTGGCACTGATCTAAGGACTGCAAGCTTGGCTTAAAGCTCACACTGAAGCTAAAACAGAGCTTGTAGAAGTCAATCACCTCTTGCCCCTGGTTTTGGGCGGAGCTTTGGCAGTGGTATTGGTTACTCTGAAGCACAAGTTCAGCCCTTGTGGTAGACCAGCTTTAGGAACCACAAATCCAGCCAATTCTAGAGAAGTCTACTTCAGCAAGATCAGATTTCCATATCTCTATTTCTGCCCCAGACCAAAGACTACTTATAAAAACTCAGTTTGGGTATTTGTCAGAGTTGACAGTCTGAATGTCACTTTAAGAGCGACAACATGGAGATTAAGTCTATTCTACACAGAAAAAAACCCCACTGTTTCTTCATAAAACTACTGACATTATCATAAGGGGACAACGTCTGAAGACCACTATTTTGACTTACAGTTTGAAAAGAAGTTCCGCCATGTGTGCACGTACCTATTCAAGCAGGCAAAACTCACTAAACCTGGTATAAACAGCCAAATTTTGCTTCAACACTTCAAATTGAAGTACTATTATTAGGGGACAGACTACATTCTTACAGGCAGCAGTACACTTACAACATGAAAATGACTGGCTCTCACTATTTGGTCTCAGCTTTTCTATATTTTGTATCTCAGTTAATAGCATACTACATTGAGTAGTTTCACAGCAAGAATCTGGGTTTTTGGTTGGTTTTTTTTTTGTCAGTTTGTTCATTGGTTTTATATGAATGCATGACATTATCTCAATCTGTCAAACAAGAAGTATTAAATTTCCATACTGGACAGATCAAGTGCAAATGCAGTCCCTTCTGTGACAGATACCATAAGAAATCAGAAGAATTTAAATAAATACAGCACTGAAAACAACAGGAGTTATCACATTAGGCCACTGCTACACTAAGCAATGCCTACTTTGATTTTTTTTTTTTTTTTTGAACCGATGCTTTAGACATTGATGAGCTCATGACAGAGGCTACAAATATAAAGACAACTCTGTACAGGACTGTTCACATTCTAAATGCTTTGAAGACAACCTAGCTCCGTGTGTCCCACTGTTATAAAGTCACATGTATTTATATATCCTAAGAGTGAAAGTTCAAACAAGCAGAAGCAGAAGCTAAGCAGTGCTGCAACTTCCTGAACAGTCCTGATTAGACCCTCTTGGGCACATGCATTACAATGTAATCTAAATCAACACACACTATCTTGTCTACAGGATTCCTGTTTCAGTGTGCAAAGTAGATCATGCTGCCTTAATGAAACCGCATTAATGTCTTCTAGAGGAGAGTCCCTCCACCCCTCCAGTTTATGAGAATTTATTTTCAACACAGACTCCTAATACCACTTTAAGTATGAATGCCTAGCACTTCTCTAACCTGACCACCCCAGTGAAAGCAACATGTTAATCCATTTTTGAGATGTCTGATTTAAATTTTTCATTTTGCTTTCAAATTCTGGAGTTGAGACTCTTTCAGCTGTGTTCGAATGCTCTGTCCTGCAGCTCCTTGCTCTACTCATTACATCAATTCTAGCTCAGAGTGGCTGGAGCAAAAATGCTGCTGGTAACCTTGACTTACCTCAGCACAAGCCCGTCCTGCACCCAGAATTAGGCAGGTATACAAAAGGTAAGTGTACACGATCATTTAATTAAAGGTAGGTAAAGATTTTATGAGCAACTTAAAGGTAGGAAGCGTCAGCATTGAACTTCACCACCAATGCCATTTTAATTTTTATTTAATTTGAACATTCAATTAAGAGCCTTCACAGTGCACGACTGTATTAGTCAATGAATGGAACTTCTTAATCTGTGGGCAAACCACCTATCATATGTCTCCTGAGAGCTGGTAGGTCACCATTATGTATTATTTCCAGCACTTGAAAAAAAAACAAAGAAGGACATATGGACATATTTTGTTTGTAGATTTTACAGACAGCTACTGACAGTAAGACTTGAGTAAACTGCATTTCATTTCCCGTTTTCACAGGAAACGGACTCTAGTGAAGAAGTCGCTGCGTACTCTTTCTGAACACATTCCCCTGTGCACCAAAGCACTCCCCTCCTTCTCTACAGAGGGTTAGTTCCCAAGTGTTCTACACCCAGGTTATCTTTCATTTTCTGCCCATACTCAATAACCTACTCCCTCAGCGAGCTAGCTCCTAGTCCCTATTTCTGTTTCCCTCATCAGATTCCCACCTTTCATCCCACGTCCACATACTCCAGCATTTCTGGCCCAGTCTTCTTTAAAATCACAGTTTTTAGATTAAGATTAGTTGTCTTGAATTTACTCTTTCTCAGTCCAGCTTTCTCCTCAATGCATTTTATTTAAACTTTTCCCACAAGGCAAAATTCAGCAAAGACTAGCCCCATGTTCACAACTCCACCTTCTGGTCTCACTCAACTGGACAGGGACCCCAAAGATTTTCTAGTGTTACCTGATCCTAAAATGAAGCACTTCATGAAGATGGCCCAGGTCACAATAAATGGTAAGCACAGCACACTTATCACCACCTGTAGGGCTGCAAGGGGAAGCACACCTAGTAGCTGTTCGGTGGCACAATACACACCTGCCCAGATCAGGAACAGAAGAATTAAGACGACCAAACATGTGCATGACAACAACCTTAAAAAAAAAAATATTTTTCTGATAGAACTATAAAGCTAGGAAATATATGAAGAGCTGTTTGCAAGAGTTTGTAACTCCAGTTGTGGTGGGCTCAGCAGGAAGCACTTCCTAATAAAACCAGACCTCCAACCCCAAAACATTGCTACCAAATTTCAAGTCATTACTTCAAAACAGAGGAGTCACTGGCCTATTCAGAAGAAAAGCTTAATATTTTAGCATGAGCAAAACAACTTTTTTTTTTTTTTTTGCAGTCTTCCCCTACCCTTCCTGAGGTATACATGGTACACGCAGCAAGAGCCACGTGGAACAGAAAGAATTTCAATCTTGCCCCTCCATGTCCTATTAGTAAGTCACATTACTATCAACAATTACAACAGAACAGTTCAAGACTACTAAAAGAAATAAAAAAAAAAAAGGAAAGCAGCTATACAAATGAAACCTGGCACAGCCAGATGTTCCTTGCAAAGAATCTAAACACTAGCAACATGGAGTAAGATCCTGTAAAGAAACAGCTCCATGGTAAGAACTTAAAACCCAGGACGTTTTGCAGCACACAGATGGAAACCCCTGAGGAGCAGGGACAGTGACAAAGAGCGCAGGAGCCATTGCACATAGGAAGGGTGGAAGCAAGCCACCATACTACAGTGCTTCAGAAGTGCTGAACTGCAGAACTCAAAGATCAGCACACTTTCAAGGAGCCAATGGAACGCCTAACACAGATACAATGGGACACAAAATAATAATGGTAAAATAGGCATGAGCACAGAAAGGAAGATTCTAGGACTCAAAGTCTTTAGTGACCATCGCTCGGTCATTTGTCCTGTAAGGACGACAGCCTGACAAAAGTAATGGAGTCACTGTACTTCTCACTTCTTTTCCCCTTTATAAATGTTCTCATCATGTTCTGCCACACGCAGATCCCCTCCTCCCCCTAAATTAGTAGATGCTATCATTATTTATTCCTAAGGGAGCCAACATTTTCTTCAAGTCTTAAACTAACCTAGCTTAGGTTAGTCTTCACCTGATCAGGCACAGTGCTTTCAAATGCTCATATTAATGTACATCATTTCACAAACATTTTTGAATGCTTAAGGTGGTATCCTTTATAACATATCTAAACAGGTATTTTTAGTGTTCATCTTTTACCTTCAAACAAACCACAAGGTGTCACATGTATGACTCAGACAGTTCAGAACAAAGAACCTTGCACCTCAGCATACTAAGCTGCAAATTTTCATTGTTACTACCATTGGATTATTGATTAATTGAATAGAAGAAGGAGATTTAATATTTATTTCCCTTGCATGTAACAACAGAGCCAAACTTCTACACTTATCCGTTATAGTTCTGTTGCATTCAAACATCATCCTGTTTGATCCCATAACAGAATTCATTTTAAGGACTATTATTGTTCAAGTGCCTTCTCTTTTGATGAGTTATACGAATGATGTAAAAACAAATACTGCACGAACTACTTTTCTACAGCAGCCTGTATTAAAAAAACAATTCTGTTGTGCTAGATGTTGTCAGCACTTTGATAACAACTGTGCAATAAGGATGTTATGCACAAACGGAGCATGTCATATTAAAAAGCAAAGCTTTCAACACTTTTTTTGAAGGCCAAACATAACTAATCACTTGCAGCAAATTACTACTTTTAACACACAAGTCGTATCTTGTTTACCAAGGAGAAGTTTGGTAAAACAAAATCCTTACCTCGAAATAATTCTATATTATTTTTTTTCAGTTTTAGAGGGAAAAAACACCATCTTGAAGCTATAATGAGAGCATCCTCAATGGATAATTTGGACAGCTACTCTTCCCTCTGCCTTAATCTCACCTAACCGAGCTCTTCTCCATCCTCCAAGGTTTATTAGTATTACTCACTGCTGTCTCAGCCTAAATGGAAATTAGCAGAATGCTTCCAACACAATTCAAATGTACAAGCTTCGCAAGTCCTCCAGCTATTTTCCACTTCTTAACCCTTATTTAAATATACTTAGACACAACACTATTTAGACTTCTAGAACTGCTGTATCTATGCTGTAAAATGTTCTACCTTGGCATGTTTTCAAAGGATTTTATGAGAAGCAAACCTACCAACATAAGTTCAAAATTTTCTGTTTCAGAGCAAGAGGGAAGAAATGCACTAGAAATTGGCTGCCCTCAAGCATCGTAACAGCTAAGCTACTATAAAAAATAGGCACGCGCAAAACCACTATGATTTGTGGAACTTCAGCTAGTCTACACCAGCATTAAATACACTTAATGACTAAGACACCCAGACGAGATTTTTGTGCACAACAAACATTTTGGATTATTCTTAATCACTAGCATGTTGATTAAAGTTGTTTCTAGCAGCAAGAAAAATAACAAAGTAGCTTATATCTTCCCCAAAATCCTACCTACATCCAAAACTGCACTGTAACTGGACTCTATCGACCTGCCTCACAATAAAACACCAGCTAGAAGTTGCCACGCCCTTTAAAAACGATGCATGCTTGATCTGAAATTTTCCCTTTTCAACTACTGTATATTTAAGTAATGAATTGCATTCAATGATCAGAAAGGAGAAATCATTAGTATATTCATCCTTATGCAAGGTTATTAAACAGCTATTAAGTTTGTTGGGACACTGTTGAAGTTTATTCCTACACTGCACATTTGATCTTTATTTTAACAGTATCATTCCATTGTGACAGCAGTAAAATAACTGCTTACGTTGTTGATTTCTTTTGTCACTGGCATTTTTCAAAGGAAGGCACACAGGACAGTCGTGCCGAGTACAGTTCTTCCAGTGGGAGATGATTTGTCTTGAAGATGCACAATGTGCAACTGTAATAAGAAAAAGCAATAGAATTAAGGTAATTTCTTGGTTAACAGGTTTTCAGTTATCTCATTTTAGAGCAACTCTATTCTTTCTCCTTTATAAGCAATACTGTATATTTAACTAAACACAGCTAAATTTAAACTTCTTATTTTGAACTAAATTTTTTTGGGACCCACCAATAATGCCATAACAAATGAAGGAAACTAGTACTAAAACCTAAGAAGCTCTACCTGACTGAGTTGCAGGGAAACATATGGCGGATACTACACCTTCTTTATAGAATGGAGGAGGTGAAAAAGAGGCTTTCAAGGCTACTGTTGGCACTATCCTGCTTCTAAAAGGCAAATACTGCATTCTGTTTTCTAAACTGACAACTGTGAAGAGATCAGAAATGGAAACCAAGCAAAGGTAATGAAAGAGGGAGCAGCTGTTTAATTAAAGAACCAGTTTTGGTACTCATTTGTGCCAGGTATAGGGATCATCTTGACAAGAAAAGAAACACTGCTGGCAAATATGCAACAAACCTTACACAGCTCATTTGCAAGAGTAGCTTCAGCAACATGCTCTCACCTTGACAGGCCTTCCCAGCTTGACAGTGTGTCATGTGGTTGAGGACGTTTTTCATGGTTCGACAGTGTGGGAGAGCACAGGCCCGCACCTCTCCATTTGCTTGCTCACGCCTCTGACATTTGTGAGCATGAAGCAGCAAAACCAACTGCTGCTGGATCAGTTTGCGCTTCTCCGGGTCTGCTGTTGGTCCAGTTGCCATTGCCTGCGTCGGTACTATCCCCACTTGCTGTACCTGGGTTTGCATCTGGGACTGAGAGAACAGATAGTTCAGCGTCATGTCTGCAAGTCTCAATTCTGATCTTAATCTTGCATAATAATTTGAGTATCACAAGACTATTTGCCAAGCATTCTGCTATGACTGGCTACAAGGATTATTATACCAGTCTCTGTAGCGTTTACAAACATTTCTATTCTAACCTTCAAACAGCAAAAATGTATTGACATGTTCCTCCGTTAAGACATTTACAAACAATTGTTCAAGTAACAAGCCATCCAAAATCTTCTGTTTATTAGACAGATAATTCCAACAGGAAAAAGCTCTTAACACACTTGGAGGGGGAATTCAAGTCTGTTTAGTATTATATTTTCGTAGTATAGGTTTTTGACACTTCAATCCTAGTTTCTTGTCCCCAACTGGAAGAGGAGTCCAATGGGAGAAAACAGTCAAAATTATATGACTGTCTCTATCTATTACAGTAAAAGGCAAACCTGATTTTCCAAGCCTAAATTAGCCTTTCTTCTCACAAGTAAGTACTGATATTCCTTTTACAGAGAAAATTTCCAAGGTAAGATTTATACAGTTTTCTTCCAGAAAGGGCCACCTAAATCTGGATTGCATGTTGTCTACTGACGTGAACTAGAGTTAATTACACAGGTATTTTGTTTCCAGCATCCATTCTTTATGGATGCAGTTCTATACCAATGCCTGAGCCCTGCCTGACAGGGCCTGCATACCCACAGAGATCTTCAGTCTAAGGCATGGCTCATAACAGTGCGGGAGAGAGAGTTTGCTTAACATATAATTTCTTCTACACAGATTTAGAAGCTTTTCAATTTTACAAATGTAGAAACCTGATTTTCAAAATCAAAACGAATCCACAGCCTGCAATGACTCCATTAGCAGGAGGAGATATGGGACTGCAAAAGTGCTTAAATCCCTGTGATTCACAGCCTGAATTAATCTCATGGACAAACATGAAACTGTCCCAATAATCACTCTGATTATGCATTGTAAATACAGGTTACCACAGAAAAGCTCACCAATTTCCAGCCAGTAAAACCACTTATAAATAGAATATAGGAAGAACAGGATTATATCGGGGAGGTAACGGAGGAAAAAGTTCAGTGCTGTCTACAGAACTACTGACCAGAGCCTGCTTACTACATTTAAGGAAAAATCACCTTAAGTGACAGAATAGACCATCTGGAGCCCACTCTACTTCTGACGTTTGAGGAGGACTTCCCAGAAAATTCTACAGCTTACAGAACAGAGCCCATAACAGCAACAAAATTATTTTTCTTAGGTTACAACAGGTTCCCTGGCACAAGTTCTCACTACTCCAGCAGGAAGCTTTGTCCTCAGCTTTGCCACCTGCACATCAGGTTTTAAGGACCCAGCCTTTCTTCTGGAGAGCAAAGCACACAAGATCAAGTAGAAAATGTCCGGCATTTGATGAAGGAAGTGGGGACTCTGCCACTGACAATGATAATACAGTAAATCTTAAACAAAGAGGAATTGCTGCCTCCATTTGTCTTGAGCTTACAAGAGAAAGAGCAATAAAAGAAGAGAGGGTGAGGGAAATCCATCTACTTGTGCTCCCAAGTGCAGGCAGCTGAAATTAAGTCTTCCATTTCTCCTGTGAACAAATCCACATGAGCAGACAGGTTTTGCTGAAACAATTCCTGGGTCACGAATAGGAAACAATTAGTTCAGCCAATCTGCAGAAAAATACAGAGACCACGCCAAAGAAAATCTTATTGGAAGCGAGGTTTTCATCCCAGTCAAAGAATTGTTTCCGAAGGCAAAGTTATCCTTTTGTTACTACCCTACTAGTTAGCAGTTGTGACTACAGCTGTATCAGCACAGATGTAATGCCCTGACCCAAAGGGATTTCTTGAAGACTGAGTAAGAAAAAACCAGAATTGTGAAGTAACAGCAGTTAGAAGAACAAGCAGTCCCAGTCCAGGTAAGACCGTCTGCAGGTAGGCACAAAAGAAAAGAATTCAGAATATCGCCTAAGCTCTATACAGTTATGTTAGTTGCTATTTCAACCTTGTGAAGTCCTAAACCTGCAAATATAATGAATGATCTCTCTACCACCTCACTTTCAAAACTTTTCATTGTTTGAGGAAGTTAATCTCTTCCTGTTAGTTTGTCTTCTAAGAATAGTGGTTTGCAAGACCAGCGATATACTAGGATATACTAGTGCACTGCACTCACGCCAAAGGTATGTAAATCCTCTACCAGCCACGGAAATCCTTCCACTCCAGAACGAGTGGGAGGCTTCATGCTGCTTCACCTGAACAACTAACAATTTTCTTGATAAAGCAGGAAATTCATACACTTCTGCTCCCACAATTGAAATAAATGCTTCAATAGTCAGATATAAGAGGACAAAAAAAAAAAAAATCAGGATCAAACACTATGTACCCTTTCTTATAAAAGTAGGCACCAGTTGCAGTACCACTGGTAAGCTTTCAACTGGTAAACAGCCTGATACAAAACTCAAGTATCAGCCTACCTTCCATATAGCAGTAAGTTTTAAAAATATATTTCCTCTTCCATAATTTCTTTTTATTTCCATGTTCTTTCCTTCTCCCTGATAACAGAATGCCACTTTCTAGTATCCCTGTATTAGGACAAATCTTGTGTTTAAAAAAATGCCTTTTAGTTCTTTAAGACAGGTTTGTAATCAACAGTGGACCTTAGTGAGATAATTAAGAATCCACTGCCACAAAGGATTATTATTATTATGGTACAGCTGTTTGTTTTATAGACCTTCCCTTACCCTAACCAGAAGGAAGGTAACATTTTATACATGGGGTTTTTCTCAGTCTGTTGACATCTTGGACCAGAAAAGTGATGTTATTTACTAGTGACAAGAGATTTTTAATGTGTCATCCACATGTGCATTTACATTACAGGCACCTGGCTTTTAATCACTGAAAGAGTTTTCTTCTAAAACCAGCAAATGCCTCAATATTATGCAGTTGACTCTGCTGGGAATCAAGGCTGGATCAGTGTCTGTCTTAAGGTACCCCCTTTGGGAGCTTTATCTCCTTGACTTTCTAATTTGAAGGACCAGAAAATGCTAAGAAACACACATCAAACTAGTGTTTCAAAGCAACAAAAAGGGACAAAACTTGATACAGGAATCTGCAAACAGAGCCCCTCTCTCACATACAGAAAACTACCTGAACAAAATTTTAGAAGTTTATACGGGATTTACTGGGTGATAAAACAGACCGAGGAATGATCAATATTAAAAACACCAAATAGCAAATCTGTCAATAAGAGACAAATGAGAAGTTTGTAAATGAAGGAAAGCCTTGCTATCAAGAGTCCTGGCTATGGAATACCTCACCTCAACTGTTGGAAGAGAGTAGAAATGGCCATGCATATTCTCTACCACGTATATTCATATTTGTGAGATGGAAAAGCAGAACATGAGCCAGAGTGCTGGGAAAGAACAGATCCTCTTTTCAGCTTGCTTTTACCAGCCTGGCACCATTATTTACAAATGGTGCAAAACCAAAAATGTTCCACCACTTGAAGCAATACACGTTCCCAGGGTGAACTCCTGCACCAAGGGAACAGAGTTGTCTACTCTGCTCCTGACACAATAACAGTTTCTCTGGCACTGAATGCTATCTGTTAGATCTGTTTCCAGGTTATTAAGATCTTCTCCATTAGAAAACCATGGCTAGGCAATATGGACAAGAGCTCTTCCCAGCTGGTCGCTAGGCTGCTGCTGCTGCACTTCAAATCAGGTGGGATTTTTTTGAGGAAGAAAAAGAGCAAGTATGCCTGGGAAAGAGAAACTTTCAGAGGGCAGGTCAGGGCAGGCACAGGGAAGGTGAGCAGAGCAAACAGCCCACCAGAGACTGGGAGATTGCTGATGAGGGCAGCAAGCAGACACACAGCATGCTTCTGGGGTGACAGTCACAGACTTTTCCCTCAATGAAAGAGAAGACTGAGTTTGCTGCAAGGGGTGGGGTGGGGAAGGGAAATCACTAAAAGGTTAAGAAAGCAAGCCCTCCTCGCTGTAAGGGCATAATCGATGGAGGTTTTTCATAAAGCCTTTTATTTCTAGTCTCTATAATAAAACAAGAGTTGTTTATTTTAATTAGCTACAGTTCTAATTAAACTTGACATCTGAGCTTAAAAGCTTTCTTCCTCTCCCTAGGAGGCCCACAGCAAGGCACACCTAAGACATCCTTATCCCCCAGCCTTAAAGATCATTGTTTTTTCCTCTCTTCCAACAAAAATCTGTTAATAAATAAATCCAAAAGTCATAAAAAGAAACAGAGAAGCAAGGAATAACACAACAGAACACCCCAGATGTAGTTTGCTAAGAGATCAGAATAAAAAAATGCAAGAGAAGATATGCCCCTCCAATTCTAAGTCAAGTGAACCAGGGAGAAACGATTTCCTTAGCTTCCAAAAAGTTATATTCTCTCAACTCCATCTGCTGGTCATAAGGTTAACTGTGAAACCAAGCTGGTGCCTGGAAGCCAAGCTTCACACACTGTACTCCTAACCCATGTAGAAATACTAGATTTACTGGTATGCCCACGAAGAAACCATCCATCACCACCCTTGGAATGTGCAGCACTGCAGACACTGCAAAGCTTCAGCAAGTTCAATGGAAAACTCTTCACAGGGTTGCCCCCACTGACAGCACATCCTGAAGTCTGGGTACTCTGAAAACAAGAGGCTCCTGGATCCCATACACGCTGCATGCTGCACTGAGTGCTAAAGTGCAGAGCGTGGCTAACTTCCACAGTCCAGAGATTTTGCATGATCTCACCGCAGCAGTGCATTGCCAATCCTGCATCGAACAATTTAAGTGACACTGAATCTCAACAGCGTGTCACCAAAACTTCCAATGTCAGAAGCAACATCTTTCTTTTGGAAATAAGTCATTCACTCAAGACTTCAAGCTGCCCCTTCTGTAAGGAAAACCGACTGTATTCTGTAACAGTCACACAAAGCAAAAGCTGGTATTTTGTTCGGATCCATAGTTAGGAAAACACAATCAAAAAATCAATCCATCCGGATGGTACTGAAAATTAATACCTTAATGCTGACCTTTTAATCATTTTAATACCATAAGGTTTGTTACTTCTTTCCCAGTTAATTAGATTAAACCAAGCATGCTTTTCAGGTGCTAGTGTAAGGCCACGCTTGGAACAAGGGCTGGAAGATGCAGTGAACTAATGCTTCTGAGAACCACTTCATTTGGTAGGCAGGGGAGGAAGAGAAACTGTGTTGTTTTTAGGAGAGTGGTAGCCTGAATTGGGATTAAAAAACCCCCACTGCTGCAGCAGAGATTTATCCTGGCTGCCAGCGTGAAGGTTATGCCTGGCAGCAGGAAAACTCCTGGTTAGTGTTTGGGACAGTGGTGCCACACATAACAATGCTTAGAATAATGTGGGTTAAGAAACATACTCATCTTTTGCTTTACTTTTGCAGTGTACACACAAGGTTACAGAGAAAGACAAAAGAGTGAAAGAAGTATTTAAAAAAATGTCATGCTTTTCAGGACCAAGGGGCCTTAAAACAACAGCTGAACCTTTCTATTTCCTCTCTTATTTAGATATCCTTAGTGGTAACCAAGGTGTTTAGCATCACGCTGGGATCTGGTTTCCTGCCTCAGAGATGCCACATATAACCCATGTTTTCATTCACATGGGTTTGTCTCTCACATGGAAGAGTATTTTCGGGGTCCTTTAAGATAACGATAGTATTGAGGGATGGTTTAGCAAGATATGTTGTTCCAATCATCTCACAAAACCCCCTGGAAGTCTTTTTAAAAAGATGTAGTTGGTCTTTTGCTTGCTGTAAGTCAATGGAGTCTGAGCTGATCTTCCTCATGTTCGTTTTTGACAGACGGTAACATAATGCTATACCCTTTTCCACTTCACTCCTGCCTCCTTCAGGAAACCGGACAGACCTTCTCCCCAGCAGACTACGCGCAAGGCCAAACACATTAAATCAAACTGTCATCTCTAGGATCCTAAAGCATCACAGGACATAGCAAACGCCAAAGGGATTGCAGCAATAAAGCATGGCGTAATAGTTCAAACCGCAACTCTGCTCTGGGGAGCTGCCTCTGACACAAGCAGCTTTTCACAAGTGCCATTTGGGTTGTATTTTAGTTGCCCAGTGTGACACAGACATCACTTCCACAAGTTATGGGAGCACATATCTAACCGATGTGAATGTTATTTTACCCTTAGATAACGTCTTAACCTATGAAATGTGGAAGGCTTTAGCAAGCCACAGTCTACAAATCCGAAGTTCAGAGTCAGCAGATTCTTCCAGTCCTACTCTCTCTGTGTCTCAGCCTCATTTTTAAAACTGGGCGAGACATCTTCATCTCAGAAAGGCACTGTGAAAATTAACTGATCCAAAGTATACGCCTGCTCCAGTGACAATTGCCACAGAAAAGACCATTTGGAAAAGACTGGCTGGGTGAAATGTATTACCACATACAGTCAACATGGCCCACAGCTACACACTTAGCAGCAAAAATAGAACAAAATGTTGACTATATTCTCTTTCAGAGGGCACCGTTCACATTGCAGCTTGAATAAAGCGAAGTCCCTGTGGAAGGAATAGCATACAGCCATGTATGTACTATTACCAAATAATTACATCGCCTTACCCACTGCTGCCAAGTAAAGGTTAAAATTTAACAAGTCTGACATTTCCTTTAAAATTTTTGGTATTGCAATAAAAAAAGTTTAGATGGAAAGTTCAGGTTTTAAAGATGAAAGTTCCCACCCCTGTCAGACTGCAATCAAACTCTAACCACCACATGATCCTTAAGCAGGGCTGAGACCTTTTGGCCCGACAGTACAGATGTCTACTGGCTGAAACGGCTATTACTCTCTGCACTGGTCCAAGGAAGAAAGAGATATATTGGACATACAAAGCTTTTGGCACCTAAGAAACAAAGGAAGATGGTTTTGTCATCTCAGAAGACAACTGATATTTTTGACATTTTAAAGAAACTGCAATTGATAGTACTGGGAAAGTAATTTTCCCTTACTCTCTCCTGTCTCTTGGACAAGATGGGCGAAAGGAAACTGAAAGTTTTTTCTTTTACTTCCTCCCCCACTACTACGCAAACGTTGATGACAAATGCCTTTTTTATTCTACCTGAATATCTACCAATATATCCTATACTAGTAAGCAAGTGCATTAAGATTTAGGTTTCCCAAAACCCGACTTTTAAATGAGTGCAAAATTAGGCTTCAGAATCATCCAGTCCCTGAGATGAATACAGCACTTCGGGCAGATCTGCAGGTTCTCTGCAGATTCAGGGCAATAATTCATTTGCTTTACACCTGATCCAAGTATTTTAAGAACACAATTAGAATAGTCATGCAGCCAATCATCTTTTACAAATATTCTGCATGAGTGCGAGTGACATTCTGAACATGGTCTTAATCCTAGTCACCAGCTCCTTTCCATACTCATAAGCAGTAAATGGCAGATGGTATTACAACAAAAACTTCATGGTGTAACTAAATGAAAATTAGGAAGTGGTCCTCTAAAATCAGGAGAAAAGAGGAAGTTTATTACATCCTGTTCCCTCTCATATATAGCCTTATTAGTGATCAGTGATAGTGAAACTCACTGATGGAAGGACAAGTATTGCTTGTGCCAAAAAAATAGCTGGTTTTCTAGTTAAAAAATAAGCAATCTGCATCTTATGGAAGGTTTTACAAGTTTCTATAGTAACTGCTATCATGTATAAGAATCTAAAATGCAACAAGCTGAAGTTTCCATAGAAACAACACAAGCAGTTTGATTAATATGGAGATGTACTGAGACAAATGGGAATATTTAATTTCACTTTATAATGAAAACACTAGTGAACAAAATACTACAACCTTGGGTAAGGTATCCTAACAAGAACTATTCTCACAAGCTTGTGAGCTGCAATTCATGCACAATATAAACTGAGAAGCATGTGGTGTTTACCATGTCAGATTCAAAGGATACAAAAGGTACTATTTAGTTTCAGGAAGCTGATGATGTATCCAATACATTCCAGTTGATTTAGGAATTTAAGCCTACAAATGCACTTACAGAGAAGACATTTTCATCTGGTTTGGAACTAAAGGTACCAGACAGAACAAAAGGATGTAATGCAATTCTTATAATAAAACATTGTCATTGCTTAGAAAGTTGAATTACTACACAAAAAAGTACACAAACTTTCTACATGCACTGCAGAGCAGTAGTGAGGAACCATAGGACAACTCTGATGTTTAAATGACCATGTAGAAGTAGTCCAGTAATGTTACAGAAGGCTCATCACCATAAAATTCAGAATGCACTATCAAGACATAATGAATAACAGGAACAGGCAGGTACAACTCACCATATTTGGCACACTGGTGACGGGAGTACTCTTGATGTCGGCAGGAAAGGGAGACAAACTATTCGCCATGCCTGGCTTGTTTGGTAACTGAGGATTCACTCCTGTAGCTCCCATCTGCTGCCCCCCAGTTTGACTGAAGGGCTGCCCAAAGGGACTAGTGTTACCTGTCATTCCCATCTGGAAAAGAATGAATGACATTATTATAATCTTCTTTATCCCGTAGGGACATTAAAAAAATAAGCACATGTCAAATATCCATCTTTGCATTCACAAAGACCAAATTTCAGATTAAGTTGCTCAATATTTAATTCTCAATGTCACAACTTTAACCAGATTTAAATTAACTTTTTAAAAAATATTTTACAAACTTAAACAGCCGTGTGTGCCTGAAACCTTGTAATTCAACTTACAAAATCATTGTGCAAATGCAAAGGAGAAAACAAGGTTATCCTTCCCAACCTGCATTGACAGAAATTACCTTTTCCAACTCTGCAAAAACTTTTGAAAATCAAACCACCCTCAAATCCTGTAATACTTTGTGCATTTTGCGCACAAAGCGCGACTTTGTACATACACTAGATGGGAAGGGAGGGATATATATATAGAGGCATCTAGCAAACGCTTATCTACTTATGTTTTGGTACTTGAGGAAAAATGTCTGAACAAAAGGACATCTATCTAAGGCTGACATCCTTGACAAATTACACCCCCAAACCTTCTCAAGAATAGCAAGCGGAAATACGACTCCCCCTGAATGAGTAAAGAGAACACTGTCCATCCAAAGAGCCATTTTGCTGAAAAACAGTCTCTCAGGAGAAGTGGTGAAATCTCTATTACTTGAGGCAGTTAATATTACACTGGGCAAAAGGTCCTGAAAAAACATTTTAGCAGGAATTTCCTTCTTTCAAAGAGGATGATTAAGACTAGGACTCTCCTTCCCCCCTCCAAAAAAGAGGAAATAAAAGTTGACAGATCATGTTGGTGTCCCCCCTGCCACACACTGACAGGATTTCTAGATGAGTTTATCACCTGTCAGAATATCTTAAATATAAATCCAACCACTAAGCGAGTCTTTATTTGAAATATTAAATCCTGTTTTCCCCTTCCTTTGACCTCTCCAGCCCTTTCTTATACAACACACTGGTTTTCCACGGTCCTGGTCTTTTCACTTCCCTTACCAGCAGGGATTCAGGAGGACTATTCCCGGGGCTGGAAGAGGGACTGTGCACATCAGCTTATCAGTGTAGCAGCATAATACGGACCTGCTCAGCAGTTACTTTTTCAGGCTTACAGGAATCAGACTGAATGACCAGCTGATGAAGCACTGGTTAAGAGCAGTAAATTATGTCTGGGCAGAGTCCAATAAACACAATTTGACTGTGCCTCGTCCCCTTTGTCAGTGTACTTTGTACGCTTGTGTTTCAAACAGTTGGCCCAGCCATACTCAAAGTAGCTTTACATTAGGAAATAGTCCTTTAACCTGCACCCTGCAAAGTGCCTGTTGCCAGATTCAGGCCTTTTTCCACTGTACAAAATGTTATATCTTTACAGAAGAATCTAACCCACTATATACACATTTAAACAAAACAAAAAAAGCTGTGTTCCAGAGTAAAGCTGAATAATTCAAATAGCATATAAGACCAAAAAACCCCAATTGCTTAACGGCATCAAAAGCTTAGTAATAAAGACTGCTTTTAAAGAAAAGTGATATTGGCTACTATTACACTGCACAAATACCAAGAATTTTATTTTCTTTATTTCTGTGTTTGTTTTATAGGACTGTATGTTCAAAGAAATTGTGTTTTTAATTATTATTTATTACAACATGGATTTTCGCAGCTTTTCTCTGAAGAATTAAGTGTTTGATAAACTTCCCCATTCAACTCACTATTTCAGACAAGATATGAGAAAGGATCATCTGCTATCTACAGCTACTCATTAATACTATGACGGTCTATCAGATTAACAGCGAAGAAAATGTCTTAAACTAAAAGCGAGATTCTAAGAAAGTAGCTTATGACCGACTATTTAAACCCTTCAGAGGCCATAAATAGGAACATTAGCTGTTTGGCTGTTACTCAGTTTCCCCTTGTGTCTAAATCCCCAACTACAAACTTCATCTGTCTGCAGAAGTACTCGGCCCTTCTAGTCTTCTTTGAACTTGCTTGCAGGTTTGGTGGAATTTTTTTCAAATTGAATAATATATTGACTATTCTAGCAACCACCGCTATGCTACAACTTCCTATGAGCCGTACAGCTGCTGCCACCACTGTGAAAGCACAGTGGTGAGTCCGCATTGGTAAAGAAGAATGATGCATATACGTGAACATATTTCCCCTACTCCCATGGTCCTACTTGGGTCACACCAGCCTGCAGGAGACAGCCCAAGTGAAGTCCTTCCTAGACCTTGCACCATAAGGCTAGAGCACACTCAGCCACCGGGGAGGAGATGGAAGAGAGTCAGTGCAGGCAACAAAGTTGCCTAGCACAGATGTGCCGAGCTTGTACAGCATGATGTTCTAAGCCTCTGACAAAATCTTAAACATAGCTGAATTTTCAAAAAGCATAAGCGAGATCTTTCTTTAGGTGGTGAGAATGTTAAGCAAATTGTACACCAAATTTAAGTTCTTGCTCCAAAAGAAACAGAGAGGTGTTCCTCATCTCATTTCATTATCAGGAAAGATTAACTTTTTTTAGAAGGAAAAAAAATGTTTTAAAATATTTTTTTAGAAAAAAATATTACAAATATTTCAGTCTTAGAAGGCAAAGAGAGAAAATCTCATTTTAAGGTTGTTAAAACTCTAAACCACTAGAACACCTCAAAAGCACCAACACACTTCAGTCCTAACAGGTACTACATGGTTGGTTTATATTATTTTAATATTTCCTTTTCGATAGATCTTGTTAGTAAACATATCAACTCAGTACAACAAAGCAACCTTTCAAGATTTCCAAACTGAGTACTTAAGATGATGAGGAAAATTTTTCCTTTTCTAGGTGGTCATTAAGTAATGTATACTTGATTGACATTTTAAGAAATGTCTTGCTGTTGTTAGAAATCAAGCTGGAAGCAGAGTAGCTTCCATTTGAAACCTTGTATTTTTTTAAAGCTGTTCTCTGCCACATGGTATTTCAATGACTGAAGCTGTGCTTCATTAAACAGAAGGAACACAAGGCTCAAGAGTTACACCAGTCTACAACTTTAAAAAAAGGCAGATAGTTTGATAACATTGTAAAACATTAGACATGCCCTTTAACCTACACTTCATTTTTGTAAGTTACTGCCACTGAAACAAACTGCCCAAGACTTTATTTGAAGTCCATCTTAAAAACCAAAATCTGAAAAGACCTATCTTTATGTTCCAATCCCTGAAGTAAATAAAAAGACCCAAATACCCAAGATGAGTTTATTAAGGCTCATTGACGTTCATAGTTTGAGGGGTTTTTTAAAGTTGTTTTTGCTTCAGAGAAGTTAATCTTATTAACAGGACTGTGATTTCCAGAGACTGGGAGAAGTGCACAACACAATGCAACAACTGCTCTAATGAACTCTTATCTATTTATAACAGTTTTCAACAAGGCTGGGAGCGATGAGTTTTAGTGGCAGAACAACCTGCTGCCAAACAGCATTAAGCTCAACAGCATTTCAGAGCTGTTACTGGTAACCTGAGGAGCAGCTCGGCATTTATTCCAGCAGCTAGCACCTCCAGCAAACACAGTGAGGTAGGGACTCCAGCAAAGCAAATCACTGTCAGCTCCTCACCGGCAGGAAGGCAACAAATAGGAGGTGGAAGAAAAGGAAGAATCAAACACTGAAAGTCATCTGAGTGCATAAGCCATTAACTGGCATTTCCTGGTTAATTATTTGGACATTGAGGTCAGGTGACCTTCTGTAAAACTTTATCTAAACAACTACTAATTGAAATCTCAAAAAGCAACAGGCAAAGATGATCAGATGATTGAGCCTATATGTAGAGTAGATTTTACACTGCTTATTCATTCTGCAAACTGAAACCAGCAGATACGAAGCAAACGAGTCAGAAGGCTCAAAATCTTCAGCTCCTGCCTCTGCCCCCAGGTTTTTTCCTATGTGAAATGAGGGGGCAGGCGGGAGAAAGCAGATACTCAGAAGACCTTTGTTTTTATATTGCTGAAACAGAACTCTGATCCCAAATTAGGCAGTTTAGGGGAAGATTACTAGGTAATTACAAGTCATGAAAGAAGATAAACCAGCAAGAACTTGGGAGTTAGCAGCCTCATAAGAATGGTCATTTTCATGTGGGACTCTGAGCCATCAGAAAGACTTGTATTTTGCTTAAAATTCGCTCAATTTTCTTTCCTGAAAGCAACAAAAGAAAAAGGCAATCCAGTGTGAGTTGTTTCTTTTTCCACATGCAACAAATGGGCACGGATACGTATCACAGGACTACTCAAGCTTCAACATATCAGCATGGCAGTTTGTACATTTCCGTTACGACAAAAGCAGAAAGCTTCTCTCAGAAAACCTCGGTTACGCTGCAGTTCACTCCCATTTTGTTCTAAGCTTAAGGATGTTCTCTCTCCTGTTGCCTCCTCTGTCAGCTCATCTGCTTTCTTCTCTACCTGATGCAACCACCATTTTCTGCAAGCCACATTATCTGCACTCCTTTATCCTGGGGCAGCTCCTTTCATCCCACCTTATCCTCTGGCAACTCAGGTTTTATACTTGTCTTTCCCTGTTACAATTTTGTGCAACTTTGCTTCTTGCCCAGTTCTTTGTGGTCACAACTGCAGTGACTTCTGATGGACTAAAGCAGACTTTTTCACGGGCAAGGTGTTTCCTACACAGCTGTTCCATCAGTTGCAATGGGGGAGATGCAGGGGTGCTAAAAAGCACCTGAGCACAGAACCGCAAGTCAAGGCTAGAAGCACCCTGAAGAAGTAATATGATTAATGCAGGACACCAGCTTAAACACATTTCTACTCTAAAACACTTCTCAGAAATATACTACTACTCTCCTTTAATGGAAATGATGCATTTAATGTAATAATTCTGCTATCCCAGAAATACAAGCAGATTCTGTTCCCTTTCTTATCACTATGGCAACTCTGTAAGATACTAGAATCTATTACTGAGTGTGGATAAGGAACAGGGTGTTTCACTCTACGCTCACAAGCCAAGGAACATACAAACTTCCAAGCTGAAAAAAAGAAAAAACTTTAAACCTTTGTTTAGCTGACTTGGAGTACAGGAGACATCTCGCACTGCAATGTTTTGAGCCGCAGGTGTGGGAGGTACTTCTCTCTGTTTTGCTTTTTAGTTATTTTCAGAGCAGAATGGCGATTCAATTTCCTCTGGGTTTCATAGATATTACAGATCAAGCCTGTGACCAAATCTATATACCATATCTGATGGTGCAACTCAGAGCTGATATGACAGAAACAAGAAGTTGACCAATCTAAATAAAAGATACCTTAAGGACCTGACTGGATTTTCATACTATGCCACTTCTATTTTTAAAGCTTACTCTTTTCCTGCCTTCTTTATCACTGCTGACACACCACAGTACTCCTTCCTCTAGCCCAGCATCAAGGAGCTACTCCCTCTCTGTACATGAAGCGTCTAGGCCACAAATAAATCCTGTCTTTTCCTCCTACTCGTAAGTTTTTATTGACTGTCACTTCACCTATACCACTACAGCCAGTTCTCTCATTCAAGCAGTCAGTTACTCCATTACCACATACTCCTCTGAGGCTCCCAGGATGTACAACCAATACAGCACACTCCAAACACCATGCACCGTTACAAGCACATAATTTCCTATTCACAATTCCTTTTTTGGCTTCCCCTCCAATACGCCGTCATAAACCCCAGAACAGTATACAGCTCCGCTCCTTGCTACCCAGTTCCTTTGGGAAACTCTGCTCTCCTCTGTTGCACCAACCTACCTTTCACTCCAGGGTTTCCAAATTTAATAAAAGGTCTAGCAGGACAGACTGAGTTCACTATCAGTTTTCCTGCAAGACAGAAAGCATCCTCATTTGCAGGCACATGCCAAGGAGCAGCACCTATCTCTGACAACACTCGCTGATTTTGAATCTAGCACCACTGCTGCCTACATAAAGGTAATGCTATACATTATTCTTTAATTAGTTGGTCCACACAGATTAGTCCGGGGGGGGGGGGAACCACAAACAACAAAAAACCACAGAATACCCAAAACCACCCCACACACAAAAAAAGCCAAAACAAAAAACCCCAAACAAATGAAGAACCACAAACCCCAAACAAAAAACCTTATCTTTAAGTTAAATGTTGATTTTCATTAAGTTTTGAAGCACTGACTCCTGTACAAAAATGGAAGAAGGTTATTCTGGCCAAGTATTTAAAACTGAAACAAAGCAATACCACCAGATGCAGACTAGCCCAACAGCAGAAAAAATACTGAAAGGTTGGTACAAGAATCAAAGAACTCAAAGCAGCATGGGTTCAGTGGAAAATAAGCCTGACTGAAGTAATCTAATTATGACCCAACCTTGTAAACTAAGAACAGTTATCGTTAAAATTCAATTCAGTACCTACTATATATTTATCTAGAAAACAGTCCTACAAAGAAAGGAAGCAAGCTAGACAAGCTTGGCTGGACTTCGAAAGCTGTGAATCTGTGAAATGCTTGAACAACAAATCTGAGCTCTCAATATGACAACAGGAGATATGAAAAGAAGACTGGGTAAGTGTAAAGTGACACCTTTATGTGTTTGGCTTGATGTGAACAGTATTGTAAGGACAATGATCATGCTGCATTACTACTTCAGGGACGATACATAAAAAATGACAGGGTTCAAAGAGGCCTCAAGAGCTATGCAAAGGACTAAAAGGCATGGCTACAACAGAGTGTCTAACTGCAATCTAATAGCCTAATTTATTTAGCTTACTATTTAGAGCTTATTAGTTTATCTTATTAAGGCAAGGGCTGAAGTGATCCTAAAGTACCAATTTTGGGAATAGAAAGGTGATAACATTTTCTATTTAGCAAAGACATCAACAGGTATGAGCTGAAGCTCTATAGCTTCAAAGCAAAAATTAGAAAAGTGACCAAATTCCACTGAAATTCTTAAGATTATATTAATCTTTTATCTAAAGTGTGTACTTCTGCTCATGAAGAGGAAGTAATTCACAAAAGCCATAAGGCCTATAATCAGAGCTATCATGTTTGACTCTGTATCACTGTCATTTTTATATGCTTAATTCTTTATAAATTGGAACCTAATAATAGAAAGGGAATTAGAAGTTCCTTTCTGCTTGTCTAGAGACAGTACAGAAAGGTGAGAAGAAAAAGTTCTCAGGAAGCAAAAATATCTAAGACCTTGACCAAACTGCCAAGTCCATTAACCAAACCCACAGACAAGTATCAAAGTCCAGGAAAGCAGAGGTGCAGAACAGAAGCCAAGAACTGTATCAAACTACTGTAGCCTCCTCTGCACCGTTTTAGTACTCTGTTAGACTGAGCATGGCTACGTGCAACTTCAGATTGCTCTTCTAACAACATGAGATCAGAGACAGGGTGGACTGCAAAATGGCGTTTCATTAATTCACTCAATCCAGCAGCAATTAAGTTGCCTCTTCAGACTGACATTGACTGCAGGACCACAAAACCAATTATGTGATAGCTAGGTATCCTAAGGAAACTGGGCTTAAGCAATGGAGCTGTGACAATCAGCATCCCATCTCCTCTGCCTTCCACAAATCAATTTTTCTCTGATCACTTTGAAAATCACTGGTCAATTTGACCCATTTCTGTTAAAGGTCCCACAGATAATTAAGTTCCTAAGAATGCTGAGTAGAGAGATGGACAGGTAGATTATGACACTCAGATTAACATCTCCACAAAGAAAAGGCACAAAGACCTCTGCCATCCCGCACTGTTTAGCAGCAGAGCATGTATCCAGGGCTCTGAATGAGCCACCATCATTGCCAGTTTTGTCCTGTCAGCACCTCAGAAAGATTATCTGAGGACATGGGAGGGAGCTGAAAGCACAATAGGAAATGGTTTAGAAGGCCCTTGGGGAGGGGTGCTGTGAAGAACTACAGCCTCTATAGTGGCCATCTGAGAATACACAGTCAATCTACTGGTTATGCTCCCCTCAGATTTGTTTTGGCAATAGAAAAACAGGAAGATCAGAGCCCTTTCAGCCCCACCACCCCCCAACCTGTTCCCATACCTCTGAATCTGACAAAACAGTCAGAGGAGGAAGACACAAAGGCAGCATTTTAGTGGGCCACCATTATATTATTCTGGATTTAAGTCTATGGTACAAAAGCTAAAATCAATTTAACTGTAAACTCCAGATTAATAATTTAAATTATTTCAGAGAACAGAATATGCATGTCATAATTAAGGAAAGGAAAGAGCGAGCAGAGCCATCTTAGGTATGACCGGTTTTGAGAAAAGGCCCGAACTTTACTAATTAAGGGTAGTTTTGAAGGGCTGCATAAGTTATAACTTGCCTGTTCAACAGCATAAATTGCTCTAGTAAGACATATTTGTCATTCACTACTGCTTTCTTCTACATCCCTTGTATTTGCAAAGAAGGACATTCCCCCTACTTCTTCCTGTTGTATCACTGAAACAACCCAGTGTGAAATAACATGCTAGATGCTGAGGAGACAATAACTAGTTCCACCTTTCAAAAGCTACATATAAACGACGACTCAGTTTTCTGAATGCCTGGGCTGTAACTTTAGGTTTAGACCATAATTGATAACCTTTGGTTATCAGAGCAACTGTGCATAAATAATCTAACCCTTCTATAGCCACTTCTACTCAGCACCTCACATGCTTCATCCAAAATCCCCCACTGCATCACCAACATGTAAGGGACACTCCTCTCTCTTTTTTTTAAATAGGCAAGTTGGCACAAAATGGAAATTTTGCACTTCCCACTGTGACACACAAATCCAAGAAGTACTCTTTGGGTTTGGCACAAACAGAATTATTTGGTATACAGAAATTGTGTACTGCTCCTGCCTCCAAGCTATCACTGTCTAAGTCACTACAGGACAGGGATGATTCAGAACTTCTTCTGTACTTACTGCCACCAAGGCATGCAATCCCATGCATGCTGCACACTTTACTTGCTTCTTTTATGGGCCTTACCAAAACCAGTCACTTATTACTCCATTACTGGATTAAGTCTTCGAATCCTTTGTCATCAAATTACTACACCTACTTCAAGGCTGGGCTTTTAACATGCGACTTGTCTAAAAACCTCAGCATTTTGTCCCCCTTCTTTCTCTCTTCCCATTCATTGAAACTTTCTCACTACCAAACATGGTAACACCATGCCACCACAAAGTGTCACCTTGCTTGGCTCATGTCATTTTAACTTTCTTCCTTTTTATCTTTCTTATCTTTCAAGACAAGGAAATCAAGCAGTCAACTTCTGAACACCTGAGACATCTATCAACTGAAGTATGCAAAGTACTGTGAATGCAAGAGTAAATCTGCTCTGAGTAATGGAGGAACCTCAAATACAGACTGATAGACAATTCAGCTGCTTTTAATACTATTAGTAAGCAACAGCAGAAGAGGACAGAACTGCTTTCAAAAGGCTTATTTCTGCCTTCCAGAGCAGTAACTCAATGAGAGACAGACCTATGCTTTGCCATCTGCACCGCTTCACCACCAGCTCCCAGGTAAGTTTAACACACACAAGTGTCCCAGAGCTACTATGATCTGGCATCAGCCACCTGGAGTGAATCCCTCCTCAGTCCTTGTGTGCTACTTCTACGACTCCCATCAGCCGCTTCGCTTGCACGCTCAGTACAAAACAGCAGCTTTCCAGCCAGGCACATGCCGAGGACTTCGCACTTTGGACTCTTATCTCCCTCTGGTATGAAACTCAAATCTCTAGTGCAAAGCAAGGTCCACCTAACTGATTAAGACTCTTGGGAGAAGTATAAAAGATAGGAATTTACATTCACTTTTGAAGTGGGAAAGACAGGCTTTCTTTACTATGTTGGCATCAGCTTGTATCTGTTTACTGACAAAAAAAAAAAGTAAGTCTCCACTAACTACTGTTTCATCCTATAGTAACATGTTCCAAAAGAAAGTCACCATGGTGCTTGGAATGTATATGCCAGAGGGACAGATGGAGAAGCAAGGAAAAGATTAATCATTTTATGGCAGAAAGCCAGTGGTGTTACAAACAAAAAGAAGTGAATTCCATTTCAGTGCAAGACTGATGGCAATCCTACTATCTCACCTGAGGTGAGAGCTCCTCACCTAAACCTATCTGCAGGTTTTGCAGTTTGACAAAAATACTGATTTAAAAATACTCACTTTTAAAGTCAGTGAATAACAAGAATGCCCTTTAAAAAAAAAAAAAAAAAAAAAACAAAAAAAAACCAAGTAACATTTCAAGAATCAGTTTTGAGAATTAAATGATGATCTGGCTAGCAGCATTCAGAGGAAGCCTGTCTTGCGCTGGAAGTCTCCACTCTCCTACCTCTGTAAGCTATCTGCTCTAACAAAAGCCTACCGCAACAGGTTTATGAAGCATTTCGAGTATCTTGCTCTTCAGTAGTAAACTAGCTCAAAGAAATATACTCAAATGCCCAGGAACAATTGTAATTTACCTCATCCTTTATCACAGGATGAAAGATTCGATAAACTAGAAATAAAATTTTTAAATCCCATTAAAAGGAAGCCAGGTATTTTATTACCCCTTGTAATAAGATTTGAAATTATCTTTCAAGCATTTCAGAGGACAAATTTAAGTATTCCAAGGCAACAAGACCACTCAAAAAATGTACAAACATTTCCACATAATTACTGAAATACAAAAGAGAGAATTTCATGGGAAAATGCTCTTTACAAATGACTGGATTTGTCATTTGTAAGAGAGAGCAAACTCTTTTAATACGCTTAACTAGAAATTAACATTTTCCAGCAAAAACAAAACAAACAAAAAGAACCTAAAATAATCACATGCTTGCACTGTATGCCTAAAGAAAGAAAATGTCTCCAAAATTCTGTGCAAGCCAAAGTGCTGATACAACAGAATATAATATAGGAAGAATCAAAGTAATTTCTGCACCAAGTATTGCTATTGTACTTATGAATCAAAAATAAAGCTCAGAAGGCTTACTTTGTAATGAGTGTAACCTCTGCAAATAAAAACTTCAAAGCTCTAATGGATAATTAGCCACAATTGATCAATGTGTTCCAATTGCTTCAAGAGCTTTTATGAGCACCAAGCAGAAAAAGAGGCTTTCTTCAGATAAACAAGAACTATTCTTACTATTTAAGAATAGAAAGTTAACCAGAACTGCATAAATTAACTAAAATTGTTTCCAAGGTTGTTTCATCAAGAAAATCTAGTTTGTATGCAAAGAGTAATTCAACAACACTTAAAAAGATTTTTGAAAGCCTGAAATTCAGTTAAGATACACCTCTACAGATGCTTGATTGTACAGTCACAGGCCAAAATCTTTCAGAGTTACTTCCAGAAGAAACATCAGCATGTACTAACACACATTTATAGCCCCATCAAAACAGAATTTCATAACACAGGATCTCAACTCAAATCTCCCGGTCCTCCTTCAATTCCTATACTTCATCATCAGTAAGCAAAATGCAGGTTTCTAAACCAACAGCAAATCTCAACACGATGTCTGTCTGTGCTTCTTCATTTTCTATATGGTAGATATCAGCCTTTCAAAATGTACCCAACAGGCCACAGAAGATGTCTAGGGCTTCTGAAGCTCCTGTAGTTGGCTGAAGACAGCCAAGTAAGAGGAGAGCACATAATGCTTCAAAAATTCAGTATTATAAAGAATAAACTGTTTTGTTAAAGAAAAACAGTATCATCATTTACGAGATTCTTTCCCATTTATCTCCCAGAAGCTGGCCAAAGATACTTTATCAGGCAGTCTGGGTGATACGATATTTTAGAGGTGAGGAAAAGGCAATAGTAGCTCTACAGAGTAACAGCAGCAGGAAAGTTGTCTCCAAAATATAACGAAGAGGCATTCTGTTTCCTGTCTTTACAGTATGTACTTTCCTTGGCAGACATGAATCCTCAAGGAAAAGCAGACACATTGAAGGGAGAGATTGTGTTTCTAAAAGAAGTAATTATTCTATTTCAATCCAGAACGGGGTGGGGGGCGGAGAAAATAAAATAGACACAAATTTATATTACAGGTTACATTACATACATTAAAAGAGAGGAAAAAAAAATCAATATAGCTTACTCAAAACAACCACTTAGCAAAAATATCATAGCCTGTCATTAACAGTAACTAAGGAGAAACTTAACTATAAATAATTACACTGCTGAAATAATTTTTAAATAACTAAGAGCTAAATATGTTTATTTTGAAACACCACACTGACTTGAAGAGCTACCTTGAAATCTCCAGGCTTTCTGTAGAAACATGCTCTCCTTGAAGATTTAACAATTCACGTGAAGCTATCAAGAGACTTCTCAATAGGTTCTTACACAAGGTAAGATCTGAGACATGCTTAAAACTGAACACTGGAAACAAACTAGGCCTATACACACACACTTCCCACTGAAAGGGGCCTGCATGCAGTGCTGCCCAGAAACGTATTTTAAACCAAGAAGCCCGGTACCAGACTCAGGAAGCAAACACAGCTTATTCCAAGAGTGAAATCCCATCTTTGACTCGTGGTGTTCCAACACTTTTCCATTCCCAGTGCACAAAATCCTCCCATCATAAAAGGCAGTTATTTAGTCAATTTGCCAAAAGTTTCAAAGCGCACTTGTTTTTTATTTGTTTTTTAAAATCCCCTTAAAAAAAGAATGCCATAAAGCTAGGACAGCATTATGCTGCAGTCACTCTGAAAACACAAAACCTTTCTGCCCCAAAACAGCAGCATCTCTCAGAAGCTGTTAAATAATCTGTTTACTACTCTCTTCTAAAAGTCTATTTCATAGATGGGTCCTTTTGGCAGGGCTGTTCCTATATTTAACATGCTGTATTTTCATTATGATTCACTCTGAAACAAAGGCACTACTGAAACCCTTTTACTGCACAGTATGCTTCTTATTTGCCAAACCTAAAGCAGATTCATATGTACGCATACCGAAGGATATGACTATCACTCGAGCATCTTCAGAACATCTAAATACTAACATTTCCTGGTGCTACTTGTAGTTCTTGTAGCATCAAGAATGCAAAAATCATCTGAAGTTCTCATTCATCTAAATCTCAATTCTACGAAGTATTTCTGGCCTTAAAACTAAAGCTATTGCTTGGATTACATACGAAGAGTTAACACACAAACAATAAGCTTGAGGTGTCACGTCCCTCCCCAGTCACAGCAGCTTCTGGAGTATATACTCCTTACTGTGGTGGCAAGAAAGAGGAGGGTGGGGAAGAGAAATAAGCATGTGCCATTCACCACCAATGGACAAAGTTGCAGCAAGCTGTCTATTGATGCCATACACAAATGGATTTGGGCTTCCGAACAAACAACAACAGGTATTTCCTCTGATCATTCACAAGAGGGGAAAAAGGTATTACATTTTGCCATTACTTATACTCAGCCCCGCAAAGTAAACTAGCAATTGTGTCACCAAGAATTCAGTTTGGGGTTGGTTTTTTTTTGAGATGAGGAGGAAAAGCGTGTACTGAAACAGCTTTTCTAGTCTAAAGTTAACCTTTAAAAAAAAAGTGAAAAATAGCCTGCCTGCTATAAAGTAGACTTGGGCATGCCCTGCATAGCCTCTTGTATTGAGATTTTATCAAACACCTAGCTAAGCAAGGGGATTTCAAAATTTCAAAGTACACTTTTGAACATAATACTATTTTCTGTCTGACAGTAGAAGAAGAATCGCCTCCCCTCACTGTTTCTCCTCTCCTGATCCATTTCTTAGATAGGTTGACAGAGTATATTATGCTATATGTCATTTTCCAAGTGTCCTGCGTTGCCTTTTTTTCTAAGAAAGCAGACCACCAGCATTTAATTTTCAGACCAGGTGTTCTGACAAATTTCTGTATGTACTTCCAATTACAGAATGTCCAATATAATCACAGCTTGCTGTCAACTACAAATATGAAGTTTATCTTTTAATTAAGGAGAAGTTTTGAGACCTGCTAAAAGGTCTTGTCATCAGAAATGCTCCTATGCAACAGTATCTATATCAATGATTGGACTCTATTAGGAAAATTGCTACAACAGACATTTCCTCCTGACCAAAGTAACCCGGCATTTCATAACTTCCACACACCAACATTTAAGTTAGCAGGTTTTCCTCCCTCTCAACATTTGAGTAATTTTTTTATCTCTGTATTAAAAAACCAAACTAAGAACAGCAGCAGAAAGGTGTGTGAGAACAGTCTGAAAACTAGAAAGAAGTAATTTCAGTCATATCTGTTAGTTTATTTTGTCATTTTAATAAACCTTCTGAAACAACACTGGAAATCTTGCTTTTAAGCTTCCAGAAGAACTGGTGGATCCTTTAGGTTCACTTCCAAACCTTCTTTCAGATACACTATTTAGAAATAAACCCCATTCCAACAACAAAAATTGAAGAATTACGAGACACTAACTGATATTATCTAGAGTTGGTGACAAAACCCTTAACATTTGTGTTGTGCCATTATCTTCTACTGGGGTAACAATTCTACTCTGAAAAGATCCCATAACCATTTCATTTTTGCCAGCTGGATGAGAAGCCAATGCAAGTTAACAGAGACAGGTTTTTTTCACTGCTCAAGTTGGAAACAGGAGGGGAAACTAAACTGTGGTTTGCCCCCACAAAGGCTCCCTGTTTCTTGCAGCACAGGAGCCACACAGAACCTAGGTAACCTGCTTAAAGATAGGCATACAAGCCAAGCAACTATCACTTCAAGAGAGCGTCAATGATGTGGCACAACTGCAAATGAAATTTAACTCATGTACTAGAAATAGGAAACAACTCCATTTCAGGTGCCAGGAGTAACAGTTGTGGTAAGCGAGCTTTTTAAGTCACCAAGTGTCTTTGGTATATCAGAGTAAACTCATCTGTGAAGTACCACTTTGCATGGTCATGTTTCATAACAAAACTGTAGTAAAATAAAAATATCTGTAATGCAAGTCAGTGAGTTTTGCTCTTATATGTCTATAAGTTTATATCCTCCGTTTGTATTATTATAAAAAACACATATGTCTTTTCTCAGTAAAAATGCTGTTTTGGTGATAGTTATTCAACAGAGAAACAAGCAACTATGGTCAAGTATAAAACATTCTTAGGAGTCCCCTAAAACCGTGAAGCAGCATTATTTGGGATATGATTTGGACTGGCCACTTGCATTTGCCAGAGTCATGGTCTGCGAGAGACAGTCAGCTTGGCAGCCTAGTACAGACAACTTAGAGGGTGAGATGCAAATTAACTGCAAGTCATGTTAAAACAATTCAGGCAGATTTAGACAGATTGAAAGTCACCCAAGAAGCAAACAGCACCAGCAGTTTGCTGTAACACAGAGAACTGCAAAAGAATGAGAACATCTTCACCTGACTTAATTCACAATCAGCAGCCATATCTAAATCTGGTGCTTAGCAATAACAACAGGGTAATCCATTTAAATAGTTTGCTTTGTTTTTTCTCATCACAAGTTTTCCTCACTAAAGATTCCTCAAAATATAGAGTCAAGTAACACAACTACATACACAAGTTAAGTCTTGTGTCAGAATTCTTGCTCTTTAATGTAGTGCATTCTCTTATTAAATTTAATAAAGATTAATATCCAACACCAAAACACCACTCAGTGAACAGGGAGCAAAACTGTGAATGTGTTTATCGAAGGCATATTATTTATATATAGACCAAGCCTACAAACAACAAAAAATTCTTTTCTAGCTCAGCAATTAAAAAAAAAAAAAAGACCACTGGTTATTTTCTTGGTAGACATAAAAAATGTTTTTACCATTTTCCGAAATTCACTTCTGGTAAGAGTTCCTCCTCTTCTTTAATCTGAAACTTATCCTACTGCAACATGCACTGCCATTGTGCTATTTTGACTACAAAGTTGAAAACATGCACTGTTCCAACAAATCAGGCCAAGAGAGTTAAGAGAAAAAACTGTTCTGAACTCATATGCAAAAATCTGGCATAATAGATCTGGTCTTGCACAGTTCATGATTATTCTGAACCTGTTAAAATTTTTATGTCAATCCTACTACTGGTACCAACTTCCAGTGGGGCTTAAACAGATACATACACAAGTAAGGAAAACTCATCGGTTGTACAGAGCACCAGAAGTCTCTGTCTAAGCTCATTACTACCAAATCATCTGAAATACTACATTGGAAGATCTGCCAGCCAGATCAGCTTTTCTATCAGTTTCTCCCTGCCAGACAGGTTCTAGCTTATATCAATACAAATATTTTCCTTCCAAGTTTTCAAAATATGTAGAATGAGGTTACTTAAAATCTACAATCTTGAAAAGGCATTGGGGGAAAAAAAATCAAAACCAAACAGTAATGTTGTAATCCTCATAACTAGGTATGGAAATAAACAACCACTTTCTCCTGATACAGATTCAGACTAAGATTTGACAAGTAATTACATCCTTTGCTGGGGCATACACGTTTGATTAAACTACACCTTTCAGAAAGAAAACTAACCTTGAGGTAGGTTTACTAGTTCTATTAAGAAAACGCTTTGGAAGGAACCCCCAGCAAGCTGTAGTTTCACTGCAGCTTAAAAGCAATGGCTTCTGCAGCTCACCAGCCACACACAACTCCAGAATTTTTTCTTAAGTTTCTGCTGCTGGGTACCAGCATATCCTTATTTGAGCAATATGGCTCTGGAGCTACTGAAGAAAAGGTGATTCCCTTTAGAGTTGTACCAGGAGGCATTACACCTTGAAAACACATGAAAAAGGAAATACTCAAGTTCTACTCATCTGTGGGGCTTTACTGCTTCTCAAGGGAAAGAGTGAAAGTACCAACTAGGTGACTCACTATCCGAAACGCTTAGCAGAGTGCAAAAAGGAAATTTGAAAACAGTACGAAATAAATGGGAACTTCACAAAATTTTCTTCTGATTTTCCACAAGCTTTGATAGCAGTATTAGGACGAGGGGAATGCATCTCAGCAAGAGACTATATAACGTCTAATGTACAGAAACACAACTTCAAGCTCTTGCCAGCCACAATGAACTATATGAAGGCTTCATCTCCCCCAATTGAAGAAGATGAACTCTCTCAGCAACAGGATAATATTAGACACAGAGCATGCTTGCAATGAAGTGCTCATTTCTATGGAAGTGATAGAACATCTGCTTAGCTTTGCTATTTCTTAATGTGTTCAGCAACCAACAATCTTAAAAAAACAACTCTAATTTAAAAATATTTTCTAGGTGGTTTGAACACATTTTCTCTACTTAACGGACTTTACAAAAAACCACGGTACAACTCAAAAGGACAATTCTGCTCCTACTGGAAATGACAAGATGATCTGTTCCTCTACCCCCACCAAATGACAATTCTTCAAAGAAGAATCCTTCTGCTTTTCTAAGCAGATTTCTTAAAGAACTTCAACCCAGTCAAATTAAAACTATCCTTGCAGTGTCATCCAAGAAAACAGGGCCACAATGCCATGGCTGCAAGCAAAATTGTTACAGGAAAGGAATCTGGTAGTGAACAGAGCAGCAGTACATACAGTAGCAGAGAAGAGAGGTTTGCAGATCACCTCAGACAAGTCAAAAATCACAAAGCAGGCGCTCTAAATAAATTTGAGTATGCACAGTCACAACCAATGAAGAATTCAAATCCTTGCTATAGTAAGTTGTTGTACCTTTAATTCACAAAACCTCCTCAGGGACTACTCTACTCCCTATTTCCAAAAACATTCTAGGCTATCAAGAACATGTGATATATACCCAAGAAAACAGGACTATGACTTTAATAGCTATTGTTTAACTTCTACTGACAGGTTGCTTCTTCCAGAGGATCACATGAAACTGATGAAATCCTTTACTCATGTCTGTGTAGACTGAGGAATTATTTTGCTTTAATTTTTCCCCACCAATGGAAAAAGATTTCTCTTCGTGTCCACACCTTGTGGCTCTACGACACTGAGAATCAGTTATTTTTCATTATCTTTCCAATAGGTTAGAGGTCGGGTTTATCCGCCACCTTTGACTTATGCAAGTACATGCATCACAAGCTTGAGTTACCACGCTCATTTCTGGTGTACTTTTCATTTTTTCAAGAGCTGCCTTAATATGGCAAGTCCAGCTCAAAATTAATAATTATTGGCTTATGATACTCCAGATGAAATGAATCCCAGTTATTTCTGAGCACAGGTGAAGGGATCAGATTCTAGATTTTTTTTCCCCCTTCTTTTTCTCTTACTAGAAAGAATGCTTATAAAAACATACCACAAGAAAGAAAAACAGAAAAAGCAATGGACTTCATGTGATCAGTCATTTACTAAAAATGATTAGAACAAACCAGCAAGGAAGCAAGGTCTTGCCCAACAAAACTGGTCCCAAACCATGAAGTGTCATGAGTGCTACACACTGCATATAAACACACTGAACTGAGAAAAATGGACTTCTGAGCCATACTTGAATGAGGTTAATCAGTGATGCACATCACCTATTTTAAAAATAATGATAAAAATCTTGGTTTAAAAAGTTCTTTTAGGTTTTGTTCTGCAATTGTATTTCACACCTCTTCCTTTCCCTTAGGACATATTGCTACAGTCACCACCTAGAGAATTTGCTTCAGCCTTGATACAGTTCTTCAAGCCTGATGGCAGCTACACTTCAAGCCATTTAGTCAATTTAGGCACATTCAGTGTTATGTAAATCAGCTGCCTCACCGCTTTTATTGCTGCTCTTCAAATCTTTTCAGCTGTATACATTAAGTGGTAAACATCAGGAACAGGAGATTAAAAAAAAGAAACTAGCCCACATTGTCCTTCAGCAGAAATTTCAGTTTCAGAAGAACAGACAAACTCTTTACTTTTCTTAAAAGCTTTCATCACAACTGGAGCATCAGTAAGAGAAAAAGCTAACACACAATCACCGTTGATAATCCTATTCGGACAATAAACTGTGGTGGGAAGAGACTAGAAGAGGATACCAATCCTCAAATGCCTATTAAAGAGAATGGCAAAAATGGAGAATGCTTCTGCTTGTCAGGAGAAAAATCAGGGAGCGAGTAATTTGTTCCAAAATGGAAACACAAAACATTGAGCTCACTTGCTCTATTACTAAGAGAAAATTAAGACAAGAAAAACTAAAAAAAACCCCAAACAACCCAAACCCCATGCTTTTAATGGTTTTAAGCTTCATCTTGGTCAACATGAGATAGAGCCTTGGAAAACACCAAATTTTCTGTTTTTTCAAGTTGGCCAAGTTTTAAAAATTGTTTTCTCTAAGTGCTAGCACCTTCACAGAAACACCATCTTATCACTTACAGCCTGTCATTAAATAGTCCTACCTTTTCAGTTTCTCCAAACAACTTTGTGTCTACAGACTTCTGAAAGCACTAATTTTGCTCTCATCTTTTGGAAATGCACCACCAGTGTTGAGCATAGCGCTGTATACAAGGACTACCTTATGGTTTGCATAACAGGAACACTTCCACTATCCTTTTCCAACATACTCCTCGTCCAAGTTAACTTTTCTTTTCCTTCATGAACACAGGCTAAGTGAGAAAGCCCAGGTCACCTTCCCAAGCTGGTGAATCCCACCTGCAGCTAGCATCAGGCTAAGACTGAAGTCCTTGAAAATGGAATTTGTCCAAGTGCTGGCCTACTCCTTACCGGGGTGGGCTTGTTTAAAAGAAACCAAGACACCACAGAACCTCCCCCCACCAGGTTCACACATACTCCATCAGATGAAGACCTTAGACAAGTCCCTTTGCTTTATGGTAATTCTACTTGAGTTAGTTCACTTTAAAGGAATCAGTAGTTTCATCACATACCTGCACAGTGACTTGGAAAAATCTAGTCCTAAGAACTTAGGTAACATTAAGTTTATAGAAATAAGCGAGATAATTAGAATTTGTCACTTTCCCACAGATTTCAAAGAAAAACACAGGAAAGGTAAGCTGAATTTCTTTCTGTGCAGACCAAACCCCTCCATACAACCAATTAGCTGATTCAGAGGCTGGAGACAGCTATATCCACTTTCACATGACCTTCACTCAGACAGCAAGCATCTCTTCCTTAAGCAAAGGGATCTCCTTGAGTGCCAAGAGAATGCTTTTTATATCTTTACTTTCAAAATTAAAATTAAAATTAACTATACAGTACTCCACAATTATGTCAGTATTTCTTCAGAGAACATGATTTCTTCCATTGTCAGGCAATTTTTTCCATGATTGCTAACATATTAATGAATTGATACTTATACATTATTAGACTACAATGATAATGACAAGTGATGTAGGAGTAGATAAAATACCAGAGTTTAAATTATATTTTCCTATGTATCAGAAGAGGATGGATTTGCCATCCAAGTTTCAGGAAGGAACTGGAATAAGCAACACAGATGAGATGAGGCATACTGCTGGCCAACTGAAAGACAGGATGAGCAGCAATGGTAACACTTCTCTAAGCTCACACCAGGAAAATGAAGAACTAAAAAGCAATGACTATATCAAGCAGGGACCAGAGCAGTGCCCCATGACTGTAGATACTTTGAGGTGTACATATTCCCTGTCCAAATCTGCAGTAGCCACCAAGTTAAGACTTCTTTCCCAGACACTGCCCTTCCCTTTTGCAGAGCTTGCATTAGGCTGGCAATCTAAGTGAAATTTAAATGTTTTCAGGTCAGTTCCTCTGTATGTGAAAAACATTCACTGCACAGCTGTTGACAGTGATCCTTGACAAGAGGACCAATTGCTACACCTCTCCCTTTGGTCTAGAAATATTTCTCTTAGCAGTTTTCATCTTGCTTTAGAAGATACTGCTGTCTGGCAGCTAAACTGAGATCCTGCACAGAAGTAATCACCTTCCTTTTTGCAGGATTACACTACTCTCTTCTGTTTCACCCCGCTAAGATACTATCCAACTTTTAACATCAAGGATGTCTTTTTCAATGAGTCCTTTAATTTCTGATTACATGAGAAATACTGTTTCAATTATCTTGCTTTCATCATACCACTGGTGACCAAAACCAGTAACTACAGACTCAAGAAAGTACATTCTTGAGTTCTGTTCCAGAGAAGAATCTGCTACGTTTTCTAAACACCTGTATAAAAATAAAACAAGCGCAATAAACAGAATATATTAAACTATATATACATACTTTAGTCATTGCTCCTGTCTGTGCTGTGTTCAGTCCAGTGTGACCAGCCATCTGTGGAGACACTTGGGTTAAAGTCTCTGCCAGCACACTGCCTGCATTCCCCTGCATGGCAGGGGCAGAATATTGCATTCCTGCTCCCCTTCCTCTTCCAGCTGCCCCAAGAGATCCATTCATTACCTGCCCTTGTCCTTGCTGAGGCTGATTCATTAAACTGTGACCAGAATTACTGTTGAGAAGGTTCTGGTGTGTCTGACTGAAATTAGTATTCATACATATCCCAGGTCCAGTCTGTGATGTTGCAGGGCTGCTTGTCACCATCCCCACTTGTTTTTGTGCTTGAGAGTTCAGAGTTTGTGATGCAGGTGTGGTAGGTCCAGAGGTGCTGGCTGCTTGCTTTGCCAGGCCCGAAGCAGAAGAGTCTCCCTGGTTTAAAGGGCTCTTACCCATAGCACCCAGATTACCGATATTAGCACTGTTTGGCTGCCCTTGAACTTGACTACCAACTCCCTGCTGGACAGGGCTATTTGAGTTCACATTTCCAATTCCTGGGTTTAAGGAAGAGCCGCTGCCTCCCCTTAGAAGTTCAGAAAGTTGTTTGTGTTTGGAAGCGGCATCTGGAACAAGGTTCCCACTGCTGTTTAAAAGGCCCAACTCGCCATTGGGGATCAGCTCATCAGGAAGATCATTTTCCAAGTCAAACAAAGATCCAAAATCTAGAAGTTAAAACAGAAACACGGGTGAGAAAAACATGACAAACAAGTAACTGAAATATTCACCTACACTGTTTTGTACCAGTCATAAATAACGACATGCATTAAGGCACCTCTTTACCCAAGACTCAATATTGTCAAAAAGCAAGTGAGGGTCCCCGTGACATGAACTCCAGAGTCTTTCAGAAAGCACAGTCACTGAGACACACTGGCACTGGCCAGTAAGTAGTCTTTTCGCAAGACTTTTGACACAATGTTGTACCAAGCTTAAGGAAGTAAGATGGCATGAACACAATGATCTAACCTAACTCCTAAATTTCTCGTTTTGGCTAAAAGAAGGCAGCAGAAACATCAAGAGATTTTTTTCCTATTGATTTTCTCTCCCAAAAGAGCAATTACATCCCTTCTCCAACCTCCTATGTAATCCCAGGCCATTTCACCCAGCAATCCTACCTCAACTTTATAATTTATCTTTGCATATGGCCAAAGCATATCTTCCAGCGAGGCTTCGAAGCTTGATCAAAAGACAGCCACTTCGGTACTTTGATCCCAGTCTTACATATAACTATGTTCAGTATCAGTTTCTAGTCATTGATTTGTATCATGACCCACTACCTCAGAAGATCCTGAAACGCACTCAGCATTTTTTCTATATAATGCCTCTTGAATCAAGTCACTTCTTGATCCCTGAACAGCTCAAGTATTTCAAATTGCTCTTTAAGTGCCCAGCCTTCATTTATCACGTCTAATATTGACAGAAGTAATCCACAAACTCTCCAGATAAGCAAAATAAAACAATCAAATCTTCATTAAGCCACTTGAAGGAACTCCTCTGCCTGGCTGTAACATCCAAACTGATAAAAAGCAGTGGGGTTTCTTGTGGGCTTTTTGGCTACTTTTCTTTTTTAAAGGAGCAGCTCAGGTTCACAAAAATGTTTTATTGCACATGGAAAGTGATGTCGGTGTAACAATGTATGCTATGTTGCTATGTAACTAAAACCAGAAAGTTACTTGACTATATACAGGTCCTTCCATGTGAAAAAAGTTATACTTGAAGACATAAGGACAAATGCATACAGCAGTGTTAACAAACATTTAAGCAGACTAGCCTCAATTCATCAGAGCAGCTGCTCAAACATGCAGCATAGCTCACAAAAGTTTTCCAGTCCATGGACATGATCTAAACCAACCATTTTTACTGCAATGTAACACAAATGTGTGAAAACTTTATTTTGCTCCCCCTCCCCCAAGCCAGCCCTGAAAAACCCTAGTCTCTCAGTGAGCAATAGACAAACCAAATTTTCTCCAGATTAGAGCAAACAAAAGTTGTTTTCTGAAGACAGGCATCCCAAAAGCCTCCCTGTTTTAAAGCTTAATTCACTCTTCAGCCACAAAAAGTTGGTTCAAGACTCAGGTTGCAAGAATGGCATAACATCATACAGCAAGCAACAGCCTGGACCACACTGACTACATTAAAAAGAAACAAAAGCCACACAACACTTAACCTGTATCACAAAGCAATTATCAACCCGTTTCAGTAGATTTAAATATAATGCATTTCATCAGCATTGGAATTTTCAATTCAGCTTAACAGAAGGAAAAGGAATAAACACTTTTACGCGTGTTGTAAGGACCAGTGAATTTTATAAACAGTGTCAGTAAACATGCACAAAAACATCAAATTCTGCCTGTTTTGAGGCAGTCGCAGTAGCACGTCCTCTTGGGGGCCTACATTTTGCCATCATTACCTACCAGGGTTGCATGATGTTAGCCACGACAAAATATGCCACAGCTCAGGAACAGACCTCCTCTTCCCTTTCAAGCAGGGAAGCAACAAACTAGTATTTTCGTTAAGCTAGGTTCATTAAAGCATTTTAAATTTCTCTCTTACTTCTTGCCTTTCCCTTCAGTTTTTTAGTTCGCCTTTTCAGCTTGTCTTTTATAGAAACTCCCTGTCTACGTACAACTACATGCCTTTTGGTTATTGCTTCATCTCTCCTCTTTCTCACACAACCGCTTGACACTCACTATACTGCAATTTGTGTCTCTTCCTGTACATTTTGGTTCTACTTTCCTTCTTCCAAGACGTCCCTATTTTTAACCTCCCAACCATCTCTAAGCCCCTTCTCGGGTGAAAGCCCCATCCCCTGTTTTCGGCACCAAGCCCCGTTTGGCCAGAAGCGAGTCCCCAGTTCCGGGTCCCCGCAGCGCAGCCCTTCTCCTGGCGCACCGGCAGGCTCTGCCACAGACGGTGGCGGCGGCGGCAGCAGCCTGGAGCACAACCAAAGCCATCTGCCTCGCATCACAAAGGGTGGTGACACAGGGTCCATGGCTGAAGCTTCGCCTTTGTTAAACTGCTCTTGTCACCCCGGCTCACTGGGACCTTCAAGGTTTACAGCGCTTGTTCAGACAACTTTTGTAAGTCTCATGAACAGTGTTCTTCCAAGCTTCTGCACTCAAATTGTTAATATGTCAATAATTAAAAAAAAGGTATTTGTGTGTGTGTGCGTGCACATGTGGGGCCAGGGCAGAGAAGAACTGACAAAACGTGGAGGGGGAAGATGTTGCTGTAGCTTAAAAAAAAAAAAAAAAAAAGAGTAGTTTTTTCCAGTTGTATTTCAAAAAGGGATATCAGAGTTTAAGTGCTCGATATTTTTTTTGTCTTGCTGGCTGGACTCTTAACAGTCTTGCCAGAGCCAAGGATTCGAACTGTTTTTGCAGTTTACAAAGAGTGAGGAAAGCATTTGGGAATACTGCCTCTTAAAGCCTAAAATAATCTACCACTCAAGCTCCTGTAAGAAGGCTATACATTAAGGTTAGGCATGGGAAGTTTACAGCTCTGCCAGCAGGAAAATAAAGAACAGGTAAACCGCTTAGCATAGCAGCCGTGTAAAAATTCAGTGAGTATTCAAATATTCAGGCAATGATTAATCTTCCTGCTTTTATATTTTAATCAGAATCATGTACATTGAAAACATCAACACAAAGCACATTTTACAACTGTTATAAAATACAACAGAAAACAGAACAATACTTGAGCATGTCTGCAACAAATCCATAAAGATAAGAGATTGTCTTAGCAGTCATAAAAATAATATATTTATACACATATAAAAATCTGCTATAATAAGAATACGGCCCATTTCTACCGGTAGCAAAATGAAAAGTAACCTCAGTCCCCTCATTCTTGTGAGAACAACATAACTGATCCTATTCTCAACGCTCCAACTATGTCTCAAAGTCAACGGCAGCCACCAAGAGCCTAACCAAACCAAACTGAAAAAAAAAAGACCCTTTACGTACAGTTATCTGAATCAATGCTAAAAAAATACCTACACTTGGAATCCCACTCCAACTACTGAGCTTTGTACCTGCTCCATCTCTCAAACCTGCTGCTTACCTAGCATGCCTGCCTACCTTGGACAGGTATACTCTTTGCTGGGTAAAAAACTGGCTGATGACTGAGCCCAGAGGGTACTCAGCACTGGTGAGGCCCCACCTCAAATCCTGGGTTCAGTTTTGGGCCCCTCAGTACAAGATGACATTGAGTTGCTGGAGCGTGTCCAGAGAACGGCAATCAAGCTGGGGAAGGGTCTGGAGAACAAGCCTGATGAGGAACAGCTGAGGGAGCTGGGGGTGTTTAGCCTGGAGAAGAGGAGGCTGAGAGGAGACCTTCTCGCTCTCTACAGCTACCTGAAAGGAGGTTGTAGTGAGGTGGGTGTCAGTCTCTTCTCCCAAAGTAACAAGTGATAGGATGAGAGGAAATGGCCTCAAGTTGCACCAGGTGAGGTTTAGATAGCATATTAGGAAAGATTTTTTCACTCAAAGGGTTATTGAGCATTGGAACAGGCTGCCCACGGAAGTGGTTGAGTCACCATCTCTGGAACTATTTAAAAGACATGTAGATGTGGCACTTAAGGACATGGTTTAGTGGTGGACTTGGCAGTGCTGGGTTAATGGTTGGACTTGATCTGAAAGGTCTTTTCCAACCTAAATATTTCCATGATTCTATGCAACAGAACAGAAAAAGGGGTCTTTATTTTAAAAGAGGATAGATTCCCTTAATAAGGCACATACATCTGATTTCAGTGCTCAGGAAGCAGTAGCGCTCACTAAGGCTGCAGAGACCCACCTCATAGCGTCTTGTTTCTCAGACAATGCTTCTGATCCTAAACTTCACACCTTGCATTACCTCTGTGACATAAAACCAAATGCTCTCTTAGGAGAAGAAAGCCAAAAAACAAAGATAACATTTCAGAAGGTTTGGAGAAGGACTAGGCAACTACAACACCCCTACTCTTTCCAAAGGGCTCCTTTTCTAATTTGAGAATTTTGCGTTGAGCAGCTATTTTCACACATAGAAGATAACCACACTTCAGACACACTCTCTTGTAATGTCAGTTTTATGAGCTTAAATGTCACAGGTTTCTGCCTTCCTGGACACTTTCAGCAACCAGAATAAAAAAAAAAAAGATGTTCTGTTTCCTCCCAGGCCTTCTCCGAAGAAGAAGAAAAAAAAACAACCCAAAAACAAAAACAAAACTGTGCTGCATTCTCAGGCAGAACACTTTCATCCATATGACTACTTGCAACTGTTATCAGGAGACTCTTTCTTAATATATATATTCAATTAACTTTTTTCAATGTCACCATTTTCCCCCCTTTTAGCTCAGCCTGGAAAGGTGACAAACATACTAAGGTATTTCTTCACGTGATGTATTATCTCAAACATATCACAGAGCAAGGAGGTGAAGAACTGTCAAATTGAGTTTCATTTTTCAACAGTCTAATCTCCACTTGAAATGTGATTGGGAGTCTTCATGTCCCAAGCCCTGACTGCCTGTTCAGAGAGCAGACGCTGAAGTCACACTGCAGTCCCAGTACACAAGCAGTATTTTCACCATGCCTTTCTTTCATGCCAACATAGCTGTTACATTTCAGTGAGCCCAATTTTGTTTTGTAAGGCTCCTTTCAATCATGCCAGACCCCAGCAGACAAAGCCTCAACAGTTCAGAGCTCCAGCTATTCCCTACAACTCAATGTCAGGTAACTCAACTCAATAGCCATACTGTTTGATGCAGTCAGCAATTACCACATCCACTTCAACCTCCTTTTGAGGTTTGAGGATTCTCTAATTTATTGTTTCATAAAAGACAATTAGCACATTTAATATTTTAGAGCAATTAAACAATGCATTCATAGGAAAAAAAATCAGTAAGGAAACTTTACATTAGCGTCTTAACCTAAGAAGAGAGACAGAAAGATTGCAAAGGGACATTCATCTGACCTTGACTTTCAGAAGAGTATCAGTTTTTCAGAACGTGACATTTAACAACTAGGTAGAGAAATACAGCAATGAGGGACTGGTTGGGCCAAGGAGACCCTAAAGGCTGGCTGGAGGAGGGCGAGGGGTAAATGAGGGATCCAATAGCAGGCATCTGCATGAGTCCCAGCAAGTTATGGCTTGCATAACAAAAGATTTGGATATTTAACTAAATTTCTTTCTGCCTGATCTTTTGAACTACTTGCATTTGGGATGAGAAAGAAACACAGTCTGGTTTGCTCATTCCTAAGTCACTGGACTGGTCAAAATTCAAATATATCAATACACAGAAACAAGCCTCACCTTCAGACATTCTAGGTACTTGCCTCTTGGAAACTCCTTAGACGAATTATCATAGCACTCTCTTGCTTACAGACTCACAGTAGCCCCTCACTAAATTCACTCCAGCTCCTCCATGATCTTCCCAGTGATGGAAGGGAAGCCGAGCTGTCACTAGTTGCCTGTATTGTCCTTTTAGCCTTACTTGAAAGTGGGTGTAACACTTGCCTTCTCTTGCTTTCCAGTAGCTGGGATTTAGGGACAGGGAGATTGAGGAGGAGGCATTTGTTCTACCACACTTCCTTTGCAGCTTGACTTTAGGCAAAGCGTGATTCTCCATAAGATTAATACTTTTTAGAGTAGAGACATGCAACTAAGCAGCAACACAGCTCCCGAAATCAATTAAATTAGATCCGTTTTGTGCATCCCAATGACCAGAAGGGACACTATCAGCTTAGAATCTAGTTAATCTTAAATTGAAGTAGCTTCAAGCTCTTAAAATCTCCCCCAATCCATTTTTGTAAGACTTCAGCAACTAAGTGACTTTTCAAAACTGAAGCTCATTACACAGAGCAAACAAATCAGGAAGCTAAGGAAAAAGAATAAGTTCCCTTCTAACCTCTACTGCAATTGTACCAGTGTTATTGACTCAGTTTTAAAAACATTCCTGACACCAGCCCAAACAGCAGACATACAAGCCAGGATGGGGAAAATGCACATTTCTATATCCCCTATACCACAACTAATGTGTGCAATAAGAACTACTACCTGATACTGGAAAGACCAACTGTTCTGCCCCCAGCTTCCTTCTCACCTCCCTGAAAGGAGAGCGGCACCAACCGAGATCCTTCCTTGATTACACCAACTTTAGTTCCTAGCCTCTCCTTCCACTTGCACATTGTGTATCGCAATGTCATAACCTCAAGTTGCTCTCTGCTGTAGTTATCCAAATTGTCTTCACCATCTCTTTTAATGTGCTCATAACAAAAATACAATCTATACTGAAGGTCCAGAAAAACCTAAGCTACTAGCTTCTTTCAGGAATAATCCTTGTTTTCAGATCTACTTCTACTACCCTTCCATTAGAAAAAAAAAATTAAAAAGAAATCACAGATTACTTGAATGTTCCACTATTACAAAGTCATATATAAGGGCACATTAAATGCACCTGGTACCACAGTTAATATACAGAAACAAATATGTAAAAAGCATTCAGTTAAGAAGCTCGTCTCTCATCTCCTCCCAAATGCTAGAGGGGAATAAAACTAAAATAACCCTGAAACCACATGGCAGAAGCAGCTCAACAAGAGTGCTCACTCTGGTCTGTTCTTGGAAGCATCAGATGGCAAATGATGGATTGACTTTGCTTTCCTCTGGTCCTACAGAGCCTCTCCATAACCATGCTTCCTCTTAATTGTTTCCCAAGGTGTCTTCGCTATTTTGACACTTTTGCTGTGTCTGCTCTTGTGAGTAACTTTAAATCCTACCCAGTAGCATCAGCAACACAGACATGACTCTTGTCACATTGCACGTGGCAATCAGGCTACGCTTGCTTGTTGACCAAAGAGCTTCAGTAATTTTCTTTGCCGTAAGAGTGGAAATGTGGCCAGAAGGAAAAATCAGCAGATTGCTTGCCTCCTAGACTGGGAGACCACCATACTGGTAGCATCAGCTTCTCATTCACAAGATCATCCCAATGAAGATTAAATATTTTAGGGTTCTTGGAGCACATTAATGGAAGTAAGACCTCCTTCTCATCCTATCACAAATGCACACATCTTTTTTTTTGCCTTATTTTAATGGCTGACAAAACATTTAAGTTTGGGATGACCCTTTAAAGAGGAATTATCTGAGAATGCAGTAATTAATAGCAGGCACTTGCTTAAGGCAGCATGAAATGCACGGTCTGTACCAAAATTGAGTGTTTGCATGCAAACTCTCTCAGTCAGCTCACACAACCAATAGATCCACTGCTTCACATTTAGGCTGTGCCAACCTCACTATACATCTAGAAAAAAAACCAGCAGATAGTATACAAAGACGTGAATTATCTTGACAAACAAACTTTAGCTGTGATGTTCTCTGGCCACAGACTTCTTACTAAATACACGATCAACACAAGGTGTTTCAAATTTTAAATTGTTCAGTCTTCCATCCTCCCCACAACAACTGACAGCATCAGTGGTGAGAACTCTGTGCTGCTCAGCATTCCTGTCTAGCTCAGGCTGCTTGAAACACTCCTTTCAGCTACACAAGTCCTTCTCTGAGAGTTCCCACCTTTATGAACCTTCTGTAACAGAAGGACAGAACAGGCCTATTCTGCGAAGACTAAAACAGCAATGATTAATATGTACTTGAAGTGATATTATGAAATAAGGGTTACACAAGATTTACTAGGGAACAGTTCCATGTCTCCTTTAAGATGTATAATAGCTGCAAGAAGTGTGTTTCCGCTCTCTTTGTTTTAAAGACACTTTTCCCTCCCTATTTCTGATCCCAAATTATAGGTGAAGGGTCATTTGCATGGCATCTCAAATTCAGCTGTGCAAGAACACAAAATAAAACAAATATGCATAAGGAAGCAATAGATGACGTGCTTAAAACTAATGATATTTCTATATTTCACTCTGAAAAAGCTTCCAACCGTAACTGACTGAATACAGAAACCCCAATGCCCTCACACATCTATTTTACTTTAAAGCATTAATTTCAGTGAGATGAGGCTGTTCTGAATCATTCTCATTAATACTTCCGTTAAAGGAGTTTACTAACCTTAGGAAAAAACTTCACAGCTACTACAAAACAGATTTACATTCAGTACTTACTGAATTCAAGTCTCTTGGTAATTTCCACATTTCTCTGCTCCATTAGACAAAACTATACAGGAGATGACACAGAAACTGTCATCAACACCACCCACTGAAACAACTATCAAAGTACCGGCAGTGGTAAAGACGGGCAGAGTGAGAGAGAAGCTCATGCTCTTCAGGTGTGACACACATGGACAGGGGTTGGAATCTAATATTCTATTTTCTCCTCCCACTGGGCAACAGAAAGCAGCTAGCTCCAACATCTGCTTTGGAGACATCCAAGAGCAGCAATGAAATAATGCCTACCTGTGAGATTGGGAGGCACATCACCTAGAAAGGGCAAGTTGTTCTGACAATGCTGTCTTCCTGAGGAAGTTCCCACAGCATTAAAGATGACTCTCAGAGAAGCAGGACATTATTTTACAGATTTATAGAAGTAAAAATATATACACACACAAAGTTATTGCAAATCAAAGATATGGTGTTTATCAAATGTTCCAACTAAGATCCTTATTTGTCAACAGTGGCGAATAAGAGGAAAGGCAAGATGAAGTGAAGCTTTTGAAGAGTAAATGTTAAGAGATTTAGATTCTGAGTTACGATTACGAATTACCAGTGATAACAGAAGTTTCAGTATTCTTTTGATTCACACTATGGTTCTGCACAATACTTGATAGTATTTGTTGAGACATCTGTATTAAAGAGAGTTTTCCAAATAAAAGATTTAGATTCTCTCTGTGTCTTAGACATCTGAGAAGACAGATGGAAAACATAACATACGTTAAAAGGAAGTTTTACAAAGCAAAAATTCTTGAAAGTGTAAACGAAATTAGGATGGAAGTGTCAGGTTTCTAAGCTATCCCACATGCTTTTTCGTTGTATAAGAACAAACCCCAGAATTTTTCAAATCCTATTTCTCCAACCACCCCCTCCCTCTACCCCGATTTCCCATTAACCTGCAATATTTTGCTGATAGTGACATTTTTGTTCACATTCTTCTCTATTAGCACGTAACAGAGAGCGAAATCTCTAATAAAAATAAACACCAAGAATAGGTGGGTTTTTTTAATATGAAGTTGCAGATATAATGGCAAAACACAGCATGTTGCTGTAGAAATAATTAATGGCACTGGACTTCGACTCCAAGGCACAGTTCAGCCAGAATAGAAAATGAATACTCTGCAACAGAAAACTGGGAATCATTTCACAAGCTATCAAGAGATCTCTGGGGTACAACAAAGACTCACCCCCCCCCGAGCACAGCTTTTATTCCTGCCTGCTATTGGTTTCTCCAGAAGCTCTATGCCACAGCACAAGACAGCATTTACCGTGTCAATTTTAAGTCGAGGAGTGGATGAGATCAATTTGATAAATTCCCAAGTACATACGCAATTATCACTCAAAGTATGTATTTACAAAAAAAAGGAAGGGGCCCGACTGTAGGACTGAGGAACGTCACATAAAATCAGGCCTGCAGATCATCTGCTAAACTTTTTATCTCACACGGGTGTTAGTGTCAAACTCCTTGGGGGAAAAAAAAAAAAAAAAATCTATAAAAACCCCCAAACAACGAGAATACAGTAATCTGCTATCAGCAATGCTTCATGAACTGGTAATAATGAGCTGTGCTAGACTCTCAATAAAGGAGCCAATTTCTAATCTTACAAATCTCCTGCCCCAGATTACAACCACAGGCATAAAGCTATGCAGGTCAGTCACTTCAGGTGCGCAAAAAAACCCACAAACACACAACCCACCAACTAAAATCAGCTTGTATCAAACTTCACACAGATCCAAGTAAACATTTTTGCTTGGCATCATCATCTCCTACCCACCACCCCCAATCACTGCATGTATATTAAACCTTCAGAAACAATATAGCCAGGAAATATCACACCGCATTTTTTTTCCCATCCCAACTAGTTACGGTGCAAGTACGCCAAAATCAAGGACCTTCACATGAAACAATTACAACTACGTGCACTTCTTCACCTACGCCTTTTCAGAAGCATTTCTTCCCGATTTTCTGCTTATAAATCCTAGTCTGTTCACTTAATGAATTTATCCTTTTTTTTTATTCCACATGTATAAAAGTGGTTCTCACTGTCCCAGTGCACAAACGACACTCAAGTTTTCCACGTATCATGTAAAACAAGAGCAGACCGATTAAACAGGCTTCCATTAAACTTTTCAACCACATATATACTAATGCCTTCACGCGCACAAACAAAATCTGGCTTTAGATCACTGATACGTCAGCACATTTGAAGTCTCAGCTATGTACGTGAATGCTAGCTTAGAAAGCCTCGCTGTCTCTCCTTAAGCTACTTTATTTTAAAGGTAGTCCACCTCTTTCAAAACTAAAAACTAAAAACCAAAAGACACCTATCTGGTTTTTGGCAGGAGAATAAGATCAAATCAGGCTGTTTATCAACACAAACTCCCTTCTGCAAAATTCTGTAGCTCCCTGGGAGTTAGCCAGAGATCTACTTATCTCAGCACGTACAACGGAACATGCAACAAGGCCAGTCCTTCCCCAATTTTAAAATACCGGCACTGCGATGCTAACACACTAGGGCGTAAAGAGAACGTGAATTACCAGAGATCTCAGCCTGCAGCTTTTGCAGGAGGAGCCATACTGCTTAATCTGTTTATGATCTGAAGTTGTGGAGGGGGAAAAAAAATAAAACCAAAAAACCCAAACAAAAAACCAACAACCACCAAACCACACACACAAAAAAGCCAGGTGAGGTGAAAATCCAGGTCTGATAGACTTTTGAAGCTGCTCATCTCGCCTTCTTTTCAACTTCACCTACTTTAGGAATTCATTAACTCACAATGCAGTTAAGGACCCCCTTTGCTTTGGCCCAGATTATGACTTTTCATTTCTGGAACTAGCATGGCCCCGTAGAAGGCTGCGGGGTACATAAAAGCAGAGAGAGGTGTTACTTGCAATGCAATGCAGACCACCACCAAGCCACCTGCGGGACCACGGTGAAGGGGCACCTGAAGAATGCCAGCTTTGCTCCTGCTCCGTTCAGGCATGTTTTCTACAATCCGTGTGCAGAGCTCAGACCAAGACCAACTCAGGAATGCTGCCAGCTCGCTGCATGTTATGCCGAAGGACCAATGCCAGCAACATACAAAGTAATCACAACACTCAATGGTAAAATAGGACACTGCCATAACCAAAGTTACTGTAATTCTACTTTTTGTAGTAACTCCTGAGTCCCTTGTTTATTCTGCAGCACGCTCAATAAGAATGCCTCCTAATGTTTATAGGAAAGACAAACGCTTAGGTATGAAAAATACCATGTACCTAATAAAGTGGTAATTACACAAAAGCACTACTCCTACCTGGCTAGACAAGGAAAAATATTTTCCATGGATATTTTACCATAGGAGTCAGCTTGCTTAATACTGCACACCAACGGCAAGCTAAGTGAACAGTCACAAGTTGTAACCTTCCTTATTGCTATAAAGAGCAACAGGGCAACTGCAAAATGGACTATCATGAAACTTAACGATGGTCACAGTATACATTCCTGTTATCCCTTCATCTCTACTCCCTTCTCCAAGACCACACATTTATTTAGCCACATAAGTTTAACAGGAAAGGTCATATTTTCAGAATGTAAGTAGACCAATTTTAATCGCACAAACTTTGTGCTGGCAAGCTGAGGAGCTATTCTTATCAGAAGGATTAAAGGCAGCTAAAATTTACCGTGACAAAAGGAGCTGCTTAACATCATTGCATCAAAGCATAAAGCAAAACAAGGATGAGCAGTTGCTTTCTGCCGAACACTCAGGCCTGCCACCAGACCCTTTGCCATTGCACTGCTACGCTCAGTTAAAAGCGTTTGCAGGATCAGAGCCTGACTGTTCAGCAACAGAACTGCACAACCAGGCCTAACGCAATGTCTTTCAAAGCACGTCCCACTCACGCAAGCCGCAGCATCAAACAGCGCGGGTTTAAGGCTGCAATTACAATTCAGTTATCCAAGACACAATTTACTGCTCATTCAGGGCACAAGCCTCAAACTCATCTACCCAGGCACCTCTGGTCACAAAGACAACTTTCCAGGTTGCAACACAACTTTTCCATTTAAGCCTCAGTGCAAGAGAGCAACCTGTTTGAGGTTCAGGAGCAGGTATTTGATAGCAGTCGCTACTCAAACTATTTGTATCGCCCACTATGATGCATAGAAACATTCAGCAACCTTTCAACAAGCAGCATTAGCTGCTGGCCACAAACCTAAAGAGATTTTTTTTTTTGAAAAAGCACTTCTAAGTGCACAGACATCACCTGCACTCTCAAGCAAGATGTGTTTTTGCCTGATGAACACCAGGACGATAACAGAACGCTACAGACACAGTCTTACTTATTCAAAATACAACCTGGGGTTTGCCAGCCCTGGTGACCAAAGGCCCCCTAAGCTGTGCAAAACTTTATGCGGATGCTGGAGTTTACGTATCTAGCACTGCACAGAGCTCACCAATACGCACCAGAACTTGCTGAACAGGACATAATTATGACTGAAGCATTCCAGAACAGACCAAATGAACTTCAAAAAAGAAAAAAAAAAAAAAGACACTGCTTCAAACATCTTTCAGTGGATACCAGTAGAGTCTAAAATTAAAGAAAAACTGTGCTTGCCCTGAGTTAACTGCGGTGCCATTTTGTAGCAACTTGCATATCAGCCTTCCATATGATGTTCTGTCACTTTCACGAAAGGGATTAAGGCAGTTCAATCACAAGACTTCACCTAGATATTCTTTGCCCATTCTTACTCTCGTTATGTTTTCGTTTTGGCACATTTCATTTATTTGTGGGCTGAGAAGGAAGAAGATTCCATAAAAAAACAACCACCAAAACACAAAACACAAAAGGACTGAAGTATCTATAAGCTATTGCCAAACATAGAGTAAGCAAACCTAAAAACCCCACAGAATTTATCAGTTCAATTATAGCAATATTTTTTTCAGTCTATATAAGCACAGCAGGAGTAGCATGATTAACTTATCACTGTCCCTTCAACGAGATTCATTAATCTCAGAAAACAGCGCTGCAAGTCCAACACACCACTTGTCCCTATAAAACCACTGTTTCAGTGATTAAAACAGAACACTGAAAGACGTCAGTACATGCACCCATGCTCTTACGCACACATGTGCATATTTACAATGGGCACGTACTTGATGGAGATGAAAAATCTGTATGTGTTTTATTACCTACAAACCCACTACAATTGAAAAAAACCACAACCCATGTCGAAGACACTACACGACACATAGGCAAGTCGCGGCGACTGCCAGCCTGCTGGGCATTTAATCACGCAAGCAACCCCACAACTTAAATTATTATCTGCAAATTATTCAGATTTTTTTAAGGAAAAGTGCTCAGAACATGTCGAGCCGAGCGCCTTAAACCAGGGTCGCAAATGGGGGGATAAGAAAAATATTAATACGCTATTAGTAAGTTTTTATTCCATCGTGTGCCGCACAGGCGGGCAGAGAAAGGCTACAAGCGTAGGGCTTGTAGTTGTGGGCGATACACGGGTTTTAAGGAGATGAGAGAGAAACCCCGACTGCCCCCTCCAGAAGCAGGGGTTCTCCTCCTTCCCTGCCCGCACCCCGCTCACCTGGTCACCCCCAGCACCCAGACCGAGGCGGATCCCTCCATCCCTTCACCATTAAAACGAAGCGGTGGCCGACGATGGATGGGGAGGGAAAAATTCAACTCAGAAAGCCTTACCCGTTTTTAACCAACCGCTATTTATAGCCGGGACGGTACTTGGCGTACGGGTCCCGCCCGGTAACTTCGACTCGAGGAGGCCCAACCGCTACGGGAGGGGATATTCCCCCCTTCGCCGGCACCTCGCCAGGCCGGTTCCCACCCCCGCCGGCAACCGGGGAAGGCCGGGCGGTTCCCCGCCCGCTCCCCCCACCCCCCCGGCGAGCTTTCGCCCGCCGGAACGGGAGGGGACGGGGGAGGGGGAGAAGGGGACGGGGAACCGTCGCTGAGGCCCTCCCGCCCCGCCCCGCAGGCCTTACCTGTGCTATCACTGGCGGAGAAGCCCGGCGAGTTGAGCTTGGCTCGCTTAGGGTTGGGCGGCCCGTCGAGTAAGTTCTCCGCCATGGTAGCCGGCTGGGCCGTCCAAGGAGAGGCCGCCGAGCCGGTAATCGTTGAAGAGCGGGGAGCCGGAGGAAGGGGGGGGGTGAAGCTCGTTCTCTCTCCCCGTTCCTCCGAAGGGGAACCCACCGTCGAGCAACAGCGCCGCTCAGTGCCCGACCGGCGGCGGCCCCCGTTCCCCCATACCCGGGCCGGGCCGCCGCCGCCGCCGCCGCAGCAGGCCGCAGGGGAGGAGGGTTCGGGGCGGGGTGGGGAAGAGCCCAGCGCCCCCTCCCTGCCGGCCTCGCTCCTCCCGGCCTCTTCCCCCCGCCCGGCCGCCGCCGCCGCCGAGGAGGTGCCCGGATGGCGGCTCAGTCAGTCACTCGGGGAGCATAGCGCCCCCCCCCCACCGGCACACACACTCACCGCACACACACACCCCGTCCCCTCCACCTCGCCCCGTCCCCTCCCCTCCGCGCCGGGGGGTTTGCCCCGGCTCCGCGGCGGCCCCCGCCCGCCGCCCCCGCCCGCGGCCGAACAGCGGCCGAGGTATTATGGGGGGGGGAGGTATGGAAAAAGAAGGAGGGAGGAGAGGGAGGGGGGAGAAAAATAGAAAAAAAAACCGGAAAAAAACCCGAAAACACCCAAAAACCGCCCCAAAACAATGAGCGCGGCGCGGCGGCGGCCGCGGCTCCCGGTCCCGGCGGCGGCGCTGGGTTGGCTTCGGCCGGCTCTGCCCCGCTTGCCCCGAGCCCCTCTGCCCGTCGGCGGCGCTTCGCGCGGCTGCCCGTGTCCCGGTGGGCGGCCCCGCTGCCCCGGCCCGGCCCGGCCCGGCCCCGCTCCGCTCGCGCCGCGCTCCGGCTCCGCGACAAGATGGCGGCTGTTGATTCCTCAATTAAAAAAAAAAGTTTTTTTTTCTCTTCTCTTTTCCAGAGACCATGGGGGCGGGGGCGGGGCGGGGCCTGCGCCTTGCGTCACCGCGCACGGGACACGCCCCTCCCCGCCCCCGCCGACACCGGAAAGGCGCGAGGGGCGCCGGAAAGAGACGAGATCGACCTCAGTTGCTCCGCGGAGGGGATCGGGGGCGGCGGGGGCGACCTCTCCCTCTCCCCCCCCCTCCTTCTCCTCCCCCCTCCCCTGGTGTCCGTGGGCGCTCTTCCCCCTCAGGGACCTTTTCGGTGCCCCCGCAGTTGCCTGTTATGCAGCGTCCCTCTCAGTCTCCCCTACTTATCGGCGTCAGGGTTTCCCTCTCTGCACCCCCGCAGCTGCCCCTTCACGGTGGTCCTTCCTCGCAGTCTTCCCCTCACAGTCGGTCCCCGCAGTGTTTCCCGTCAGCCCCGTCACGGCGTCCCCTCAAAGTCGGTTGCTGTAGCCTCTGCTCAGTCCATGTACAGCGTCCCCTCACAAACCCACCACCCACGTCCCCCTCTCAGGCTCCTCTCAGTTCCCCTCACAGCCGCCCCCTCACATTGACCTCCCCTCAGTCCCGCACATTCTCCCCTTTCAATGTCCCCTATCCAGGTCCCCCCTCAAAGCCTCCAGATATCCCAGGGCTGAGGTGCAGCAGGACCCTGACACAGACTGGAGGAGCCATACCAGCCAATGTCCTCCCTGTCCTGCAAGTGCTGAGCCTGGCAGGTGATACACAGCCAGGGCCTTGGGGTGATGCTGAAGCCATGGGGTGCTTGTGTCCTCCCAGCACCTGCCTGCTCAGGCTCACCCCTCAGCGCTCCCCCTTGTCTGCCCTTCCCTCCTCCTGCCTTCTTACTGAAACTCATGCAACAGCCCCTGCACCCCTGCCTGTGCCTGCACCCACACACACCCTGCAAGGAGTTGCTGTGGTCTGGCTGATGGGCTTCTCCCCCTGCTTTCAGCATGCAGGCTTGGCTATCCCCTGCTTCTCAACTCTCATGTGAGAGCAGATCTCCAAGCTGAGCTGATCAGAGCTGACCCGATCACCCAGGCGCCAAGGCCAAACCCAGCCTTGCTTTACAAATGTCTTGTGCTCTGTCTAGACAGACTTCCCCAGCCCGAAACAGGTTTATAGGGCTGTAGCTCATACACTTCCATGGATTTCCATACTGGTTCCCAACCTGAGAAGCAGGTTGTATAAGCCCCAGTGACGTGACATGCCAATGTGGCAGCAGAACTCCTTGCATCCAAACTGGTTGCTCGGGGCTGTTTTCACCACCTATGTGCCAATATGTCCCCAAGGAGCAGCCACAACCTGAGGACAGGCTGGAGAAGGGTGCTGAGACAATCCTGAGGATGTGTTGATGAAGTCCATAAGCCAAGATGGATTAATCAGCAACATTTTATTGGTTTAAAGGAGATCTATAATGACACCTTCTTTGGAAAGAGCAAGTCTGTCTTTTGTTTACTGCAAAACTCGAATTCATTACATTTACTTCTACATTTACATGCATTTCATTACATTTACTTGCAAATTCTGTATTTATTTACATGGTGCCTGTCCTTGCTAAGCTCTGACTGTAATCATGCTGGAGGTCTCTTACAGGCCTCTGCTTCTATCACTATATTACTCACCAGTTACACAAGTAAGCACTCTCTGGTTATACCTGCCTTAATTTCCTTCAAAAGCAGCAAGTTCCTGTGTGTTTGAGGATGGCTTAGTAAGGGCCAGCATTAGGTGTCTCACAGCAGCTTCAGACATGAGAGCAACAGCTTTTGTTCAGCTGTGTTTTGCTATAATATAGGCATTTGCCCCAGTTTAAGTTGAGTGAAAATGTTTTGCTGCTGGAGGTGGCAGGGGTGGAAATCAGGTCAGATTGTCTGTCAGGCACCGCTGAGGACAGCAGTGCCCTTTGCTATCTGTTGAAGCAGCAGATAACAAGTTTGGTCAGTGCATTTTGAACTGCAGCTTGGATAACTTTTTGCGCTTGCCTTACCCATTACATCACTTGTGGTCTTGGAAACAAAGGATTTGCTGGAGCAGCTGTCACCAGGAGACCTCCATAACATTTTGACCTCCCTTGTCTACTGCTGTAGTGACTCTGCAGCTCTGGCATGATGTCAGGTTGGAGATTGACCACTGGGGACAGAACCTGAGTGGTCCCACAGCTACTGCCTAGTTCCAGGGAGATGTCTGTGCCACCTGGTGCTAGACAGTACACTGATCTTTCACCAGCACTGCAGCTCTGATCATACAGCAAGAGGTCCTGGCACCACAACCACTGTAACAAAAGCTGGTGTGCCAGTGTGTGTGCCAGGCACACTGCTTGCATAGTCCATGCTGGGAATGGGGAGCAGACAGAAGGAATCATGGAGCCCGTGATTCCTCTCTCATTAGCTGGGAGAATTCCTTCATCTTTACAGCTAGTGCCAGACTTGCCACATCGGTGAAATCAGATGCTGCAAGTCCTGCGGGCAGAGTGGGAAAGGAAGGAGGTGCTTTGGAGGGAGGGAATCCTGTACCCCGGGCAGTAAGGATGGAGGAGGATCCTATTGCTACTATGTCCTGCAGCTTCTCTGTGCCATGATGTCCCCTTAGGAGGGCCCCAGTTGCCCCCTGCCAGGGGATTAGAACAGCATTGGGTTAATGGCAGGAGGGACAGGAAGACCTTGACTGAAATCCACTGCCCCTGGAAACAGGGATATGATTAAATATCCAAAAGGCTTAATAGTACTGCAGTGCTCAGGATACCGTAGCCCTTTGGTCTCAGTATCGCAAGAGTAAGATGGCCTGGCCCACTGGTAATGGCAAACATAGAACCAGCTCAAACGGAGAAGGAGGGGTTTTTTAGAAGAAAGGAAACTCTTTGAAAGACACTGTACGGCAAGCAAATGAGCCATATTACTACTGCAAGCTTGCACTCAGGATTCCCAGTCTGGACCCCAGCGCATGGCTCCCTGCTCCACGCAGCTGATGGTTAAGCCCTTGCATGGGTTCCTGAGAACTTCAGCTGCGGTGCTTAGGAGGCTGGTGAAGCAGGTGCTTAATGGATAACTCCTTTATTCAGGGACTAGTTCCAAGAGAAATTGCATAATAAAATCTGCACTGCTGCAGCCCATTTCCAGACTTCCTGCCTCCAAAACTAAGCTGCTTAAAGATACAGTTCCCAAGATCCTACCTTCCTTCCCTGGCCAAAACATGAAAGTATCATTTCTATAGCTTGTGACCTCTATAGCTAGTGACCTTACAGCCAAACAATCAAACAATCAAGTCTGAATAAATTCTGAGGAGCTCTGCACTGTAACTTGTAACCACCATGGCATCATCAGAGCACTTCTCATTGGCAATAAGTGTCTGTTTTTCCTGGTAACATTATGTCCCGGCACCTGGTTGCCTCACCATGTGCCATCCCTACGTGCTGCCAAATGAAGCTGTCCCAGGCAAAAAGAGAAGCCCAGTGCCCGTTACCTCCTCTTCTCCTGGCTGCTGCAGAAGATGCTGCCTATTCTTCCTCCAAGCGCATCTCTGGTTACACGCACCCAGCATTCATGGGATGGTGAAGCAACTTTATGTGAAATAACTGTTGTTTCTGGGTTCTGATTTTCATTATATGTGTGAATTCTTGTTGTGTTCAGGAAGTGATGATAACCCCTGGGACCGCAATCATAGTGCTGTTTTGTGTTTAGCTATATGTCTGTGCACTTCTGCAAACACTTAGCTCCTTGGGCTACAGAGCCCAACATCCCAAGTGGTCTCCTTATATCTTTTGATGCAAAACAAAGTATCTGCAGGTAGCTAGCCATGTTTTGTAGGTGCCATCCTGTCATTTAATGCTGTTAAGCACTGCTCAGACCCGATTCTCCTTTCCTTTTCAGTATGTATTCATTATTTTAAAGCCATTTCATCCATACTTGTTGGATAAAGTTTAGTGAGGGCTGAATGCAAACAGGGACGTTACTGTGAACTGGTTAAAACCCTGCCCATTGTCTGATGAGACTATCCTTTCTATTAGCATAACTCTGACGTAGGGGAATCGTCCATTTAACAAGTAAGGCTCCCTCACCGAATTGAGAATAACAGTTCAGGAAAAACACGTAGTCTTCTGTCATCAACATAATCCAATCCATTGCTCCGAGTGGTCCTTTTTGATTATGTCCCAAATGTGAAGCCCTTTTAGTGGAGTTGGCCTGTCGTTTTGCCAATCCTGACAAACTATTATGAACAAATCTGTACAAATCTGTCTTTACACTCTCATCCTGGGTTGTTGAACTAGAAATCATAGTTTGCACTTTGTCTGAGAGACAACTGCCTATTTGCTTTACTTTTTAAGAGTCAGACTGCTATGAAAAATGTCTCTCTTTGGGCTCTGCTACACTACAGCTTTGTCCATCAGACATCAGCTCTTACCCAACCTCACAGTCCGTTTGAAAATCATATTTCTATCCATAAAATAGTAATCTGCGTTATCTGGGTGAGTTTCCTGTCCGCCAGCTCCCTTTTAGCATTGCAATAGTGGGTTATGGCTGGTTTCAGCCAACACAGGCCAAAATGAAGACGTGACACCTTTTTTTCCCCTGCAGATTACAGTGAAAGATATCCTCCCTGAGCACATGGAAATGCAGGGTGCCCATAGGTACACTCTGGCCATTTGAGATGGGCCAATTTCAGTGTTTTCCACCTCCCTGCCCTCTGCCTTGCCCTTCTGTTAGATGCTTGGGCTTCCCCATTCAGTCAGAGGGAGCATTTGCAAATTCTTCAGGTGCTGCAGGTCACAGCTTGGCATTAGCTTAATCCCGAATGAATAATGTGCTGAGCTGTGAGCTCCAGCAGTGAGCACCGCTTGCGCTTCCTTCTGCTAAGTTCACCACAAAATCTACCTCTTGCCTGAACCTGTACCTCAGAGACAGACCTCATCCTTCCCACTGGACCTGGTGCCTCTATCTGTTCTTTCTTCTGTTCATTCCACCCATCTCAGAGCAGTGATGTGTTAGCATCTTTGAACCTCTGCCCCATGCTGGGGGACTGGGCAATTCCCTGTCCCCTGAAATATTTCTTCAGATTCCTCCTCACCCACTTCTGTCCTCTGCTCTTTCCATGAGGGCATCACAGAGACAAGATCAAGGGCTCAGCACATTTTACCACACTAAGCATTGCTCCTTTCAATCAAATGCCATCCAAGTGTTTATTAACCTACTTGGATAGACTGTATATTTCTTTTGTGGAAGTAAAGTCATTACTATAAATCTCATAGTTCAGCTGTTTTTCTCTCTCTGCATATAACTTTCTTTTCTGTTATTGGTAGCAGTGCTCACAGCCACGCGGTGACTTCCACATAAACATCTTAGATGACATTTGAAAATGCCCTCCTTGCATTCTGGCTGACAGTCCTTATTTTTTGCTGTGGCAAATCTGAAATTCCCATGAAAATGCTGCCTAAGCTCGTAGTCTCACCATCAACCTGTTAGTCATCTATATGCAAAATTCAGCTGAGCCTTTGCAAAGCCATGGGGACACGGACAGCATTTTTCCCCTGCTGTGCCATTGCCCTGGCTGGTGGAGGTAGCCACAATAGTATGGCTCTTCTGCTGCTTCTGCTCCATGGAGCCTTGCCTGTCCCTCTGCCTCAGTCCTCTTCTTTAAAGGAACTCTTGGGGTCAATCAAGGTTTTAGTGCAAGACCTTTGGTTATCTCTAGGAGCTTCACTCATGGAAAGTTGTCCCTACCTTTTGAAGGTTAATCCTGGTTTGTCCACCAACCCATAACCTTTTTGCTTTGGCCTCAACTCCCCACACCTGTTAAAAAACTTTACTTCTTATCAGAGGCTCTGCTGAACTCCTAGAGTCACCCAGAAAGCAACCCCAAGCTCTTCCATAGTGTCAGCCTCTTTCTGTCACCTGGGTTAAAAGCCATCTCTGTGAAACATTTTGGGTTTAGGTGGCAGACAGTTACATCATCTTCTGCATTAGGCTCCAAGGGTTAACTCTGCTCAAGTTCTCAGAGCAATGTAAAGCCTCAGAGGTGGCTGCCCTGTCCTTGCTCAGGCACTGCCTTGTGCCATCATGCATCCAACAGGCCCGCTCGGGGCAGAGGCCAGCCCCAAGTGCGAATGCACAACAGCACTGTGCCTCTGCCGAACACAACCACTGTCCCAAAGCTGAGGTCTTTGGAGGGAAATGGTGGGGTCCTCCATAGGACTTCCCTGCCCTACTGCTCTCTTAGTCACTGCACCTAGTCACCACTCCATCTGCAGACACTGCTCAGCCCTCTCCTTTCCTCTGAAGCACCGGAATTTTGTGTTTGCTGGCACTTCCAGTGATGGAAATTCCTGGTCACTATGGTTCTGTGGCTGGGCACGTGCAAACCCCTCTAGCTTATGGCATGTGATACCCCTGCAGCACTCAAGGCCCAGCAGCTTTGCAGGCGGCCATCAGTCGCTCCCACTGACCTGGGGGTTCCCCCATGATCACCTTTCCTGGGAAGCCCCCCAGCCTGCATCTCCCACAGCTCACCCTGAAGAGCAGGGGTGCTCACCCCTCTCAAGCCTTCGAGCAAGGCTCTGGACTATGCTCTCCTCCCGTGGAGGGAAGGGCCCCTAGCAGCAACCAGAAAGCCTTTCTGGGCTGGGTCTTTGGAAAACTGTCCTGCTGAACCAGTTCCAATTTGTATAAAATTCTTCAATATTCATCAGGGAAGGGAGCCCATTTTGCTGGGCTAAGGTGAATACATTAACCGCCTGTTTGTTCCTCCAGCCTCGCTCTTCCTTCACCAGAAGTGTTATTTTCTTTGGACAAAAAAATAAAAAAAGGCTTCCACAGGTGCTTGGAGCTCAATGCTGTCTGTTTCAAAGTGCCTCTTGTCATCCAGCCCCACGTTGCTTGAAGAGCACCCCACCAAGCCATGCTGTGGGTGTCTGGTCCCCATCACCACGTGGGTCAAGCAGCTAACAGGAAAGATCTAGTTCTAGGCCCAGCCTTGGGGTGGATGGGTGGACACGATGGTGTCTTGAGGGCCCTCCTGCTCAGGAACTGAGGTTCAGGAGACCTGGGGCCAAACCAGGCAGGCTGTGGCATAGGGCTGGACATCAGGAGAGTGTTACAGTAACAGGTGTCAAGTGGAGGATACACCTCCCTCCAGTCTGGAGTTAGGAACTACATTTTCTGGAAATGCAGCTGAATGCTAGTCATTTTCTCAGCATTTCTGGGGAACTGGTAGAGTTGGATGACGATGGCTTTTCCGCCTTCTTTCTAGAAATAACATGTTTGTGGAAATTGCATTTTTCTGCAGGTGGATAACTCTTGCATGTTCAGGTGTTCACTGAACACAGGGAAAACCCCTGTGGTTTCACTTTCGGAATTTGGAAAGCACTGAAACCTTCTGGTCAATTAATTGATAAAGAAAACATTTCATTTCCATGCTGCAACAAACAAAGATTTAAAAACAGCTTTTAGCTCAGAAATTGGGAAAATAAAAGGAGTAAGAAAGGACAAAGTGACGAAAATATATCATTTCACCAACTTTCCCCTCACTGAGTTTTTCCACATCAGTTTGATTTCAGCCAGATTAATTATTTTTTCTTGTTATGGCAACAGTTAGTTCAAAGGCTCCACTATTTCTCTAGCCTTGTGGTTCTCTCAGAGAGCTCCTTAGATAAGGTCTGGCTCTTGTGCATCCCACTTGGATGTGTCTTGCTTCCCTCCTATCAACTTCTGTAGGCTGCCCAAATCACACCTGGCATTTCCTGGGTGATCAGAGTAGAGTGTGGTAGAAACAAACCCAAACCCTTTTTGTTGATATAGTCCAGAATTTCTCCCAAACACAGCACTAGGGCTTCAGCTGTAGAAACCTTTTCAGCAGAAATTGCCTTTCACCATGTATTTGCAACAGTGCCTAAATAATGGGTTCAGGCAAAAATAGAAATAATTGTTGTCATTATGGCTTCTAGCTCAGGTTAAGGGCATCAGACCAGGGCAGCAAAGCGGACTGTTGTGGTGATAACCGGCACAGAAAAAACTGGGGTGATTTCCACTGGAAAACCTGTGTGAGAACAACTCCAGCGAGGTGCTCCACTCTGTTGCTTTCAAGGTTATCAAAAAAATGATCACCCTCTCAGCTGTGGTGTCCCATTCTGTGACATTAGTGGAAGGAAAATTTAAAGCTGAAGGAATCTCTTGGCACAGTATGTAATTTGCTTGGGGAAATTAGTTTCAAAAAGGATCAGAAAGTTAAATACTATTGCTGGGCTTAAAATGAAGGCGAATAATTTTATAGCCAAAATAATATTTTTCTATGATAAATTATGTAGAAGGCAAGAGTAATAAAATGTCAAGCTCCAGGGTATAAAACAATCCCTGTAAAGGTCAGGAAGCACTTTTAATGTACATGCACATCACTGCACATTAGTCCCGATGCATTTTAATTTGTTTGGATTTTGTGTCCTTGATTGGACATGATACTCTTCTTGCCTGAAGTTCCTCAAGGCCAAACACCTTGTCGGCTGGACCAGGAGAGGAACCTTCCTCCACTCTCTCAGGTTATTGCTCCATTCCTTGAAGCATGAAGCATGAGGATTATTTTTGTCATGTGTATTATTCCTACCCTGTTCTTGCAAGACTTGAGACACTCTAGGTCTTGGTGTCATCTCGGCCTCTGATTTGTGACTTTGCAATTTTGCTGTTACAACACTGTCTCTAATTATAACTGGATTAACTTCTAAAACCAACCTGTCCACCTTATGCATGCTTCTTGGTTCCTATAACGCCAAATTCAACAGGTTGGCTGTCAATGTGCACAGCTATGCATACACACTTAGGTCTTAGATCATCATAGGTTGCTCGTTTTTCTGTTTTCTGTAGCCAACAGCAGATTAGGCATTAAGAACAGAAACTCCCTGTTTTCCTGCTTTTCTTCTTAGCCCACATCAGCTATTAAACCTTATACCCACCTTGTGCTTAGCAGGGGAGTGGAGCCAGACCAGCTTTGAATCACCCAGCCTGGAGGTCCCATCATCGTGGTCCTGGAGTGGTGCTTGATGAACTGCTGCACCTTGGATCTGTCCCCCAGCTCCACCATAACTAGCTAATGGTTTATTAAATCAGCCTGTAAGCAACCAGTTTGACCCCTCTGCCAGGTCAGCTCCAGTCCTCATGGTCCAAGCCCACATCTCCCTGCTTATCTGAAGGTTTCTCAGCTGCCTTCCAGGCTGTCCTACACAAGAAGGCATTTGGTGCTCATTTAGGGCAATTTACCAGGCTGTTTGAATTTGAGAGCTCTGAAATACACTTGTGAAATAAAACCAGACCCAACCTTTTTACAATGGCTTTCAGTGATGCTTGCAGCATCCTGAAATGCTCGGGTGGAATTTGCTCTTGAGCTTTGTAAAATTACCCATTGGGAGAGAACAAATAGGGGAGAATTCAAACTAGGAAAGCCAATTTACATTACTGAAGTGTTAAAACAGGACAGAGCTGTTTTCTCAAGCCCATGCTACAAAAACAGCCAAAGACCTCATAAAATACAGGATTTTGCATGGATGGAGACTGTCAGTTTATAACTTAAAACATCACAAAACGTACCAGAGCCAGCATGAGCCCAGTCATTGGAGCAAGTGTAGACAGGCGACCCCAGCCCATGCATGGGGAGAGTGAAGCAGCTGGGAAGAAGAGTGATGTGAGACTGCCAGCTACAGAGGCGTCCGGCCTGGACCGACCTCCTGACACATGCACTTGGGTTGAGCCTTGGTTGACAGCACTGACACCAGGTGCACATTGTGCTCAAGCCCCTTTTTGTGGCACTGGTCCTGCCTCCTCCTGTGGTTACAAGGAAGGAGCCAGGGCAGCCAAGGCTGGGTGGCCAGCACCACTAAGGGTGCAAACCCACCAGAGGGTTGCTTAAAAGTTTCTAGGAGGCATCAAGCAAAGAGGGAGACCTGGAGGGAGGATGTGGATTTCACTCACTCACAACACAATGCTTCATTTACTCTCTTATGGCTCCAGCAGCGGGTGCAAACTTCTCCATGGTGCAGCCCAGATGCCCATTTCTGGGCCTGTTTGAGGAATCTCCCAGGGCTGCTCCCTTGGTGGCTTCTCATTCTGCCAAAGCCAGGAAACATCCTGGCACATTTCGGCAGTGGGTGGGCACTCTGTGGCTCTGGACATGGAGTTCAAATCCCTCCTGCCAGACACCTGAGGCTTTTTGGAGAACTGCTGGAAATAAGTCTCATTCTCATCCTTCTCCTCCTTTGGTCTATAAGTGGTTGCTGTCGTGACATGGACCTTTCCCCCCCCACCCCGCCAGACTCAGGGATTCTCAGAATTATCTCTGCCTCTTTCAGAGCAAAGTTAGCCCCATCTCCATCTTCCCCACCTCTCCTCAAGCAAGCAGTGACCCTCTGCACTCCCATTCCAGCGCGAGTTCCCACCACAACACTGGGCTATATAATATAACTTTGGTTATGAATTTGGATCCTTGGCTGGCTGTGCCCAAACCATCTCCAAACTGCCTGGCTTTTCCTGAAGTTTTAGTCCAGCTGAAACCATTAGATCATCTTTTCTGTGTCTTTGGATGTCACAGGTCCTTGTATTTCACTTGAACACTGAGCTCTGTAACTTGGGCCAGATTAAAACCCCACAGCCCTCGGGAGAGCGGAGCTGCTGTGGGCTGAGATGGAAAGTGACAAGGTGAGGTGCTGGTGCAGCCCCGGCACAGGCAGGGAGGGTTTAAACGCTTGCAGCACAAGCTTGGCGCTCCAGCCCAAAGGAAGAGTGACGATCCAGGCACCCCGGACCCCTCTGCCTCCCTGGCTGGCACAGGGCACTGAGCTCTTGGAATGCATGCTCTTGCAGCACCGGGGTAAGGCAAGAAATCCTCATGGCTTCACCTACCAAGTCCCTGCTCACAGGCTGAGCCATTCCTCCCAGAAACTGAATTAAAAACATACCATTGAAAATGAACTAATTTTGCTTTAAAGGCTGCAAGCCCTGGTGAGTGCACCGCTCCCCTTGCAAATTGTCGCAGTATGCAGTTACTGTCGCTGTGAGAGAGATGCAGCTTATTTCAAGGTTGAATTTGTCCAGCTTCTCATCCCCAGGACATTTACATCTCTGGAAATAATCTGGGGCCATCGCAGTCTGTTATAGTGGAGCTGTCACTTTCCTTGGTCAGATCTCTAGGCAGGAGCTTGGTTTTTAACAGTCTGATGTCACTATATACTCCCTTCTTTATATTCACTGTTTTATTTAATGTTAGGGAAAACATACATTTTATTTTCAAGCTTTTCTTTGCAGTTGCAAGGACCAGATACTTTTTTTCTAATGATGAGAGCTGAGATTCTCATGCATTTGCGTGACTGCAACCAATGCCTTTAAAAACTACTTTAACTAAATCACTGCCCAGAATTTATCAAAGACTCATGAGGCTGATGTACATGAGGGCTGCTGACATGCAGCACAGAACATATGAGCCCTAAAGTACCTAAAATTATCTTGTGTTAGCTTTTGAAAATATGTCTCCACCCTCCATTCAGAATGACAACTTTTGGCAACAACAAGAAAACAGAAACGACAGATGGTAACAAAATCTGGTACACAAACATGACAGTAGGCAATATAATGAACATTTCACCCACTCGTTCATTTATGCTAATCATCGCTTTTGAGCAACCTGAATTGTTATGCCAGACAGCAGTGGATCTGAAGCATGGCATAGCAAATCTCAGAGGGCCACCAACCTGAAACCAGAATAAAACCCCCACTGGGCTACTCGTTGTGAATGAAATTAAAGTATCGCTAAACTACAACCTGCTCTGACGGCCGCTGAAAAAAAATCCCTCCTTTCCTAAAAAGCGCATCAAACTCTCCTCCTGCCCTGAAATTCCTGCCCTGAAAAACACCACATCCACAAAACAGAGGTAGTCCAGTTTTCCTGCTACCTAAAGCTTCACCAAAACTCAGACAAACTAGAAAAAATATGCAGGCAAAGGTGAGAATTAGCATCCTTGCAGTAAATGCTTATTGTGCAGCTAACACGTATTTTTTTTTACAGCAACAAAAAAATTCTTTAAAAAATGCTTTCCACCCCAGCTAAGCTCTCTGGTAGGAATTCAGTCCCCACAGGAAAATGTTTACTCTTTTATTTGAAGCCCACTTATCTCATGCTGACATTCTCAGTGGAAGGTGCTACGTCACCCACAAAACTCCTTTTATTTCCTATACAAATGTAAATCAGCCTGGTTTTTTTCCCCCAACAACCTTATGTAATGAACAGTATCCTTGCTCAACCATTTTGAAGACATGCTTTTAGCCTCTGTTTCATGCAGAAATTTGTAAGACTGAAACCATTCCTCTCCTTCCTTCCCGACATTTCAGTGCTTGCTCCTCTGCCTGCTGATGCAAATGTCTGTCGGCATTCCTGGGGTGGGTAGGACCTAAAAAACATCTCAGAGGGCAACAGTAACCCCATTTTATTCTCCTGAGGGTATAAAATATCTTTTCCCACAAACAAATCACCAGCACTTTCAGGAAAAAAGAGGTAATCTTGAGCAATTGCCCTCAGAGCTGACCAAGATGTGCAATTGTATAAAACTTGTATTTGTGTATAAATGTTATATTTGTTATTATAACAGAGGCCAGTCTTCCATGGTGAAGATTTTGAGACACTGCCCTTTATAAGACCCAGTCTTCATTTGCTCACAATGCTGTCAAACATCACTTATGGCAGATGAAATGCTCTCTTCTGGGGCCAGAATCACAGTGAAAACTCACAAGAAAAAAGTAAATTTCAGCCAAAACGTCTAAGTTGTTTTTGAGGGGACAAAGAACCCCTGTAAGGTCTTGGAAGGTTTCCAGCAATCACGTCTGCAAGTCCTACACTTGCCCCAGGAGAAGGGGTTGGAGATAATCTTTGTGTCAGCGATGCACCTCCCATCGTCTTAATGAAGACCCACCCACATTTGTCTGACCTGGGGAAAACTTAGCTTTTCCTGCCATTTGTCTTCTTTTCCTTGTCATCTCCTGCCCTAGATGAAACACCCCAGCCTGTCTAATTGTTCCTTAGGTGGAAGCCACTCCATTTCTTTGATCATCCTTGTTGCCCATCTCCACTTCTCTAGCCCTTCTGCACAAAGAAATACATCTATTTTGAGTCAAGGAGATTTCAACGGCATAGACTGGCCAAAGCAAAAGCCTGACATGGATGGAGCCATGCTAGACCAGGGCTTTCTGTTTTCCCCTCTGCTTCAGTCTCAATCATTCCTAAAAATGATGCCCCAGCCAACTCCCAGCCTCAACCATGCTGCTGCTGGAGAAACACTGATTGGCAGGGCTGGGGTCTTCCAGAGACCCCTATGCTGCAGTGCCAGCAACAAGAGCATCTGGGCTCTGCCGGGTGGTTGGGTGTCCTGCACAGCGATCAGTGGCTCAGCTCACCCTCAGGAATGCCACTGCTCACTTTCAGCGGTCCTGCCCTTGAAAGAAGGCTGTTTCAGACTCAGGATGCTAGTCCTCAGCTGGTTTGTGGCTGGCTCCAGCCCATGTGCCATCTCCATCAATGGCAAGAAGACATTGCTAGATCTGACTTTCTGAGATCTGGTGCCTTCTCAGCTCAATGCCCTTTTGGAAGCACCTAGCCAACCATGCTCCAGACAACACCTCCTTGAGACACTTTTCTTCCTCTTAACAAGACCAGCCTCCTGCATAGACCGCTGATGTCTATGTAGACCAGGACAGGACATCTGATAGCTGTGGTCAGCGCTGCAGATTTGGGGTGACCCCTACTGCAGGACAACCTCAGGCTGAAGATGGGCGATTTGTTGGGGAGCAGGGCTCAGCAGCACTAGGCAGTGGCAATGCAGGACGTGAGGCTCCCCATGGACGTAGAGTGGCTGTGGCTGCCTGTAAGCCCAGGACGTCCTCCAGCCTATCACCCACCTATCACAAACCATATCAACACAGACAAACTGACTGCTGCGTTGAATGTGGGGCCTGACGCTCCATAGGTACAGCTGCCACCTGTTAAAAGACACGGAAATCCTCAGGTTTGTTTTTAGGTTTTTTCCACAGCTTTACGTACCTGCAAAGGTTTCCCATCCCCTGCCACGCACACTCCCTGCGTCCTCTGCCCCGTTTCAGGGTTAGGAAGCCAGAGGTGATGTTGCTCTGCTTCACTCCAGGACGCAGTGAACTGGCTGGCAGGTAATCAGGTGGGAAGGGATCTGGACTGGAACAGGATGAGAAGGTGGGAGCTTCTGCCTGTTGTTTGTCATGGAAAAGGGCAGATGTCTGCGTCCTGCTGACAGCACATGCGGCTCCCCAGACTGGGAACACCAGCTTGCAAGGACACTGCTGTGATGCCATGGCCGAAGGAGGCTTAACCCCATGCCCTCAACCACCGGGGTTCATGGTGGGGTCCCACAGCCTGGGGTGCCTGGGTGCCCTGGTGCTGCTGGCCTCAGTTGCTTTGCTGCAGCCCTGGAGCTGGGACCCCTGATAGCTTCCAGCTCATCCGGGGCCTCCCTGTGTCTCCAGCTGGGGTTTTGCCTGCTCGCTGGACACACTCAAAGTTCACCCTGCTATAAATACCCAGGTGCAGGGCTGCCAGTGTCCTCCTGGCTGGGGAAGGCTGCTAAAACAAAATGGGGTTTCATTGCAATTAACCCTTTGGGCGACTCCCTTCTATGCAGTTTGAAAAAGAGGAATCCTCTGATTCAAATTGTTTCTAAAGCCAGAAGAGTGCAGCAAACTCCTTCTGTGGGCTGATTCCTGCTGGGAACAGCCCAGGGATTGGTACCGGGAGCAGAGGAGCACAGAGGGGCTGGCAGCACACTGCAGAAGATTGGTGTTTCATAGCCAGGAACATGCACAGCCCCGGTGCAAACCCCTGGCTTAGTCAGGGATGTCCTCCTGCACCGCGGACACGTGGTGTGGGGCCAGTGTTGCTTCTGTACCTCCACAGAGCAGAGGCTTCCTGTGTGCCCCATGCTCCCTGGAGAGCATAGCCTCATGCTGCGCAGCCCCACACCCTGCACCAGATGGTCCCATGCCCCAAGGCCCCACACCCTGCACAGTATTGTCCTACACACCATGACCCCCCATGGCCTGGCCCTGTGCTGCCCAGCCCACCCTGCGCCCCTGTCCCCATGTGCAGGTCTCGCTCTTAGCCACAGCTGAGCAGAAGCACTAAACCTTGTCTAACACCCCAAAGGGCAACAGAAACGCACCAAACAGGACAAGCTCTCTCCCTGGCTTGGGGACAACCCGAAGACGGAGAGTCCCCAGTTATGCTGTGTCACCTGAAGCAGAGTACAGTGTGTCACCTGCAGTGGGGTGTGAAAGGGCACATGGGCAAGAGGCTCCCTGGGGAGCCAAACACAAGGTAGACTCCTGCTACCTGTAGCTGTACAAAGCCCTTTCATGGTGCCAAATGTGTCTTTTCAACCATTTTCCTGCCATGCATTACCACGCTGGGCTGATGGTCCGGCCATTCTCCAAGGAACAACCTCTTCCTCCTTTTACCCTGTTCAGACCACAGGAGATGTACAGCTCGGACCTAACAGCAGAGGACAAACCGCACGCCGGCTGCAGCGGAGAGGAGATGCCTGGGGAGCCCCAACAGGCTGTGTATGACCCCACGCCCCTGCTGAGGCTGGACATAGTTCAGTGCACATATGGACCAGGGACAAAATGTGCTCAGGACTGAGCAAGGTCCTTGTCCCCAAAGGTCCCACAGCACCCAGGGCTGATTCCCAGCTCCAGTGGGGCTGGGGCTGCCCCGAGTGTGGTGCAGAGACCAGCAGGGCTTGGTCTTACAGCCCCCCTGGCCTTGCAGATTGGGGACAACCTTCTCCTTTCACCCTGGGATCCTCGCAGCTGTGACGAACTGTTAACCTCAGGCCTGTGCAGGTCACAATGTCCAGCTAACTGTGACATGGAAACCACCTCATTTCAGCCTCAGAAATGTGACCTTTTGGGTACCTTTGGGCCAAGAAAAGGTGCCTTCATCGCCTCGCTCTCCTTCATGTCCCTCTCCTTCCCATCCCCACCGTAGCCATAACGCTCCCAAGATGCTGAATGCCTCCTTATTGCTGTTGGATGCCATGGCCCTGCCTGGCATTTGCTCAACCAGGTTTTTGGGTTACTCAGGTTGTTGCTCCCGATGCCTACATGAGTCCTGCCCCACTGCGATGCCGCACCCCGCGCCCCCGGCCATGCCCAGTCCCCCGCACCCCCAGCAGCAACTGGACTCCCTGTGCTGGTCTGGAACGTCGCTGCCCCAGAACTGGGTTTCCCCAAGCCCCATGGCTGCCGTGTGCGGCACAGATGGACTCTGTGCACTGTGCAACGCTGGAGCAAATGAACAGAGTGGATGGCACTAGGGGGAGATAAAGGCCGGGACATGCCGGGCCCTGCGCCTTCAGCAGCCCACTCCTGTCCCCGTGTCCCTGGGGCCACCCTGGCCCCATTTGCCCGCAGAGGTGAAGGGTAGAGCTGCAGGTTTCCACATGTCACTGTCCCCTTGCTTTGCAGAGTCTTTCCTGGCATTTTGGTCTTTGGGAAGCACCTTTAGTGATAAAGGTCCTTTAGGAGTTTACACCTTGCAGCAGATATAAAAGCAAGAAGCCACGTCTTGCTACATGCAGGTAGCACAGGGGCACCTGAAAAATGCACCCAGGAGGAAGGAAAATAGCACCCGATGCACAGAAAAGGGTCCAGCAGTGAAAGAGAAGTCTGGGGACCCAGCCTGGAAGCAGAGTGTGACACACACTGCAAGACCTCAGCTGGAAACTCAGCCCATCGCTGCCCTAGCTACCCTTTCCCAATGCCCCTGCGGGGTCCCTATGCCAGCAAACCTGGCTCCTCCAGGGCTAAAAACCATTTCAGGGGGATTTCTGGCACCAGGTACCACCGCGGTATCGCACCAGCTCCTCTCCTCCCCTGGATAATCCCCTCTCAGCACGCTCCCTGCAACCCTTCTCACTGGAGATGGGAGGATTTCACCTGGCAGTTTGGGAGCTGAGGAGCTGAACCAGCAGAACCTGCCCCTGTTAGAGCTGTTCGTGCATAGCTGGATCTCACCAGCACCCATTGGTGCAGCCGTGGGTCCCATGGCACGAACCAGCACTGCACACTGGGGTAAGCAGAGTGTGTCAGCGGCTCCATGGGGCAGCAGAAACACAAGGGGGGCATTTTTCATTTGTATTTTCTATGGATTAAAAACAAAAGATAGAATTTATGCCCTTTTTTCCAGGAGGAGGGATTCAGAGCCCAGCTGGCATAGCAGTTCCAGGGTTATAGTCACAAGTGATACTGAAAAAGGTTTGTACGTTGCCACAATGCCATCAAACCATGGTGCCCTTGGGGGCTGAGCTCACCAGCCACATCCCTGAGCTACCCTGAAACACCCACAGAGCACCTGCTACTGAAACCACCAACCAGTTCCAAAACTATGTTTTCTCTCCCCATTGCCCACAGCCTGGATTTGCAGAGGTTTTGGGCTTGTGGCCTCACCAGATCCCCGTGCCAGAAGGGAGCTGGATGTGGCAGGGGGTTTCAGGCTTTGCTGGCAGCCCCTTGGGCAGGGGAAAGCCCGTCTTTGGGTCTGTGCTGGCTTTCTACCACCTCCGCCACACCTCGGTGAGGGCCCTTTGGCCACAAACGGATCCCATGCCCCTGGTCACACAGTGGCACAGAGGGGCATTGCTTACCCTGCAGCCACATCCCTATTTGTGCTGGATGACCAGAGGTTTCGGTGCTTTCCTGGGTGCTGAGCATCTTTCCAGTCCAGCATCGCAGTGCGTAGCCCCTAAGCATGCAGTGTCACCATCACTTGCTAATGTTTAAAATTTTTGAGAGCTCCATATCTAAATTTTTCAATATTCTCACTCTTAAACTTTGTTAGGCTGGGGTGCACTGGAGGAAAACGGGGAGGCTGGGGTGGCTGGTAACTCGATAGTGACATTGGCCTTGGACTAGGGAGGCTGGGTGCAGAGGGAGGAAGGCAGAGGGGTGCCCGGGCCAGGGTGTTATCTGAGCCCCTGTGGGAACAAAGTGTCTTTGCTATGCAGTGAGCTGGCAAGAGCAAGAGAAGGGAAGGAGATCCTCCTCCGTCAGCACTTTGCTATGCATTGCACTCCCCACTCACCAGACACACAGACTCACCCCTGCAGTGGTAGGACGCCCATCCCCAGGGCTGTGCAGCTCGGAGATTGCTGTGTGCCGGGTCCTCACTCCCTCCCAGGCTTGGAAAAATTCACGTTCTGCTTTGGCTTCATTACAAACATACCCTGACAAGTGGTGACTCGGTGCAAAGCAACATCACTGCTTTTCCCTGGACTGATACACCAGCAGGCTGTGCTGCCATCCAGAGAGACCTGGGCAGGCTGGAGAGCTGGGCTGAGGGGAACCTGGTGAAATTCAACAAGAGCAAGTGCAAGGTCCTGCACCTGGGGAGGAACAACCCCACACACCAGCACAGGCTGGGGGCTGACCTGCTGGAAAGCAGCTCTGTTGAGAAGGGCCTGGGAGTGCTGGTGGGCAGCAAGCTGACCATGAGCCAGCACTGTGCCCTTGTGGCCGAGAAGGCCAACGGTATCCTGGGGTGCATTAAAAGGAGTGTGGGCAGCAGATCGAGAGAGGTTATCCTCCCCCTTTACTCTGCCCTAATGAGACCACATCTGGAGTACAGTGCCCAGTTTTGGGCCCCCCAGTTCAAGAAGGACAGGGAACTGCTTGAGCAAGTCCAGAGGAGAGCTACCAAGATGACCAGGGCTGGAGCATCTCCCTTATGAGGAAAGACTGAGAGACTTGGGTTTGTTCAGCCTGGAGAATAGAAGACTGAATGGGGATCTTATCAATACCTATAAATATCTAAAGGGTGGGCGTCAGGATGATGGGACTAGGCTCTTTTCAACAGTGCCCAATGACCGGACAAGGGGCAACGGGCACAAGTTGGAACACAGGAAGTTTCACTCAATATGAGGAAAAAATGTCTTTCCTGTGTGGGTGCCAGAGCAGGCGCACAGGCTGCCCAGGGAGGCTGTGGAGTCCCTTCCCTGGAGACATTCAAAACCCACCTGGATGTTTTCCTGTGCCCCCTGCTCTGGGTGTGCCTGCTCAAGCAGGGGGGTTGGATGAGATGATCTCCAGAGGTCCCTTCCAACCCCTACCATTCTGTGATTCTGTGATTCTGAGAGGGCAGCGAGGTACACACAGCAGCAGCCTGGCAGGTCAACCCTGTGCACTGAGTTCCCTGACAGAGGCAGCTCTGACACAATGCTGTCGTAAAAAAGAGCTAAAGATTTGTACCAAGTCCTGCGCTTGGCTTGTTTTTCCCTGCCAGAACACTACCTGCACCCAGCGTCTGACCACAGCATCTCCAGCTCCACATCCCAACCCCTGAAGCTGCTTCATCCCCTCCTCCAGAACCTCTCCCTGTGCTCAGCCCCTGTTATGGCCCATAAACCCTTTGGGGGCTCTGGTACAAGTCTGGGATTTGCACTGCCCCTTACCCAGCAGATCTAAGGATTTGCAAGGCAACCTGGAAGTAAAGGCTCATTTTTTATGATATTTTTGAATAAAATTAAATAAGCCCAAAAGCCAACAAGGGATAAACATTCAGGATTTTGGGCTGCAAATGGGTAGGGTTTGGTGTTTAATTGTTCCCTATGCAGGAGAGGAGCCAGCCATCAGGGAAGGCTCTGGTGCTCCGAGTTCTCAAAACCAGGCTGGAGCACTGACCACCGAAACAGACAGCCAGACCCAGAGATTCAGCTCAGAGAAGATCCCATTTGGCTTTCGAATGCTCTCATGCCTCTGTCTCCAGCTTTGCTCTGTGCACCAGCAGAAACCCAGAGATTCTCTCAGCAGCAGAGCTTGGCAGGGCGCAGCACCTTGCTGCAGTGAGCTTGTTGCCCTTGCACTGCCTCTCACTGCAGTTACAGATGTGGCTGCTGAAGCCCTGCCACCCCAGCATCTTTGAAACCATGCAAAACCCACCCACCTTTCTGCCAGAAACTACAGAAATCACCCAGGCTTTCAAGCTTCAGGTGTGCCCTTCATATCCTGGCCCGGAGGCCAGAGATTGCTGCAAGTAATTGGTGTTAGCAGCACCTGCCACCCTGATGCTGTCACATGTGCCAGGCTGGTGTCCCAGCAGGGACCCATGGGTGCTCTACTGGACCCTGCAGCTCTCCTGCACTGCCAACGGCACCCGAGTGCGAGAGAGGAGAAAGCCTGACCTGAGCATGAAGCTCTGCAGTGGCCCTGACAGCAAACCCGTCCTCTGCACATCATGAGACTTAAAAACCCCTCATCTAGAGACGCCCAAGTGTTGGACAGGTCCTTCAGTGCAGTGCCACGAGGTTAGGTCCCTTCTGGGGACTTGTCCAAAGCTTTTCTATAGTGAACCTCCTTGGGCGAAGCTCCTGGCTCCAGGTCTGCCTTCCCAGCCCTGACCTCTCGCCCATTAGGGAGCTGCTGGCCCCGAGCCTCTTGTCAGTGTTTCTCCCCTTTTGACACATCAGAAAAGTTTCCATGCTGGTTTTTTTTTTTTTTTTTTTTTTGCTTTTAATAAATCATTCCTAAGATCATGTCACCCTGCCACGTGTTTTACTGGTTCATTTCCAGGCTCCCAGCTTGGACCCAGCCTTTGAAAAATGAGATTTCACCTCCAACACATACCCCCAGCATTAAAGCCTGGTCCCTCCACAGGCAGAGCCAGGTTCTCCCCAAAGGCTCCCACTCCCAGCCGCCTCGTGCCAAGCCTAACATAGTGGCTTGTCTTAAAGCGTTAAGTACAAAGCATATGCAGGGCAGATGGATATGAGGTTATAAGATAATTAAGCATGTTAATTTCATTTGCATCTAGCTCTTAAATTCCCATAAACTCTGCAGAGCTGTGAAATGAGAATTGCCGCTCGACACCACAAAGCAACAAAAATTTAGTTACCAAAAGCAAAACACTGATTAACAAATGGGAGCAAAAGCCAGCTGCGGGCCAGCCGAACGAAGCCCCAGCAGGTCCCTGCTCCCCCAAGCGCTTGGCAGATCTGCGCCATGTGACGCCACCAATGGGTGCTTCAGTGGCAACGGTAATTGAATACGAATTGCTTATGGGCTTTGGCTGGACTGAAACATTATGAAGCCAGGGAGAGCTGGGAGAAAAAAATCATTGCTTCAAAAAAAGATTTGACCCCAGAGGTGGAGGAAAAGCTATTTACATGGTGTGAAAATGAAAGCCAGGTACTGGTGTGGGGAGCCAGGCCCGAGCACCCGCACTGCCACACCCACGGGCTCCACACGAAGCATGTCCAAGGCTGGCACCATCAGCAGGGTCCTTTAGGGAAGGCTTGGTGATGGTGCAGTAGCACGAGGTGTGTGGGCATGCCCTTGAGCAAAGGTGGTGTCCAGCTGGGCTGCTAGGTTGTGGGGCTGAGACCCAGAGGGAGCTGGAGCAGCCCCAGGGAACCACCAGAGCAGCTGGAGCTTGGGGACCCGCAGGGAACCCCTCAAGGATACCCCACGGAAACCAGGAGGTGGCAGATCTGCTCCTCAACCACCTTCCACGGCACTGGAGCTGGAGGGCACCCAGGTGTCCCTGTGCCCTACAGAGCCCAGGCCAGCTGCCACACCCCTGGGGTAAGTTAATACTTACCTTTCAGGCATCCAGGACAATTTTGAGACAAATGAAGAAACCAGCATCTCCTGCAGAGCTCCCTGCTGCCACAGCACGACTGAGGTGCGGGATCCCCGGTGGTGCCTGCAGGCGGGAGAGATGCAAGGGCCTCCAGGTTGGCCCCATCGTCCCAAGGCTGCCTACGGATAAATGCAGCCTGGCCTTTTGGGAACCGCTGGGAAACATGTCCCTCTTGTACCCACAGTACCCACGTAAACTAAACAAACACAGGGTGTATCCTTCAATATACCCAACATCGGAGTACAACGTGTTCCTGACCGCGAACCAAAGCACAGAAAGAGAAGAAACCTTAATGTGGGGTTACCTGGGGAGAAGACAACGCAGAACTGAAAGGAAAACAGGAACACTGGACTTATTTGAAATGCTTTAATAAGATTTATTAAAAAATATCCCTTGGCAGTTCACAGTCACCACGATCTACAATAGAAACTCGGCTGGATAACACTTGGAACAGTTTTCCCCTACAACAGAAGGCAACCCCCCAGGAACACTTGAGCATGGCTTAAACACACCTATTGGCATTAAAACCCTGGGTTGGCATCAAACATGGTGCAACCGCTGGTGGCAGAGCCCATTGCACCACACACGCATTACACATCTGCCCCGATACTTACCTTGTCTTTGGGAAGAAAAAACCTATTTAAAATATGGGGAAAACAATAAATCAGTACTGTGGAGAAACTGGACTCCACTTCTCTGCGATTTCAGGAAGACAAAGCTCTTGGTGTGCTGCAGCCTGCAGGGAGAGCAGGGGAAATGGAAGCTTGAACATCTGGCTGGACCCATACAAAAGGTTACAGCCACACGGCCCTGTCGTCAGCATGAAGAGGGGGACGGTTTGGTGCTGCAGGACATGACGGCTGTGGGTCTCGTCCTCCAGAGGAAACCTCCAAATCTTCCAGGTCAAAACCTTACTTTGCAAGGGCTCAGGGCTTTATTAGCATTTTTTCTTCCCCAGTGAAACCCCATGAATGTACAACAGGATGCTTAAAGAAGGGGGGTGCGTGTGTGAGAGCAAGCGAGCTAGAGCCTAAGCTTTGCTGCCGAGCCGCCTGCAACAGTCCAGCTCCATCAGCCAGACAGGTTCAGATTTTGAAAGCATTAAGGCTCCTCTCCTCAGCCAGCTGCTCCCGGTCAGCCAGTTCTTTTTCTGGGGACTCTTACTCCAGAATAACAATGCCTCACTCCACTTTCCAAGTGGATTAAGAGAATCTGAATAAGGCACTGTATTCCAGAATAAACCATCCATGCTCTCTGCTAAAGAAAAAAATAACTATTTAAAATTCATCCCCAATTTTGGCCAAAGCAAGCTCCCTGCGTGGAAAAGCTCTCTGTCGGGACCTCCTGTCACAGCCAGTGGTGCCAATACGACGGCTGCAGAGGTGCTGCTGGCTTGGCTGCTGCACAGCCCCTTCCCAACACTTCACAGCAATATTAACATGAGGAAAAACTGAAAAATTGGGAAGGAGTCTTCTCCTCAACTGGCACTGGGAACATGCAGGCTGTTTACCACCAACCAACACATTGAAGTGCAGTGGGTCTATGTGACAAATTCCTTTTGCATTTAAAATGCCTTCTAAATAGGCACCCGATCAAAAATTAACTCGGTGGTTTCATGATTTATCAAAGAAACATTGTAAAAAGCCAGATCCAAAACAAAGGGCTGAAAAAACTTCTGTTCCACACTATTACTCTTCGAAACAACGTGCAAAGGGCATGGGACTGCGTTTCAAGTCGTGCTGGAGCAAAAATAAAAAAGCAAACCAATTTTAAGTTGACATAGTGTATTGTGAATTACTTTCTCAGCGTTTCTACATCTAAGATAGCATGAAATGATCTGCCATACAGTAAAACAGTTTAATATACAGTTGATTACAGAGCCGTATTAACGAGTCAGAGATAATACACATTTTATCTATATACATATATAGCTTAATATTTCACAGATACAACTTTTTTTCCATTTCAGTTTTCTCAACGAAGCATAGGCAGAATATTTACAGTGAAGCCGCTGCGAGGAAGCCCCATCCCCCAGCGAAGCCCCCGGCAGAAGCCGCCAGCTTCCCCCAGCGGTGTGTGTAAACAGACCATTTCTCTCTCTCCTCGCAAGAAGGGAGGGCAGCAGGTAGCAGGGACAGAGACGTCATGAAGAAACAATTTCCAGCTAACCTGGAGCCTTTGAAATGTTTTAGATTTGATTTTTTTCTTCTTTTCCTTCCTTTTAACTGGAAACTGTTCTCAATGTTTCAATAGTGTTCTTGGTTAACGCGTTCTGTACAATCGCCGCGTGCGCTCACGCAAGGCCAGGCAGTGCTGAAGTCTCAGGCAATACTGTGAAGCAGCTTTTAAAGAAAGCAGAGGGTGGTTGGGAGGGTGCATCACTGCCCGGCTGACAGCTACGTGCTAAACCAAACGCAACCCCAAAGTGAGTTTCACTTTGAAAATAATTTCTTGCAGGCTGTTTGTAATGGGGTACCACAGGTCCTTACACACAGCGATTGCTTACGTAGGGTCGTGTGTAGGTGTGAGACTATATAAACCAAGGTTGGACAGACCAACCCCAACTTGCCACGCAGTCCGGCCATGATCAGACAGCAGCGCCTTGATTTCTAGTGCATGGTGTTAACAGCCAGTTGATATTTGCTCACATGAAAACGTGAAACGAAACCACCAGGCTGGGAGGGAAGACTTATTTACACAGGCATCTGGTAGCTGCTGGGCTGACCAGGGACACTGTCCCCAGAGCACACCTTCCCCACCTCGCCAGCCCACGGCTGCCAAAGCCTGCTGCTGCCCGGGCGCTGCTGCTGGACCGGCACAGTGGCTCCTCAGCTCCGGCCCTCTGCCGGGTCCAGCTCCTTCCCGGCTCTCCCAGCTTTCCCATCGTCTACATCTCTGCCTCCTGCCTTCTCCTTCACCTCAATGCTGCAGCACAGGAGCCTGGGGGGTGGGAAAGGAGGAATCCAGACCCCATCACCAGCAAAGACAGCTTTTTATGCTAAGTTAAAAATACTGTTTCATGGAAAGAAGCTTTTCCAAGCAATGCAATATATAAAGCCATCACACCAGCCCTGGGGAACAAGGTGACTTTCCTGAGAGCACAAGGGGAGAGCCTGTCTGCCCATTCCTGGGTAATTCAGGGAGGGTGGCCAAGGTCCTTAGCATCTTTGGACACCGCCACTGCCTCCTCTCAAACAGGAGATACCCGCCGTTGAGCAGAAAAATTCCTAAATATTCAGCACAAACTTGAAACGGTGTTTTGTCTCACGGCAGATGTTTGGAATTGTTAAGGCTCTTGGCTTTAAATAGTTTATTACTTTGGAATTTTAAAGCTGTACTCGCAGTAGGGTATAACAAGTCTCTGTCTCAGCATACATATGTATGTGTGTGTATATCTCTCTCTCTCAACACGGTCTCTGAAAACTAAAAGTGAGAAATTAAATTGGGGAGAAGGTTACTCTGGCAACTGTGGACTCCTGAACTACTACACATGAAGAGAAACATACGACGGTGCGGGTGGGACCGTGCCGGTACCTGCACAGTGGCCAAATCCTGGTTCAGGCAGTGATACTGCAAACCCCCTCTGTTGGACAACTTCTAGGGGCAAGAGCAAGATGAAGTCATACAGCTAATATTAGAAATAAATCACTAATGAAGCTCTGGTCTCACTCAAATAAGGGCAAAGTTTCAAAGATGCTAAAGAGGCATCTTCCCTCTGGGCATACCTACAGATGTACCACACGCTGCATTTCCCCTGCCCGGAGCTTAAATCTTTCAACAATAAATCAGTACAAACAATCTTTCAATTGCAAACTAGTATTTAGCCAATGCGTTAAGATGTGAGTGATGATGGGAGAAAAGAAGGAAAAACTCAAGAAGGTCGCTTTGTTTTGACTCATCCGAAGGAGGATTTGAGAATCAACACTCAAACTGGGGACGTGCAAGCGGCAGCGCTTGCAGCGGTCACCCACTGGGACACTCAGCTCTGACTTCACTCTGCATCACTGCTCACCATTGGGTGACCAATTGGTTAGAGCAGCACTGGTTAGAGCTGAAACTTAAGATTTTAGTAGCTGTTCCCAGCCACGACCTTCTCTGCTGTTCTTCAGACTCAATGAATACTGCAAGTCCTGGAGATTAGAATAGGGGATGTTGCAGTGAGCCAGAAAACAGGGAGAGAACGGAACAAACCATGTAAAGGTTTAAAAAAGCTGACACAGCAGCCTCGAGGCCTTTTCAGAAGTGTAAAACACAAACAACTAAATCCTCGACACCAATTCCTGACTTGGGAGACACACATGTGGAACAGCTGCTAAAAATTATGTTAAATGTATTGCAATTGGGGCGGCGCACGTGCAAACGCTGGGTGCCTGCCTCCCACTCCTCGGCAGCCTCGGGCTGGGCAGCTTCGGTAGGCGAGATAATGTTTAATAGCTCTAATGAAGTACCGGGGGCGGTACCACCTATCTGGGCTGAAGACAGAAGTTTAGCTTGCCTGATAAAGACTTGAAAAAGGTTTTATACAGAAAACTTGGATTATTTTTATTTCTACCGGAGCGTTACCCAGTATCTAAAGCACCTCAAAACTGTTCCCCATGGCACCACTCAAACTGAGCTGCTGTTAAGACACACCGTATTTCACTCCTATTTTCTACTTGAATCTCTTCAGAGCCTGATGTCTGATTTTTAACAAACTCTGAAAAGACAAAGACGACAAGCTCCTGGTGTCCGATTTTCACTGACAAACCTCCTTCTCATCACTGTGGACAGAGTTCAGAGGGTGGTGTTAAAGCAGATTTAAAACAAACATACCCATTTTAAGGCTCCCTGATGCCACCGCAGGAAACGTGCACTGCTCAGCCTGCTGGGAAGTCAGGGGTCTGCTCCACACCCCAGAAACCTTCCCCTGTGGCAGCCAGCAAACACATCACACCTCGAAACTAAAGATGAGCCTTAAAACCAACCCCACACCATGCTTCACTTTCACCTTCTCCTTTTCTCACTGGTTTCAGACCTGGAAGCACATGTTATCGTACAGAGCATCTCCCATGCCACATACATTTGCACGGCGAGCCAAAACCCCATCACTGCGCTGTCTCTGTTTCTGCAGACTGTGGTTTTCCACCTCTCCAGTTTCCTTTACATTTTTGGTATATTTTAGCAGAAAATGGTCCATAGTTTCACAGCTCTTGGCTGAAAAATCTTCAGACAATTGTACCACTCAAACTAAATACCGGACATCTACAGTGTCGGCAGGAATTAGTGCGTAATGGTTACAATTTCCAACTTTTTTACAGGACTTTGCAGAATCCTTCCACCACTGCCTGAGGAGGTAGCCTCAGCAACAGCAAAGAGTAATTCAGGTGATTCCCCTTAAATGTTGCTCCCCTGAAAATCAAAACAAAGACTGCTGCAGCCTGTAGAGAGATTTTGAAAGGAGAAAAATGCTGGAATGACTTTCCTGCCCAAATTGATGTTCCACATACAGCTAGCCAAGTCTCAGGGTTACTCTGAGACCCTAATCGGGTTCTTGCAGCTGCTGGGCATCGAGACGGAAGCACCGTGGCATTGGGGGATCCCAGCACCTCCACCTTGACTGTTTCTCTTTCCACGTGAAAATCATTCTGTATTTACAGACAAACCACCCTAACAACATCCTCAGCAATTGGGAAAATCACACCAAGAAATAATTACTGCATTTTAGCAGTTTTGTAATATGTAACTAAAACAGGACTTACAGGAACATGCCAACACTGACAGCAAACATTGGGATTTTATTTCTTACCCTCTTCTGCTTTTGCATGCTTGTTGAAACTCAGCATAAAACTTTTTTTTTTCCACTTTTGGTGTGATGAAAAATGTATTTTTTCACAGAATTCTTAAACTTAGCTACTAGGATGTGCCTGCTGCTCTTCTGTAGCTTCTGTCAAGCAGCTTAACACCCCCACAAGCAGAAAGCTGCAGCTGTGACCACACAAGTGGACCAAGACATCAAATCAAACGTACTCTTCTCCTTTATATTAGGAAGTACAGAGAGAGGCAGACAGCAGTGAAAGCAGCATCTGAAGCCACGACCTGGCAGCAGCAGCAGAGCTCAAACACTGCTGTGCAACGCGGAAGACGCAGTTTAGCAAAGGCGAGGAGCAGGGAGGCAAGAACCACTCGCGCGTCCTGTCCAGACCGAGTGAACAAGACAACACAGCAGGGAAGAAGGGACAAAACAGACACAGTCTTTACGTTTGGCAAATAACCCCCACCCCAAGCCACACAGTTAAATAGCTGATCGCATTATAACCAGCCTCAGGCACTCTCAGCCTCTGGTGATGTTGCAAAATAAAGATATGAAGTTAATAAACTGCTTCCTTACAACATTTTTTTTTGTTGTTCTATTCAGGATTGAAGTTTTAGAAAGAGGTTAGAGTTAGCAATTAAAAAATGCTAGATACCCTAAAAGCATGGCTTTTTAATCAAGAATAAGCTGCTCTTTACCTAAAAGCTGGTATGGGTACACTGTTTGGTCTACAGCTCCTTTCATTTTTGTTCTGGGCACCTCCTTTCTGTGTTTTAAGCCCCGAAGTAAGAGCTTTGTTTGTAAAGCCCTTGCGGAAGCCATCCTCCCCCCCAATTTTGCCACATCAAAATCCTCCTGTGCTTTGCCTTAGGACACAGCAGGAGCCACAGCCAGGTGGCAGCCCCGTCCCACCCTGCTTCAGCACAGGGGAACAGCCCCAAATCCTGGGAACTAACAGGCAAATCTGTTCTTCCCAAAACCATAAATGCCAGAATTACATTAATGGGAATGCCATTTACTTGTTTTTGAACGAGAAATCTGTCTCAGAAGCTGGGAGAAAAATAAGCATTTTGGTGTGTTAGCAGCAGATTGAGATGACACTGCAGGAATATTCAGCATATTTTCATTACTCTACACTCTAGAGCAGCTCCTGCAAGTGAACTGTGGCAGAAGGCAGCATGGGGCTAGCAAATATTCAGCAATCTTCCCCCACTCCACTCCTCCGGATTATTTTTAAATTACCACCATTAAAACACCCGAAAAATAGAAAGCACAGCTATGTGCCGACTATTTTTGCAGAATATGTTCCCAGGTACCTGGCCAATTCCTCAACTTTTACACCATGTTGGAATTGAGCTGGCCCAACAGAACAAGCACAAGAGACAGCTTAATGAAATGAACTTTGATCAAGCCCTCCTGCAAGTGTACATGTGCCGCGGCTGCAGAGAGGAACATAGAACCACGTAACACCATTAAAAATGTCTCCAGAGTAATTCTTGCGAGTATTGGGACATATTTTCAAAGGTGTAAAGGGAAGGTGTGAAGCTTCAGCTCCCACTGTTTCACAACAGAAAATAGGTATCTCCCTGCTCCTTGGGCCTGGGAAAATTTCACTATCCAAACCTTATGTTGAGAGCTTAGCTTCTTGATTTCGTTACTATAGTGCATCAAGGAGAAGATTTAAAACCCCCAAAAGAAGACCTGCAGTCTCAGTTGTTGAATGTTTGCTGCTATCCTGGTGGCAATAAGCAAACAGGCGTACTACTAGTTACTCAACTTTTCATGACTGTTTTCCCAGCTTCAGAGTTAAGGCAGAGTAACATCGCGGCAGTTCCCAGAAAAGATAACAGCCCTTGATTTCAGAGTCCGTTAATACTTCTGTCCTCAGTCATTTTATTTGCTTAGTGCCAACAAAAGGAGGCCCTGGTATTTTTTTTCTGGTATCCTAATGTTATCAGAAAACCAACGGTACTCCTGCAGCACCATACAACAATAGCACGGGAGTGTTATTTAGAGTTTATAGGCTGGAGGATGAGGCTTTTGTGTTCTGCAGTGCATTGCTTGAACAACGAGAATGAAGGTGCTCTGGGTCTGGGGCCCTACTCCAGCACCTTCTCCTTTCAGGTTTAATCACAGGGTGCAAATCTCCCACTGGATGCAGGACTGTTGCTGGTGGAGGCTTAGTTATTGTGCAGTGTCTCACGCGAAAGAGAAGCCAGTGTGTCTCAACTGAACTCTGCCATTGCAAACAGCTGATCAATGAGAGAGAAACGCTGGGTAGAGTTGTCCATAAAACTGGGAGAAAGAAGTGAAAGGGAGAAAGGTTTGTACAACTTTGAGACACTAATATAACACTAGAAGGCATGTAAACAATTCTGGACACGTTAACTCCTCTACTGTAAGAAAAGAAATACTGACACATACTTAACTGAAATGAGAACCCTAAAAATGGTTTCAAGAATACATTCTTCGGATACAAGAGGTATTTGCAGAGTTATACTACCTGAAAGTTGGAAGTGCAACCCACTATGGGGAGAGGGGCAAAAGGGGATGAGTTTTAATCTATGGAGAAGGAAGGCTGCTGTAGAACTGTGCACTAATAAAAACTTTATACTGTTGCTCATCAGGAATAGCCCCCAGACAGGCTACAGCATCTGTGGCAGAAAAGTACAGGGAAGAGAATCCCGTTTCTTTTGTGTGCTGGCAGATTGAGCAGGTAAGATTAATTTTAAATAGCGTTCCTATCAAACGCAATTTAGAGGCACATAAGCAGCAGCTTTTGGGAGAACAGTGTGCAGAGCCTTGTTTAACTAACTGAGATCCAGAAATCTCACAGATTTGCATCTGACAAAGGCTTCTAGGGCTGAGTGCTGCCCATGGAGTGTAGATGACCTCAGATAGCCGAGTAGGAACTTCACAATGTATATATTTATTACTCAAACTCCAAAAATCACAGAGGGAATAAAAAGAAGTATCAGTATATTCTGATTTTAGTTCAGATGGAAAGAAAGAATTAAAACCCACACCAAGATGCAGACAGCACAGCGTTGCATTTCACCAGCTCTTCCCTGGCTAACAAACTTATTTTGGGCATAAAAATTCTTTATTCGGTATCACAAGGAGTTAGCTGAAATAGAGTAGTTCAATAATTAATATTACCCAATGTGGGACATCAAATGTAAGTGAAGGAGGTGACGGAAGCATGCAGAGGGCAAACTGGTATAGTCTAAGGCCCCCATCCTGCAGTTCCCTCTGCGTAGGCAGGTTCCTGTGCTCCTGCAGGTCACCGGTCCCAGGGACCTGCACAGAGTTATCTGCAGGACTGGGAAAATATTGTGCTTGTTAGCTCACTAGAAAGAACTCTTTTCCCTATTCCTGCTTTCAGTGGACTGCAGGGAGCATGCTGTTCTATTCCCTGCTGCAAAAGCACAGTGTAGGGGGGGAAAAAAATCCTGAAAAATATCGTGCAGCACCATTGACTGAGTACAGAGGGAAGCTGGAATACACAGATGCATTTGGTGGCTTCAGAAGTTTCACCAGCTTTGAAACAAATATTGCCTAGGTAACATCCTCACAGTGGTTGGTAGTTCAAAGAGGCTGAAACACCATCTTATACTCTTATTAAACCAATTAACAATTCATCTCTCTTTATCCCTTCCATACAAGAAAACCCCCAAATAAAATAAAACCAGGAACAAAATAAATAAATAAATAAAGGCATTCCCAAAACATTTATTTTGCTTTTCTCTCTCGCTCAAATCAGACCAGCTCAGAGATACCAAACTTCACCTACCTTCGCAAATTCAGCTAGGGTACAGAGTAACATGACACTCCTTTAGATTTGTAAGACCTGAATTGTAACACTCTCACGGTCACTCGTCTGCTTCTGGAAACCTGTCCTGAGAGCTGGTGAAGTCCAAACCCTTATTCCATTCCCACAAATCAGTAACTCATTGGCTATACGGAAGTGTATCCAAAGCACACAATGGCACATTAAGGTTGAAGAAAGCATTGGTAAAGGAGAATAAAACTACAGCAGTTGTTCAGCCTACTCTCACTAAATGTTGAGCCACTGCAGAACTCCTCCAGCCCAACACAAAGTCAAATTGTGTCACTCCCTCACCAAGACATTCTTTTGTGGTACGTTACTGGCACTTTACATCAGTCTCATATGGTAAATACATGCGCATTTGTCTGTGTGTTTACATACAAAAGGTCTTATAACAGTAAAATATTGTTCAGAGATATATAAAAAACCCAAGGAGTTGCAATAGCCAAAAAAAGTGTTTTGTGAGAAACAACAATAAAAATGATATAACCACAGCTTTTCTTTAAAATTAGATAAATACCCAAAGCTATGATTTCACTTGGGGCCTCTGTACCTTGACAGGGAGTCCAATGGAGTATATCTGAAGGCACTTAATATCCTCTACTCAGCTGTAAGATGGTTGCCCAGTGAGCTGGGGAGCTTGGGATGTGATTTGGGGCATGGAGGAGAGAGGTGGATGAAAACAAGCCCTGAAGAGCTGTGATCCACACAGCACCAGGCGCTGAAATGAAAACAAACGTACAACCCAGGTGTTGAGAAGGTCTCTCTAGAAAAAGAAAACTGCCAATTGCAAATGTCTTTGTGTTTCTATTGACAGAGCACTTCATGCAACTCTGACAGTGCATCATACACTCTTAGAGATATTTAGCTTTGTCAGTTCATTGACCTCCTCAGTTCCTGCTTCCTCACAGCCAGTCTTCTCTGTGGCTTTGCCAAACCTGCACCTCTCCTCTGCTTGCACTGCATCTTTCTGGAGCTTCTTGGTGGAAGGATGGATGTCCCTGGTTTCTGAGTTATCTGTGCCATGGGCTATCTTATCAGAATTCTGTACAGAAGGCACCAGGTTGGCAATCTCATCCGTCGGAGATCGCCCAATGCTGCCATCCACTTGAACCCGAATGTCTGGAGATATAGACAACTGGTGATGTGGCACGATCCCATTGTCCATGCATTTTGGGTAAAGGTAGGTCTTCATCTGACCTTTCCCCTTCACATTGACTGTCCCCCTATAGTCAAAGTCATACCCCATCTTGTTTAGGATGCGGTAGCTCTCCTCACTCACCTGTATACGACACTCAACGCCAGTGGTGTCCATTCTGCTAGCAATGTTCACAGTGTCACCCCAAATGTCATACAACAACTTGGTAGTACCAATGACCCCAGCAGTGAGAGGGCCATGGTTAAAGCCAATCCTAAGTTTAAAATTAAACCACAGCATGTTGTTGTTGAAGTCATCTACCACTCGCATCATTTCTTTGGCAAATTCAAAAAGGGTCTGCAGATGTCCATGGGGGTGGTTGTTGTCCTGACACTGCGAGGTGTTCAGTCCTGAAGCGGCCATGTAGGTTGCCCCAATTGTTTTGATTTTCTCAATGCTGCTGTAGTGTGGTTTGCTTAGTAGCTCATCAAAATCCCCAATCAATTCGTTCAGGACTCTGTAGCACTCTTTGCCTCCTTCATAGTTCTCCTCATAGAACTCGCTGAAGTTCACAATACTTGCAAAGATTACTCCGCCGCTGTCGTGGTTTTTGGAATAGCTCTGGGAAACCTTCAACTGCTCAGCCACATGATATGGAATAATATTCCTCAGCAACCAGTCGGCTTGATCCCTCATGCTCTGAATTTTGGTGCGATGAAGATCAGCCTCCACGTCTCCATGGTAGTGGAGGCGGTAACTGACCTCAAACTCTCGATTCAGAAACCAGACCAGGAGGAGTAGAAGGAAGGAAACCAGAATCACTTCCTGACCAATCAGGTCTGCTGGCCTCTTTGTGTCATTTGGCACTGAACTGTTGCATGGACTTTTTCTGGAGCTGGAAGCAGAGGAAAGGGAAGAACATGAAAGGTGCATTTAAAAACACGGAGTTAGGGCACTGCCATTTCTGCTCTGTAGTTAGAAATTCTTTCCTAGAAAAAAGTGTAGGAAGTGTATGTTACATACTAAATTATAAAACAGGCTTTGATAACTTTAAGCATGCTAAAGAATTAATTTCATTCTTAAACTGAGTACTTCCTTAAAGGGGTATCACCAGGTTCAGCAACACAGAAATTGCCCAGCCTTTATGCAGTCCTATTTTAAGGACTTCACTAAGGAAACAGTTATTGTTATATCTAAATGTATAAGTAAAAGCACTACATGTAAATATGTACAGAAAAATTCTTAATAATGCCTGTGTGTGCATTTCAATGTATGCGTGCACAAGTATACCTGGATAGGAGGAGGGTGTAAGTTTTGTGGAATTTATCTCTTTTTTTTTATTACCGCCAATATTCAGAAACATCTGCTTTATTATATGCTCTTAGTGCTTTTCCCTTGTCTCCTCATCAAAGACCAGTAAGCTTTGCAGTGTGTCTTTATGTTAACACCTGAAGGTTTTGGAAGAAGTCAACCCTGTACAAGACACTTATTGGAAAAGTGCACGTCTCCAGCACTAAAGCAGAAAATATGGAGCTCCGGATTGACATCTTTTGTACATTAAAACACTGAAGCTTTTTATGGTGTAGACAGAAAGTTCTCAAAGTGCCAAGATTTAAAAAAAAAAATAAAATGTCATGTTTCTCATAGATGGAGAATAATATTTCAAATCCTTTTGACAATTCATCAACTGGCTGTGCAGATTACGAAGCACTGATGGAGGATGCTTCCAGTGCCAATCCGCCATTAACAAGGAGACATCTGCAGCTGACAATCTCAACATTCCGGAGATGCAAAGACACCAGTTTAATCTGAGAAGACACCACCTATGCAATCCTAGAAACTAAGTCTAAACCCAGACAGATTGGCATGCAGTGATTTCTGCAGTCACTTAACTGCAATTTTTCTTCTATAAAATTATGCCAAAGCTTAAGATTTGATATGAGCAGACACATGATGAAGTTTTTCAAGTTAAGAGATGGTTTGATAAGGGAAAGTGTCACATCAACCTTTCTCCTTGAAAAACAGAAAGGCAATCCATATCTCAGTGTCTGCCTGTACTTCTCTTATGAAGGTATGTTAGCAAAAGAGATTAGAACTCAAAGCACAACTGTAGCAACAGCTCAAGGAGAGAAGACGAAATTTGTTTCTGTATTTCTAAGTACAATTTGTTTCTTTATGTCCATTGGGGACATACTTCCACTTCTGAAACTGAAGCAGACATTTTTGCAATTGAGCTATGTTATGGACCCAGTTTCTTCTTCTGAATGTTCATTCTCAAATATTTGATTGACAGAAAAGCATGATGAAGAAAAAACATAGCACAGCTGTGAAACATGAACACGCACAATCTCTGAAAACATTTGTATGTGCTATGGTCTTTGTATCTATTAGCTTGTATCACAGAAAGCCTATAACACAAAAAGTTTCCCATAAGTAAAATATTTACAATAGAGAGCTTACAGGTTGAATTTCTGATTAAAGCCAAAACCACATACGATGTTGGAAATCACTGCTTTTGTTTTCAACCATAAATATACCTCTCCCAGGAGAAGTGAGGTATATTAATTTTATTGGTTTGATATTAAGAAAAACCAACAACCCATGAGGGATGCATGAAGGGAAGAGATTACTCCCAATTCACAGAATAGGTCCCTGTGATGAGGTTCCTGTAATTGCTGGTGCGTTGCCGTACTCCCTGCTTTCTCCCTTACAACTACTTTTCTCAACAGAACCTCTGTTACGAGCCTATTCATTTTCTCCCTAGAGAGACAAGTCAGAGACTAAGACAAAGGCCAAGTTATGAATGACTAGAATGGTAACAATCCCTGAAATATTCGCAGGGGGCAGAGTATCTCCCAATTTGGTGGGCTTATAAAACAAAACAAGGGGAGGATAAGTAAGAGAAAAGACCTTAGAGAATCAATAAGACTGGAGAAGATGAGGAACGAATGTTGGTTAAGGAACACGATTCAGGTCCTTTTCAGAACAGTTCATCATTTTCCGTTATCTTGTGGGAAGAGATCTGCTAGAGGATCTGAGCAATGACACGTTACTCCTTTGAGAGTACGAGTTTGATCCAGATCATCTGCTCTAACATCAAACATCTCTGCCACAGGGATTTATTTAAGTCATTAAAGGCTTTTTATTTACAGTTTATTGTACAAAATACTCCTCAAAGTACTTTAATTCCTCCTAAATGAATTGGGCAGGCACCACAAATTTTACGTTACAAGAAGTGGCTTGCACTGAACACAAGACCTGCCTTTTAAGAAAACCCTGCTGCCTCCCATTCACCATTCCTGAAGTACTGGCATCTGCGAGCTCTCAATCATCTCCTGGGGGTGTACAACCTTAGAGATCTGCACGTGAAATGAGTGACTCACTTGTAAGCTGACCTGATTTCATTAATAAGGTAATGGGTTAGTATCTCAAAAAAGAAGGTATCTTTTCCAGAGCAGGCTTTTTTGAGCACAGTGCGACTGCTACAAGTATTAGTATAAAAAGCCACAATGCCAGCCTGAAGGAGGGGGCAATTACATCTTACTCATTTGGAAATCAAATTTCCGGACATTGCAGTGACCAGGTTACAGGACCTACAGGGCTATGAATCACCTTACACAGCCAGTTAGCAAAGATGACCTGAAGCTCCCCTTTAGAACGAAAAGAAAAAAAACCAAACCCCACACCTATAACACAAAGGATCACACACAGAGAGATCTTTTTATACTTTTCATGAGGTGCTGCAGCAGAAAAGTAATTTAAAAAATCATTCAAATTGAAATCTTAAGCCGACAATGTTCCTTTAACTCAAACTGGTGAAGTGCTTCCTGGCACAGATGCCTAACTATTAACTTGGCATCTTCATCCAGGCTGTGTGTTGAATATGGAACAAGTGAGAGCTCCGGAGATATAATCTCCTTTGGCTTGATAGCAAATCATAAAGATAATGGCTTTCCACTTATAAAGATTTTTGGAAAGCCATTTTGCTTCTGAGCCAGTAACCTATGTTTGGATTTGGATATCTTGCTATATTTAAAGAGGATGCACGCCTGCTAAATCTTAAAAAAGAATGCAATGGTGGAACAGTGTGGAAAGGGGAAATCAAACAGCTGCTTTTGATGAAGAACATACAGTGTGTACATATAAAAAAAACCCCTACCATCAAGTGATTTTAGTCTTCCACCTCAAGTGGCCTATTGCTGCTCCTCCTCGAGCAGTCACAAACTGCAATATGACAGACCCTACCTGCTCTGAGATAAGAAATGAATGAAAACAAGAAATATTTCCTGCTTAAAAGACAAAGTTTATGCTCATATCTCTGTTGGGCTGAAGAACTGGTCTGTCTGGATAACAAGGCAAATACCGTATTTTGATTTATTGAGCATAGCGAGGACAATCCAGAGATGAACTTTATGCTAAGACTTCATTCCATTACTAGTATCCCTCTTCCCATGCAACATTAATTATCTCAATTCTTGATCAAGAAAAGGGAACAACCTCATTAAAGGCATGCAAAAAAAAAAGTTTGCTTGGCCCTCTTAGAACACACGAAAAGCTTTTGTGCTGCCTGGGGTGAGCAAGGAACCTTATTTATTTCAGTGAGAAAGGGACAGGAAAAAAATTTGTTAGGCTAAGGGAATTTCAACTTTTTAGTAGTTCATCACCAGGAGAAAGGGGAAATTCTGTTTGCACAGAACTCAAGAACTGTGATATTCAATAATGTACATTAAAAGAGCCCCGAAACGAGAAGCCAAATTCTGTTGCAAATTAATGGGAGAAACAGAATAGGATTAACCCTCTTTTAGCTTCCAACATGTAGCAGCATTGTTTCCATTTATAAGTTTGGACAGCTTCAGATCAGTGGAGTCTGGACTGTTAACAGAGATCATGCTGGACTGACACAGCTCCTGCATTAACACAGAGACAGCGACCAACTAACCTGACAAAACTGCTTCTGACATGCAGAAAGGGCTGCACTAAGTAGTATCGACATACGCACGACATACAGGCATTTTTTTCCCCCCACTGAAGGAATGACAGTCAAAGTGCAAATCTAGTATATCTCATAATAAAAAGTTTAAAATGAAGTTTAGAAATGTTTAATGAGCCAGACATTTTGGTCACTGCCTTATTTGGTATTTAAATCACAAGCTAGGGTTTGCAAAGCAGGCAGAGAGCACTCTGCGCCTGTTTGCAGTAACATCTTCTGCATGGTTTGGTTTCTGATCTGCTTTTACCTTTTTTTGTCCTGAGTTAGAAGTTATATATTTATGGAAGAAAAATATTTGCATACAAACAATGCTTGATAGCTCATTTATCAGAAATTTGGCAGAAAATTATGATGTAGAAATAGTCACCGAACGGAAGACTGCGTTGTTAATTATTTAAGGCAGAATGAATTATTTATTAGTGATTAGCAGCTGGTCAGGAGCCTGCTAAGCTGCTGTCAGCACTGGGCAAGACATTCGTAATTCTGAGCAACATAAAAGGTTCTGCAATTTTACAAACTAATAATAAACCACTCAGGATCCAAACTCAGGCTAATCCTAAGACATTACATCCAGTGATCATCGTGCTTTGATATTTTGTACATTGCCTTTTCAGCAAATTCCTTTCAGTGTTTCAGTTTACAAAAAAATGAAGCCGCCTCTGTTCTTCAGGCTTTAACTTTCCATTCGGGATTTAGTGAACTGGAATTCTGTTATGAAAATGAAGTTATCTTTCATGAATCAAGGCCATGGAAAAAGGAAAACCCATGATAAAAAAAAAAACAACAAACCCACAAAACCACCCCACCCCCCTCCCCCCCGCAACGACAACAAAAAACCAAACCCAATACTGTAGTAAGCGCTAACTTCTTGGTGAATAAATATCTAACATGAAAGCACAGTTACCATCCCTTTGTACTTAAAACTCACACATTTTCTAAACTACCATGGCATTCATGTAGATCACTTTTTTAAAAAGTAATTTTGTTTTGATACATACTCCCAGTAAAAGCAACATGCTCCTGAGTACACATTTGTTCAGATGAATTACTGAGTCACATATTCACCGGGTCATTAGTTCAATCACCAACAATATCAACCCAGTATTGATCCCAGATTTGTAATTAGCAAACACATACTTTTCTAATACCAAACACCAGTAAAAATACTTTAAAAATAGTATTGCAAAACTTGCAACAAAACCATGAGAAAAATCAGTGACTCGTTACCATGTTTATTCATAAGGGGCTATTAATAATGCAGAAAAACATTTTTGGTTTTTTTTGTTTAAAATTCTGGGGGCTAGAATTTCATTTGCTTTCAATGATATAACTTGCTATTCTGCCTAGGCGAGCTAAGGGTGGCAGACAGCACCCAGACGCATCGCCAGCAGGTCTCCATCCCCCTTTTTCAGCTGAAGCTCCTCTACCACAGGGAATTCTCACCTGGCCAGCTGTGGACAGCATCCAACTTGACACACTTCTGAATGGCGCAGATCAACCAAAGAAATCAAGTAAATAGCTCATGATGTACAGACAATGCTTTAAAAACTGTTATTGCTAGAGAAACAGATGCTATTTTATATAGCTCCTCCATAGTCCTATTTCCTAGAAATCAAATCTAAAAAGGAAATAGTATTACGCAACTCAGTGACTGCACCATCAGCGCTCTGATGATTTTTGGGCATACCCAAGTCCTCTGTAAAGGAAATTATGTACACAAGCAGCTTAAACACAATTTGCTGAACCAATTTGTCAAATTCCCAAGTGTACTACTGTGGATGCAAAGTTTTGCTACATATAATTGACTGAAAATATTTCTATCCCTAAACATAAAGATGGCGATTTTATATAAAGCTTACCTAAAGTTCTGTGCCAAATCTAGATGAAAAGCTTCCACAGAGCTGAAATAAAAAAGCATAGGTATCAGAAGGAAAGTGAAAGCATTCTGCCAGAATTTCAGTCAGCATTTTAAACTTTTCTATTATATAGACTGTAGGACCAATAATTGCATTGCACACTTGATCAGCTTCAGACAAACTTTGTTTGAATGTGACTTGTCTGCACTTTTTGCTTAGAAGAAGTAACCACAGTCAGTCAGAGAGATGCAAATACCTCTAAAGGGTAACTGATGATAACACAGTCAAGATGATGCCCGGAACGAGTAATTGTTAAACAAGCCAATCTTACCTTGGCAACATGGAAAAGCAATTTCAGAAGTCTAAATCCCAGTTATGCCTTCATCTTATCTGACTACATAATACAAAGATTTAAAAAACACAAACCCAGAAAAACAACCCCCAACTTCCCCAAAACAAAAACCCCTGAACAAATATAGAGCCTATTTTTGAAAATGCCATTACAAAAACTAAGCAAGCAGTTCAGGCAATTTTTGTGTTTACTTGCATTACAATTTCTCTACTGCAATCAGGTATTACAACCCTCAGGATTAGTTACTTTTGGAAAAAGAAATGAAGAATACTGCAGAATGGATTTGCCCGTGCAAATCTGCACAGCTGCAATTACCACTGTGACAAAAAATATTATCCAGACTAATGATAAGAGAGGAACAAAAAAGTTATTCTTACAAAAGTTATGGGTCTCACTAATTCAACCTGTATTATTTTTGTTCATGATCAATTCTATAAATTCCTTTTTCACATCTGCAGCTGAACAGCTCTATTACTTTAAATATTTATTTTTAAAAGATGAAATAACCACATATTTGATGATTTCTGTACTTTGCCCATTAATGGTCACCGCTATTCAAACCACAGGCAAAAATATTCTATCATTAGCAAAATTTCTTAAGACAATGTCTCTTTAATGTTCTTACCCCCCATTTAGTATTCGGCAAAAGCTGGTGCTATGAACAGATACAATAGCAAGGTCTCCACCTCTCTGCTTGGGAACAGCCTTTCCCAGTCCCTTCACAAAGTTGAAATGCAGGGAAAAACCCAAGTTTTGTGTCTGTCTTTCTGCACAAAGTCTCAACACAGAGCTTATGCACAAGCTGATTTAGTGACACACATAATTTGTTCTAAAATTTTGTATTTGAATAAGGAATTAGGAGTTACAATTATGGCACCAAACCTTCCGATTTTCTTCCGCAACAAATGCCATTGACATGGATGCACAGAGTTCTGTTCAAACAATCACTCAAGGGAATGTCAATCACTACAATACCTTTTTCACGCTTTGGCTTTACTGCCTGCCTTGGTATGAAGACTTTTGGTACTACAAACACATTGTATTACCCCATTTAAAAAGGCTCTGCCATGAGCCAGCATCTCGTGATGCCACGCTAGCTCCATGCAGACACGCTAGCATGCATGCAGGTGAATGAGCTGCAAGAACCCCTGCTTGGGGGGAATTATGGAAGAATAGCCAGGGAGTAAGGAAACGGTATCAAGGGTTTGCTTCCCTGAGAAACCAAACCCGGGGCTAACTTCTCAGTGAAGCTGGTGTTTGGACAGTGAGTGTCAGCATTACAAGGGAAAAAGCCAACAGGTGGAATATCAGCTTTCTTACTGGGAGAGGTCACTTAGTGTGCTGGAGGAAAAGACGATCTTACGTAAGCTGGACAACTAAAACCAAAGGGACAAATCAAAGATGAGAAAGGGGAGATGCATCCAGAATCTAAACACTATGTTCCTCCACAGAAGCTAGAAAGAACTCTCCTGTACTCCTTGCCCGAGTGCCCTGCAGAGAGACAAGAAAGGGATTTTTCTTTAGTCTAATAGAAACCATTTGTCAACTGACTCCAGTTCCAAGTTTTTTTTTCATGGAAGGACTTTCTTCCTACAACCCTTACAGCCACTTCCAAATTACAGATGTGAACAGGTGTTAAGGGGTGACTTTTATTATGTCTTTTTTTATATAAATTAGTTCAAGATTAAAAAAGACCATAGAAGATACCTGAAGAGGGGATTACAAGCTAAATACTCATGCAAAACACATGTCTGCGAACTTTTTCGTCTGTTGGTTTGGTTTGTTTAGGGTTTTTTCATGTTTTTCACAATATGATTCAGCAGGCCTCTGAAGAAGGGTAAAAGGAAGGGCTTTTGATAGGAACTAGAATAATCTAGCATAAGAAGTCCTTGCAAAGTCCACACTACAGGTAAGAGTACCAAAGGCTAAGATATATCTTAAGCCACTGAGAAGTGCAAGTTGATTATAAAATTTTGACAATAGGAATGGATGGCTGGAAGGACTCCCTTGACTCTCTTGGCAAGAAAATACAAGGAGAATACTGCAAGTAAGTTCTCCTATGGGGAAAATTGCTTATCAGAGGAAAAACTGAAAAGCCCTGAGGTTATTGCAGAGAAACTGCATTAACTTGATTCCTCTGGTTACTGTCTTCCAGCGTCCTCTGAAAAGATAGGAAAGTGAGAAAGGAAACAGGGTATTAGAATCCCATTAAATCTAAGCACCTGCCTTCCACAGCGGAAAACTCCTTGAGGAAGGAGTTGGAAGGAAGATGTATGGTCCCTGAGGGCAGAAATGCGGGGAAACCTAAGGCCAGTTGTGGTGGAACTACTGGGCTCTCTGGCACCACCCAATGCCTCAGAAATTTCTTAATAAAAAATAGATTTTCAGAAAAACAGTGAAAGGCAATTCTATGGGTCTGATATGAATAAGCATGCCCTAAAAACACATCAGCTGAGGACAGTGTCATTTCAAAAATAGATTGCAGGAAAGGGCCCCTCAGATATCATCCTGAAATCCTTATTAAAAAAAAAAAAAAGCAGAACTTTTCCCAAATATAATTATTAAGTTTGAGATGCTGGAGAAATTCATGGCAGATACTAAAATCCCATGCATTAGATCCTCGCTTCACTGGTGGAAAAAACCAAATCTGTTCATCCAGAACACGGTCTATGAGTGCTACGGCGTGCTGCTCACCTGTCTGGACACAAGGAGATGTAGAGCAGAATGAGAAGCACTGCTCCTACTACGGTTGCCAACAGAGATCTCATCCAGGAGCTAAGCTGGCAGAAGTTACAGTACTGCACAATGGTGATCAGAATCGCGCAGCACATAAACATGGTGCACTGCAACAAAGAAAGAGAGTGTGGGTTAGCTTCCTCTTGCTGACTGGAGCCCTTCTGCACATAAATGCCACTGTAAATTCAAGAATGTGTGACATGAAGGAGAAGGATCTACTTTTGCCTGTATTATGTGCACAGTAAGTAATCACAGTGTCTGTATCAGGAGACAGCACTTGAAGATGGAGGTCTTCCCTTCAAAGAGCAAGAAAACTTTTAGCACAGGTAGTTTGTCACAATTCTCCCTAAATGGAGTTTTGTATTACTGCAATACACAACCATTGTATTACTGCATTATACAACCATTATTTCAGCAGCTTTCAATACCTTCAGTTCACCTTTGCAAAAAGCTCAGTGCCTCTTCTTATTTAAAAACGAAAAAAAAAAAAAGAAAAAAGGAAAAAAGAAAAACGGAGAGAAAAAGGAAAGAAAAAAAGGTAAACATTCATGGTAACCTCCTCCCAGTTGTTGGGGTTAGACCCTGTTTTAAACTGAACATCAAAATTCCACTGCACTGAAAACGTGGAACACATTCACCCTCAAAAACTTCACACTGCCCACCTCTAAAAACACTTCTTAGAGGATATTTTCATACTGACCAGCAGCAAGTGAATTAAAATAAGAAAAAAATCTGTTTTGATAACAAAAGGCAGGTATCAGTCATTGTCAAATGATGCTCAGTAACACCACCACTTGTACCAACTTGAAAGGGCAATTTTGGATTTTCTGTTCCCACTGCCCTGCCTCAAAAATCTTCCCTTCCTCATCTCTACTGGATAAAGAAAAGGAAGGGCAGGATGGATATATCGCCCAGAACATCTTCATTTCCCTGAGATACAGTCTTACAGCGGTCAAAACTCTTAAGATGATGCACAAATTCTGGTTTTATCAAGAATATTCATGACCATCCAAGCTAAAACAGAGTCTCCACAACTGCATTACGGAGTTCTGTTTTAGCTGTATACTGCATTTTACAGTATCAATGATCATTCTCTCCATTTCCCTCTTATTTTAAATTTCCTTTACAACTGAAGTGCAGAGACTGCAAATTAGCAATACTGTAGCATAACAAATTAGCATGTGATTCAGAAGTAGTCACAGTGTATGGGAAACAACCTTACATAATTTACCATTTTTAAACCACAAGCACAGTTGTTTTTTTTAAAATGACTCAAGAGTGGATAAAAGGAATTTCAAAAGTGTCCATTAAAAAAATGTAATTTAAACTTACTTTTTTCCCCCCCATTTCAGGTCTCCTAAAGTGGCAGAGCACTGGTTCTCACTCCAAGTGATGCCCCAGCATGAAGCCAGCCTATAGAGGGTCAGTAAGTGCTGTTTTACTATGTATGCATGGCTTTGGAAAGTTTTTTTTTTCGTTGCTGTTTTTGTTAATTTTGATCTTAATTATTTTATATCCAGGGAGGGTATAAAATGCTATGTATAAAAAAAAAACTTTGCAAAACCATGTCATAGTAAAATATGACACTTACCTGACCCTCTATAGATTGACGCCATTTCCTAGAGCTCCATGACTGTTGAAACACTGAGCACAAGACGAGTTGGGACATCTCTTGGAGAGTGAGCCAACAACCCCACGACTCTGGAGGACCTGCAAGAGGAAAGAAAGCAAAGCTCATTCTCAGTTTGGTGATGAACACCACCATCTTACTGCTGCTGCCTGAAGCATTTAGACTAGCAACCTGATCTGAACAGGTATCAAGAATACACTAATAAAATGGTTCTTCCAACACTATTTTTAAACATTTGGAGAGATGATCAAGGATGGTGATGAATGAGATGATATAAAAATCAGTGGACAGATTTCAGAGATCAGGAGGTTTTCAGGTCCCTTCAGTGCGAGGAAAACATTCCTATAATTAGTTTACTGGCAGTCACAAGGGAGGAAGACCATCATTAAACTGAAAAAAAATTTACAGCTTAAAAATAGTTAACAAAAATTCACAAAAGCTAAAAGCTGCAGCATGATTTTAAACATGGCATGTGAAAGAATATCAAAGGCACTCTTCTGTGACTGTCATAACCATGGAATAATGTATGTTTAAAACAGGAAGGACCAAAAGACGTCTGGTCCACAAGTTCCCATGGAACAAACACTTCCCCACACCTGGTAATACACTGCGATAGGAAGAATGATGAGGCTCTGTTTGTTACCTATGCCCAGCGCCCTGAAAAGGCAAGAGATTTGTGAAACAGAATTCCCTGAAGATCCTGGAAAGGAAGGATCATACACTGTGCTACCTAAGAGAAACTTGCAGAGAAACAAACTTTCATCTCTGGTTCCAGTCCATTTTATTCACAAACAGTTTTAAGCATTGATTTTAGGTTACAGTTGGCTTTAAATTAGCTATTCTGCCCCCTCCTCAATATTTAATCCCTTGTTCTCCCCTTCCGAATGTTTCTATTAAAGAAGACACTAAATCTCCTGTGGATCTTTCTGTGGCTGGGCCAATTTCCATGCCAATTTCTTTGCGCTCCTTTTCAGAAGAGAGCTATTGCATTCTTTTAACTGTTCTGGCAGCCCCTGCTTGGTAATCGTTTTTACGTACTGAGAGCTCTGTCCTTTGAGTTTCTCCATCTCACCCTGCAAAGAAAAACCATCCACTGCTAATACTGTTCTCACTGTTGAGATTTGCTAGCGTGCATGCAAAGTTTTTAAGTATACACAGCCCTTCCAATGACAAACGCTAAATCGAAACCAGAATGAATGCAATGATACACTATTTGCATTACCTAGAACAAACACCTGCAGAAGTGTTTGGTCTAAGAGAAAAAAAAAAGTATGTATGTCGGCAGGCATTTATAGGTATCCCTCTCCTCTTTTGTATGAGAGTTTTTGAACAGGCAAATGACTGTATTTACATAACAAACTAGGCATTTCATCATACACAAAAGCCCTATCCCTCTAAGGGATCTGTATCAAACAGATGTAAAGCACGAGGGAGGTGAAGGAAGACGGCAGGCAAGCAACAAGCTTTGTTAGATCCAAAACATCTGATTATGAAACAGAGTTCGACAACTTACATGTATATTTGTTTCAAAATCAGAGGTGAAGTGTGAAAAAACTGCAAGAGCTGGGAGAGAAACCAGGATTGCACCAAAAAAATGTCGAGGCAGCCAGCCAGATATCACCTTCAGGAGACGCTTGGTGCAAGTCATCACCTCCTCCAGAAAGAACGCCATTCTGGAACAAATGAAATCACAGATCGAGGCATTAATGTCAGCACATCACTTCATACATCCTATTTACCTGTAATATAACTTCAAATCCTTCACTTAGACTGTATGAGCAATCACAGCACATTACATGCCATAGCACCTGTTGTAATTTCAGGAAATAATGCACCTTTGCTGAAAGATGACAGGTTGGTTGCTCCGGCAAGGAGTGCCGGCAAAGGGAGGGAGAGCAAGTGGGATGGTGGGCTTTGAGAAGACAAACTGAAACCCAAACTTCACTGACTTGGAAGGTAAGCATAGGAAAGACTTCTCTCCATTCACAAATATTTAGCCTTAAAGCAGGTGGGGAGAAGGGAAGCTTTTACAAGGTAAAAAAAACATTACTTAACACCAGCAATGTTCAAAAAGCGGGGCTGTACACCCTGCTAACAGATCAGTCACCCAGAAGCTGTGCAAATCCATCCCATTTAACATTGTACTGCAGTCAAAACCAGTTCTCCCAGTTACAACCACCCTGACACAAGTTCCCGTCTGCAGACTCCGTTCCCTCTCATTAGGGAAGGGAAAGAGGAGTGTGGGCTGAGAGCTGGCACCCTCGGCAGGCAGCAGAGCCTGTGAAGCAGTTGCAATGAGCACTGCGGAGGCCAGCTGGCAGCTGACATGCTCCTCCGCTCGCCTGTTGGTATCTATCATAGCAACGCGGCTGGCTCTGCACAAGGCATGCGGGAAGGAACGGTTCTTGCCTCGAGCTGCTGATCAAATGATGGCCCAAACCTGTGAAGTGCTGAAAGAGCCAACTGGAAGAGCTCTGGAGAGCAGCTTAACGGAGATGCTTGTTAAATGAGAGCATTTCTAATTGTTAAAATAAATAAGGAAAGGTAAAAGGATGCTTAATGCTCAAGGACATTGCACAGAAAACTGTTGTTTATCTACAGAAACAAATCCTCGGGATAACTTGCTTCGTAAAGCTCAAAAACATTAGTCACTCTAGAAAAATTGTGACTGCCGTTCAAGTTTCTAATTATTTTTATGAAGGCATAAAAAGGTAACATAGTACAGTTTAGTTTCATTCCAAGACAGTTTGTTGTAGATTTATGTAATTATCAGAATTGGTCTGGGCAGGTAATTTTGCTATTGTAACAGTGGACTACAGCAGAACCCAAAGAGCAAATAATTACTTTTTTTTTTTTCTTTTGAACAGAGATGCTCACAGCTAAAAAAAAAAAAGAAGTATAAATACAACATACTCTAAATATGAAATACACACTCTCCAAAGTTACGGATTTTTTAACACTTGTCTAAAATACAAGGTATTCCGGATAAAAGCCTGATACAAAACAGGATAATCTTAAGGTTCTTTATGTGAATTTGACACTTAATCCACACCTTTAAATATGTATTGTTTATGAACTTCCATGACCAGGCTTCCATAAATTTTGCAACCTCAAGCATTCTTTTGAAGCTTCAAGAGCTCTTCTCTAATTTCAGGTATTAAAATCTGGAAATTATACTTAAGCACATAGAAAAAGAGACATTTGGGGTAACAGGCTGGAAGATGCTGTAATACACAAGGACCCCACGAGAGGGTGCTCACAGATTTATGAGTTCCTACTTTAATGGACTTCCATTTACACCAAAAATTATAGCTATATTCCATCATAATAAAGAATTTCCAAAAAAGCTCAGAAATTAAAAAAAAAATTTACATAAAGCAAAATAAAATTTTTTTTAAAAGCTCTTTAGAGTAAGAATTGGGTTTTCTGAAGTGTCATATATATATGAACCATCCTAACCCATTTGCCTCTAACATCAACGACAGAACTATCCCTGTCTTCAGCAGCAGCCAAGTTAGCCTGGTATCGAGTACTTCTGAAAATGCCACCCAAGTTCATGCCTCTAAAAATAAAGTTCAATTCTTCCAAAGCCTACAAATTAGGATTAACATTTACAAGGCTGAACTGTGAGAAAGGAAACCGAATCGCGCTCCAACGCAGAGTACCACGCGGGCTAAACTACATCCCTGCGCTCCCGTACGGCAGCTGGGTGGAAAGCCAGGAGAAGGCAGTCACTCTGAAGGCAGATCAGCGACACCTCTGCCCACGCTCTGCGTGATCTTCCACGTTGCTCCCATGTAGGCTGGCACAGAAACCAGCTCTGTGGCACGCAAAGCGCAGCAGATACCCCGTGCAGCTCATGTCTCTCACCCCAACCCACACAACAGGGACTCCATGGTGCAGAAAAGCTTTTTTAGTTTTTTTTTTTTTTTTTTGGCCAAGCCTCCATGCCAGGACAAATTCTTGTGGGAACTATAGCAACAAATCCATCAGTGAACACGATCAGTTAATCCTGTGATGAGGACACTTCTTTATTTAGGCAGCTGCATGTTTCAAAAAAGCTAGCACAAATTCCAGGACAATGCCACATTTCTCATCATAATGTTTACCTTCTTGCATTGATTCCCCCCTCTGTCTGGTATTTATCACAATGCTCTGCACTCTGGAATTAAAATGATTGAAATCTCATCCTTCACAAAACAGCAAAAGCATGTGAATACAGCACAACCCTCCCATTGCAGGAAGAAGTGCGTTAAATCCTGACAGCAATGAGAGCTGCAGACAGATTTACTGGCTACAGGGCAGTATCAGTAAATAATGCAGTGTCAGTGGGTAGCTCAACAGGGCTTAAATGCTAAAGCATCTAAGATGTTTACACAAGCTTGAGTTCAAATTAGTAACTTTGACATAAATGATTAATGGGCAATGGCGAATGTTACCATCATGCCTGTATTTACTGGCAGTTTAAAATCAATTCCCATAGTTCAAATCAAAAGCTTTTGGCATAGCAGCAGTTTGGTCGGATATTAAGTACCAAAGTCACAGATGTTAGAAATAAATATAGGGAAACAGAAGACATTGTTTTCCCTTGCATCAATACTCTGTATCAGTCATATTGTTAACAGAACCAGTTCATTAAGCTCTAGTTGCAGAAAAAATTTTCTGTTTTGGGTAATTAGGAATTTAAGAAGATCCAACCAGTTGGCCACAGGGTCTCAGCTGTGGACAGACTGTGGATGTTACTTCAGCAAGCTCTGGGAAGGTAAAGTACCAGGCAAAGGGCAGTTTTGCTTAGTCAGACAACAGCAGTTTCTACTGTTTTGATTGTACTTGCTTGCTTTCTTCTTCCAGAAAATACACTTTTTTCCCCTCTAGAAAGGTACTTATGAATTCATGAAGCAACTTATCAAGCGCTCCCACCTCTCACTCTTTTGAACAGGGTTGAAATATCCACTATTCTGGCCTCATCTCTTCACTCAGAAGTCTCCACTGAAGGATGCTATCAAAAGCAACACGTTTTTTTAAACAAACTTATTTATAATAAGTTTTACTTGAGAACAAGAACTAGATGTCAATAGTATCTCTTTAAGAAAAATCCTGTATTTACAGCTAATATAGTGGGCAGATATCTTCTATCTGTATTCCTGCAGAAGCACTCCTATGAATCCCAAGTGAAAGCTCACACACTGTTGTATGTTCAGTGTCAGTTCCCAAGGTATTTTTGTAAAATAGCAAAACTTCAGGACCTCTTACGCTTCAACTGAATTCATGAAAGTCAAAGCATTCACATTTCAAGTGGGCAGAAGGACATTCTGTGAACTACTTTTACAGAACAGGAGATGACATCTTCCACATGCTTACAAATGAAGCACCACTTTTTGTGCACAGCTTTATACAATTAATTTTAGAGTGGCACTTGTGATAACAGTGGGATCCTCATCTATAGTTACTCCATAATTTATTATCAGACACTTCAGAGGAATCAAAACATCCTTCTCCCTTGTAAGCCTCGCTCCATGCTCTTCTGGAACTTAAAAGTTTTAACTCATATCTCAATGTCCAGACAGTGATAGTGCTCTCCCTTCCTGCTCCTGCAGCTGGACTAAAGGTCTTAGCCACAAGAGCTGTAGTGAGTACTTCCTAGGATAAGTCCTGGATTCAATTAAAAGTTAGACTGATTTAAAAGCAGGGTGTTTCACATCACAATAATGAAAATACAATGAGAAACTTAGGCAAGAATTTTCTGGTCCTAAAATAATCCCTTTTCCTGAAATTCTGGGATTGTGCCCAGCATTGTAGTCCAATCTCCACCCTTAAGATATCTCAGTGGTATTCTGTGATTGCCATTTGGGATGACATTTCTGCACAGGAAGTTCTGCACTGTTTCTGTGGATAACGAGTCATCAGAGCAAGCAGTCCTCACTTTGAAGAGGAGAAAGACAATTTTTTTCTTTCTGCTCACGGGAACCGTACAGAACTGTGTGCCTCAGGTTGTGGAGACCAGAGTGGCCCAAAAGCATATTTTATATATTTACTCTAAAGATAATGCATATTATAAATTCAAAACAAACAAAGAAAGAAAAACTCCAAGCCAAACCAGATACCTTTTCCTACAAAAGTCCCCCCCAAATAGGCCATTGCCATTACATTTAAAACTGAAAACCTACTAGAAAGCTTCTGACAATTTTTGGTGTGTAGTATGAGGCTATTTTCAAGAAGGTACCCTGGGTAAGATCCACTCAGATCTGAGACGATCCTGTTTTGTACTTTAAGAGTTTTACTGAAGTGTTACCTTAGCTGCAATGATCAGAGGTAAGACAAATACAAATGATACCCCATTAGTAGAGGAGAGATCACAAATGCGAGCCCAGAGTAGCAAGTTCCTGAGAATCAATTGCTTGTAACTGTGGAGTAAATACAGAGTGATTTGCAGACACTTCCCTCCCAGCAAGAGAAAGGATCAACACATCTCACTTGCATGACAGGGGCTCCAGTAGCAAGGGATACCTCCTGACTTGCTTTCTACATCCCCACTCGTCAGCTTGATGGAGGGCAGGGAAGGGCATCAATCACTTATCCCATCCAGCGATTCCTGTTTCCCAAACTAATCATAATATTTTGTGGGGTCTTGAGATTCATGGTCATCTTGACTCCAATGGATGCAGCAAGCGCTAGCAACCACTGACCATCTGTACCCGCAGCAGATGTGCAGGAATTGCAATATTCCCTGCGTGCCCAAACCTCCTGTGAGTGCCTGTTAGGGTAAAGACAGTCCTGCATGCTGCCAGTACAGTGTTTATTGAAAATCTGTTATTACTACACCAGGTGGGACTACGTGAGTTTTGATGGCTGGCTACAGGTGTTCTCCACGACGTGAGATGTTTCTCAACCTGTTTTTCAAATCAAAATTAAGCACGAAAGAATGATTAAAAGAATATATACTTCTAAGACCTGGGAGTCATCCTGTAACACTTGCTTTTTATATCTCACTGACTTTAAATGAGGCATCCAAGCTAGCTTAGGAAGTAAAATTCAGGCTTTAAGCCAACATAGCCTCATGAAAATATTAGGAATGTCAGTGGCAAAACCAAATAGTGTTAAGAAAACATTGTAAAGCCACTTAAACTCACCTCGGTAATGGCCCAGGCTCACTACCAGTGAACATGGCTCTCAATAAAGCGCTGCAAGGAAGCCAAACCTCTGTACAGCCATACATGGTTCAGAAAGAGAAAACACTTTGCAAATTCTTGACTATATAGACAGCATACTGAAAACAACAATTTTCCTTCTCCTTAAGAAAACCATAAACCACCAATTACAGAACAGGACTGAAACAAAACCTTATGTACACACACATAAAAATTCCTAAGATTACAGCAATAATTTTTTATAAATGTACAAAATAAGAAAAGGCAAATGCAATGTAGCATTGGAAAAACAAGCGGAACAGTAATGAATTTAAAAATGCTAAAATGGAGTATTTTGATAAGGTACCTGCAAGGTGAATGAACACAAATTTTCTCCAAACATATCTGGATAACAGAAATCAGCTCTTCTGCAAAGTGGTGGTTGAGTTGTTCAGAACTGAGCAAATTCAAGGATACAACGCCATGCCCACCAACCCCAGACCACCTGCCCGTTGCTGCTTTCTACTCTCCTGGCTGGTGCAATGAAAGAGCTGCCTAGGCACATTAAACTGACAAGCACGCCCTCCCCCCCAAGAGGGAGTGCAGAAGCTGTTCTGCAAAGGGGAAGAGGCATTTCTGGTGCAAGAAAAAGGACAAAGAAACAGTTAATCCAGTTTAGGATGCACTGGTATGACAGTCCTACCAGTTCAACCATCTCCCAGTACAGATTTTAACACTTTCTGAATTTCTAGATTTTCCTAAAAACTCCAGAACTACAATACTATTCAAATTGCATCAAATACACCTGCTAAGAAATACTATCCTTAAAAGCATTTCCATTGTTCAAAAATTACATCTCTCTACTCCTAAATGCCAGCTTTCACATAAATACACTTGCATACATTTATACACACACCGAGTTACAAGTTTGCTCCAGTGACTAAAGTCGTATTTTAGTATTTTCTACCTTGACCCTGAAAAGTCAATGTAAGAGTGCAAACTGCACTCTTGTTTCTTTTGAAACAACAGCAGAATTGCTTCTAACTTGTAATTACAAAAGCATTTTAACTTACACATACCTGACAGATTTGCAGAACTACAAGTGAGGACACACATTTCCACACACCACCCTTATAATATGGTCTTGTGTCAGAAGGAAGCGCAGTGAAAACGGGATGAGGAAGGCAGAATAAAGTTGCTCTCAAAAGTATAGACGAACAACTTATTATTGGGTCTATCATCTGGGTTAATAACAGGTTACACGTGGTATCTGTATAAATCAGACAACACACCCAGGAGAGCCTGAGCTTTACTGAACGGAATTACAACTGCAGTCTTCTGCTACACTTAAATGTGTTAGTAACTCCAGTGCGCCTGGGTGAAACCCCACGTTACACAGGAACCACACAGTAACCACTCGCCAACTCGCTACAAATGCCAGCGTAAGGCCCACAGGTGTCCTAGAAGTCCAGAACACACATCCTCCGGGTGGCTCGGTACGTCAGGGATGAGAAGTCACTGTTAAATATCAGGTATCTGTGCCTGCAGCCAAGCCTCACCTCCCAGGGCACAGGAGAGGTTGAGGTGCAAGGGTTGCAGGGACACATTTCAGAATTCAGGGACTGGGGATTCTTTGCTGTGGGCTGCGAAGAGGCAGTTTTGGGCTGGCACTGCTAAGCACAGTTGTGCGAAGTCACCCTTTCTGCAGAGACAAACTAGTGCCTCTTCCCTTCTCAAGCAGCACCTGACTGTCACACAGCCCAGGACTTGGAGGAAATGCTGAACTCCAGCTGTGTGTGAGAGAAAACACAAACTATTTGAATATTAAACCCATGAGACTTGAAATAGAGATCATTAAGAAAACAAATTCTGTACAGATGTAATTGTCACTTTTTTTTTTTAAAGAAAAGGACGGCTCTTTGTATTTCTGATAAATTACTTCAATTTTAACACTAGAATGGTGTACTTCTCTCTGGGAATTTAAAGGCAGGGATTTTTTTCTTTAAGGACAGATAAAAGTTTTCCGTTTGAATACCCTCACTCTGCTGGCCCTGTGAAGGGAGAAGATATCCAGTTGCATGTGGTACCCCAAGGAACAATAAGCAGGGGCAGGCATGGCATGCAGATTCTGTTTCCTTAAGTGGCCTCTATCAGTGTCACCTTTCTCTCCTCCAATTTCTGTAGCTAGACCTCTCTTTGCACAAGATCTTCTTTGCAAGTCTTCTTGGCTTCACTAACACTGTTCTCCAAATGTTACACAGCATCCAAGTGAGTTCCTGGGATGCTGTCAAAAAAAATGTTCCCAAGCCAGCCACCATTTCAGTTCTCTCTGCTATTTCAAGACTTTCTTATGCTTTATTTACCTAATTGAGATGACAAGGGACAGCACCTCTAGCAGGATGGCGATGATGAACACCACGACTGCTGCAGGTGGCGGAGGTGATGCGACCATTCCGTGTTTCAGGAAACACGTGATAGAGAGTATGAGGAAGACTGTGGTGGAGAGGAACACGTCCAACAGCGAGCTGAAGGTAGCACTGGCAAATGTCTTCACTGGAGCATTCCTCATAACCTGTGTAGAATACAGGGATTGAGGGAAGAGATGAAAAATGAATAAATGCTATTTTGCTGAATTCAACCATACCATGAACAACTCCTCTCAAAAACAAATAAAGGAATACAGAACTTTTTGCCACTTCATTAGTACAACGTAAGTACTGTTTTGAAACAAGAAACAGAAGAGGTAGTTCAATGGCTATCACAGTTCCCTGAGAATAAGTCTGTGTTGGAAGAAAAGCACTGGCAGCACAGACCCTGTGTCTGGGGTGATTTTTACCAAATATCATGATACAGAAATAAACCATGTGAAAATTGCCTATTCTATGCAAAGAAGCATAAAAACCGTAATTACTAGCAGATAAAGTGATAAGAAGTTTTCTTCAAGGATTTTAATTTAAAACAAGAATAGATTTAACAATAAACATTTTAGCTCCAATGGTTCTTTAAGAAAACCCTCCAAACACCACTCTACAGAAAGAGTTACTTGTCTGTGGCAGAATTTGCATCTCCCTTTCAGACCAGACTGAAAACTGCAATTGGGACGCTATGTAATCTGAATTGATCTGAGCCCAGGACACCAAGTTCTGTTCTTCCATAACCCCTTACTACACATTCCCATCCCATCTCGTCCTGGCCCCAGCACTTGTGCAGCTGCACCGTGTGCTACTTTGGCCAGTCCAGCTGAAAACTAGATTATGAGCCCCACATCCTGGCGTACTCAGATGAGTCCAGTCTTATGAGTGTTTATATCTGCCCAAGGGACTACAGAAAGCAAGTTCCAAGGAAAACCAAAAAGTATGTTATCAGTATCACCACGAAACAGCCCAGTTTGAGTACTCTTGTTTAATTTGGGTATTTGTTTTGCTCCTCAGAACACTATCTGCCCTCAGCAATATTTGGAAATGAGCTTGTTCCTGATTTGTACCTCTCTGTAACCTAATGAATTCAGCTAGTATCATTTCAGTGCCAAAATTACCTTCTAATCTGAACTGCAGCAGAATCCTGTTAGTCCAAACAGAAAGTCACAGAAATTGAATTAAGGAAACAAGCACTGTATCCTAAAGTGACAGCGTCAAGGACACCCAACAGTGTTAAGTAGTGCCTTAATTTCCAAACAAGAACAGGCCAAGCAAGCTCTTGGGATGTGGAGCTGCTTACAGAGAATGATCACAAACCGAGCATGCAGCTGGCACTGTGTAATTAGAGGTGAAATCAGTGGTGTTGGAAGTTATGTTCAGCAACAGTTTACTGCAAGGCAATTAAGAACCAGCAGTGCTGGCAAATCATTTCACTATCCAAGGGCAGATTGTTTTGTTTTGGTTGTCGTTGTTTTGGACCAGTACTATGCTAATATTAAGGCTTTAACAGGTTTTGCACCAATGCAGCATTTCCTATTACAGAGTGAAGATACCCATTTCCAGGGAGGTTTACATGATCATTTTCAAATTAATAGCTTGCCACAAACAAAATGCACAGACCACATTCCCGCTCCTTCTATGAATTTCCTACATATCCACATTCATAGGTCAATCTGTACATGCTTGACTATCACTGCTTTGCTTCTCTTTCTAATCTTTCCATTGGAAAGAACTTGATTTACTATTTTCTGCATAGTTTGTGAAATTTTTGCAGGCTATATCCCACAGGAAATTTCTCCCTGTTGTTGCTATACGAGCTTTATTCAGAGAGATGCCACTAGAATACAGTGCTGCAGGATGAGTAAGGAGGTCCTGAACAAAGTGAACAAACTGAACTGCAACGCAGCTATGCTTCCCTTTTTTAGCAGAAAACATAAAGTTAGGTCTCATTTGTAAACATTGGAAAACAAGCAAACAGGGGCTATTGCTAAGGACAATGTGACATCGCTGCCCAGAACAGAGAGCAGCCCAAGAACAGAAAGCAACAAGCAGCAGAAGTGGAAATCCTACCTGCCCTCAGATGCAGGGCGTACCAGGAAGAAAAGAAATGAACACGTACATTTCTCAAGATGCAATTCCGCCACATAGATGACCCAAACTAATAGCTCAATGCTACTGGAAGGGAAGGGCCCGTTCCCCTTTCTGCTGCCCGGACACTTGTCTTGCACTGGGTCTGGCACTTGCCAACTCCCTGTGAGCTGCTGGTTCAATACAGCAGAAAACAGACCCAGACGGAAAAACAAAAAGCCCCAAACAGAAAAACAAAACATTAGTATCTTATGCTAGGTTGGTAAAATGAACTGGCTCACAGCAGGGAAGGCCTGATAAGCACCAGAGCCACTAGAAGGAGCAGGAAGGAGTAGGAACAAAGAGGGGAGAGCAATTGCCCTCTTTTGGCAGCAACCTTTCAGCTACAATGGAAATCCAGCCTCAGTTAGTACTGACACCTAATGTCACTCTATCTAAACTTAAAAACATCTTGCTAGTTTGTATTAACCAGGCAGAAATATCCACTGACATGGGAAGCCTGAAATACTACCAGCCCCCAAGGGGATTAAGGACTTCTTACAGTCAGTGCAGAATCCTGAAGAAGGCACCAAGTTACTCACAATTTACTCACTGTTCCTTACAATTACACAGTGTTTTGAACTGCCTGTTTTGGAACACAGCACACTTACAGAACTTAGGACATTCGAGTTCAGAGCAGGTTTGGGTTCCACGGAATAGCCATGAGGCTGCAACATGAGCAAGAGTCAAGTTCAAAGTTATCAACGTTAGGATATTTAGTGAGAAGACATGTAGCATTTGGTCCCTTACTTTCACCTTAGCATGGTTCTCTGGCCTGCCTAAAGCCTTAAAACATTAACCTGAAAATGGAGAAAAGGCAGGTGAGAAGTAATCAGTGTATCTTGGTGGATTGTGAAAATGTATTTCCAGCCTAAACGTTGGATTAGACTCAGGGCACGGCACAAGACAGGTGAAGGGAAAGGAGACTGTTTTCAGAGGCAGCAATACCAAGTAGTAAATCACACGACATTTCATGACCCTTGTCATCAACTGTAATGATGTGTTAAAACCAATGACAGACAGTTGCTTAGACAGATGACAGAAGGAAATTAACACCAGGAGGAACACACCTCTTCCTGATAGCTCGTCCTGTAGGCCGTCTCCAAATCCTGTTCCAAGAAGTTCAGGCTCAGCTTGTTAATAGGCGGTTTAAAGAAGTAGTCTTTCATGAGGCTAAAGAGAAAAGACAATATCAACATCAGTTCACTCAGCTGTAACTCTTTCAGAGGCCCCTGTTCTGCAGTTTCTGTTTCTAGGGACGCTGGTGCTTGGCTTTTCTCCACTCTCTGTCACTGAGGTATCCCCTTATCCACATTACTCGCTCAGTCAGAGGAAGCATTTTACTAAAAAAAAAAAAAAAAAAAAAAAAAAGGCGAGCAAACTTTCATGTTTTTCAGAAGAGACTAACAAGTCCTTCCAGAAACTTAACAGCTATAACTGTAGATGAGTACTGATAATTGTAATATAAGACAGCAAATAGTGAGGGTTAATTGCTGCTACAGAGGCACAACTTAGGAGACGTGGCTGTGGGATGTTTGTGTCTTAGGTGGAGTTCTGTCATTCAAAGCAAGCCAAGGATGACAAAGGTGACAAAATGTTAAGAAAAAAATGTTGTCCATTTTAGAAAACAGCACTTTCTTGTTATTTCAAAGACACTAAGATAACTCAGTAACTCAACTGGTAACATTCCCTTAATGATCTGGGTGCAGAGAAACAGAACCTGAGGAGATGGATTACTTAAATTTACTTCTGAAACAGAAGGTTTGAAATCACCAGAATCATCAACAAGGGCACTGACAAATAATGAAAGTAGCTCACTAGGACTGATGAACCAGGAGGCAGCATCTACCAGAGGGTGTTTATGCAGTCCTTCACCATATCTTCCAGCGTCAGGTGCAGGAAAAAAAAACAAACCCAAACATAAAAGAGGCCTCAATCATTAAAAAGTTGTTTCTATTCCCCACCCTCTGGAGCAAAAAATTGAACATTTTTTTGAGTTTTACATTAGTTGTAAGAGGTTTACGAAAGAAGTTTTCTAACAACATCTATGGCACTTGATCCGCAAACTTTTTCTTTCTCTAGTAGGTGTCAAAGAGCTGAAAGGACCCAACTTACAGAGCACTGAGTGCTTTGTGCCAATGGTGGCAGAGTAAGGTCACACCTGCTTATGCCATTTATTGCAGGGACAGCCCATCATCGTCTCTTCTGTGCAGTCCTCATCTGAGCCTTCAGAACGCACACTCTTGCTATGTACCTCCTTTTATTTTGAAGCAAACAATTCCACTTGTTATTTACAGTGAACTAACTTGCTGTAGAAAAATCCGGCAGTTTCCTTCCAAGTGCTATTCCCACCTTGAAAACTGTATCACTGAAACAATTAGACTGGACTGTTTTGCTGTTGATAACTCTTAAGCAAAAACCAGAGATGCACAAGACCAAATTCCAGGCAGGTGAAGAACTGAAAGGCCCTACAAAGCCCATCTGTGCCTGAATCCTTTTGTTTGTTTGTTTGTTGTTTTGTGTTGTTGGTGGATTTTTTGGATCCCTGCCAAACAGGTTTTATGGAAGTACAAGCTCCCCAGCACAAGACGGCATGTGGGAAGCATTTTTTTCTTGAGATGCAATACCAACCAACCAAACACATACTCCTAGACTGAAGCTTGAGAAGACAAAAGACTTCAACCATGAACATGGCAGATACTTTATAACCTTTAAACATTCTGGCTTTGGCCCATATATTAAAAACATCAGGATACTCTGATGGAATGACAGGACACATTCACTTCAGCCCCACTTCTCTCTTTCATTCTTCCTTGTCTTCCATCTCTCACCTCTCTTAGATGTTTCTAAGAGCATCTTACAATAAGAATTTTGCAAGTGTGGTTTTTTTGTTTGGTTGGTTTTTTGTTTTGTTGTTTTTTGTTTTGGTTTTTGTTTTGGTTTTTTTTTAAATATTGTTGAATTCACTTTCTTCCTCCAGGGAAACTCAGAGTATGGTGATGTTCTGGAGCTGTGATGGTCTAAGGATATATGAAGAACAATCCAGTTTGCAAGTGCAGCACAAAACAGAAGGTCTAACACGACAAAACAAGGGCGAAGGCAGCATTTCTGATGTCAGCCAGCCATACCGTGGCAGTCCAGCTCCATATCAATAGTTGTCTGTCTCAAAGAGGAAGATCCCAGTGTAGTTGACTAAACACAGCCAAGTACATAATCTGCTTCCCAGGAAGCGCTGTGCCTCCCCAGCACAAGAGATTTCTGCTTGATTCAGGGAAAACAGGACTGGGAAGTGCGAGATGAAAGAAGCAAACAAATTTTAGAAATATTTAAACAGGAAACTGACCCAAAGGGGGAATGAATGCTTGCAGCGACCCTAGCTTCTGGGGGAGCTTTGTATTTCCCTGGAACTCTGCTCTGTAAGTGTAAAGAGACCATTTCTAAGTGCTGTCCTGGTTAGCACACAAGTACTTTTTTCTTGTACTTCAAAAGGTTTATAACCTAAGGAATATGTAATTTCTCTTGGAAACAAAAACCTAAGAAGCGAGACTCCTTTGAGGGTATCCCCAACGAAATTAAGTTTAAACATTTTGTACTCATACATTAAAGTATTCTTTTAAAATACACAGGTAACATGCAGATTACTATGAACAAAGTATGGTATTTTTGTAGTGGTTGTAGTCAAGCCAGACTCAAAGCTCAAGCTATACACTGTTTGCAAATATATATAATTAAGTTGTAAGAAGATGCAAACTGATGACTTCTATGAAAGGAATTCTTGTATAAAGCAATAATACAAACATGCCACACTAACGCTGGTAGTATTCTTATTTAAAGACAGCTGGAACTGTGCTCAGGTATCAGCTCCAAGGCATGCAAAGAGATCAATGGCCACTCATGAAACTCTCAGCCACACACCTAAACCCCGGAAAGAGGCTGGGAAATGAAAAATAGCACCAGTGTCCAGCGTTTCTTCCAGGCTAGCCCTAGGCAGCTTCCCAATGCAGTGTACAGACTCCTGAATCCTCCCTAGCATATGTTTAATTCTTCCCAGCTGTCCAGGAAGCCCACGAGACTAATTTATGCACCTTATCACTGTATCTGGGTTAGGTACTTTCTGTTAATGAAAATTTATATCACAGATCAGAACCCCCACCGTGCACCACAGCGGAAACCACTGCCTGATGCTAGGGGAAGCTCACGCTTTGCTGCTGCTGGCTCCAAAGCAGCAAAACTCCAGTATTATTATTGCGAATGGGGTTTCACATAAGATGACCAAGGAGAAGTTTGGACCTGACCCCCCTCCCTGAGAAAACTCAAATTTCCCAAACATCCTCACAGGTCCTAAGATTTATTGAGGCCAATAATATATTTTGTCATACAGTAGGGGATCAAGAATGTTGTTACCATGACTTACTACATATATTGAAAAGGATTAATGTAAAATGGTAGGCTTTAACCATTTTGCATAGACCTAATTAATCAGAAGATTATTTTTGGAAAGTTATGTTTACATGAACTGAACTCAGCAGAGAAGTTTCCCTGGCAACAAGGAATGGCCCACTTAATATGGTAATGATGATATTTAATTGAGATAAAGGAAAAAAAAAAAAAGCTAGACTTTGACTGATATCAGATCATGGTCCTACTTTTTCCCTTTTCTGAGTCAGGAAGAATTATCCATTTTGTAAGTGGAAGAGGAAAGCACCAGGAAAACAAGAGCTTGAGCTAGGTCTCTTCAGCAAACTGACAGCATAAATTAAGCTACTTCTATAACTCCAAACTTGCAAGTATGCTAGTTACATTTTAAACAAAAATCCCATTTGTTCTTGCTGACTTCTGCCAACATTTGGACTTTCCCAGCCCTTCTGTCTTCTACTATTTAAAAATATCAGCTAAACACCTATTCCCAGACACTAATGACAGAACACACATAGAGGGGAAAAAAAGGGAACCTAAATTTTAATTGAAGTTGGCCACAGGAGAAAAGTAATCTGAAAAAATCTAGAGAAAAGACTGGAGAGGTACTGGCATTCCTCCCTCTCACGTCTCCCTGCTTCAGTCATGTTTTCAGTGTCCCTGTTCCAAGTAGCCTGGAATCTATACAAGCATAGAGTTTCAAGGATATTTAGATAAAATACCCTTAATCTGAGTGGAAGCAGTGAAGCAAAAATAAGAATAGCCATAAATAATAACAAACAAGTTATCTGTTTAGTTGATCCAGTGAAGTCGCTGCCGTAATAAGGGAGACATGGTTGTGTGTTTACAAAAATTACACACCACTGAGTTTTAAAGAACATATTTTCCTCTGCCCAAAATAAGGTTTTTTTTATGCTTGAAACAGAGAGGGAATCTAACTTTACAAAATGCTGTAGGTAGGTAGTAGGTCCATGAGAATTCGCTCCTATTAATTCTGCTTCCAAGTCCAGTATGATTTCTAGGCATTAGTTAGTTGCACGTTATCAGATGTTGTCCTTTTGCTATATAAAAATGTGTTTTGTGGTTCACGTTTTATGTTACACTTTTAATTGCAGAGGAATACTCTGTGCATTAAGAGGACTTTTGAACGTAAAGATAAGAGTTCAACTTCATGACAAGTAATTTAAGATGTATTTTTCCTTTTCAAAGACTCCACTGAAAAATGGCTGTTCACCACGGAAATTATGCAAAACCTCGCTTTACATATTCCTGAGTGGAACTTTCTGACATCAAGTTCCTGCTGTAGTTTAAACAGAATGTCGACTAAGATCACAAAACATATGACATGTTATATATTAACAAAAATTATTGACATTAGACAAAAAGCACAGAATATTAAAGATATGGGACCCCTGTTACTGCCTTCTCTCCTTTGTAAAATTTTACTGTACAGCTCCGTTTTCCTTACCTGTCTTCTTTAATCACATCCACAAAATGAGCATCTGTCTTTTCTCTGATGTTTTTGAACCTCAAAGGAAGGAGAGCTGATTGATCCAGACTCACTCCGCCCCATCTTCCTTTCTCTTGCAACATTTCATAAAGCGAGGTTTGACTATTGCTGAGCTTTTCTTCCTGTGGAGGACTCAAAAGTCCATTTTGAGTCTTTGGACTGTGTCCTCCTGGAGCCTGAATGACAGAAAGCAAAACATACAAGGAGAACATTAGTGGTTGAGAAAGCAGACAGAAGAGATTTCATGGAGCAAAAGTTGAAAGAAGTTCTTTCCTCAACACACTCTGCTTTTTACCTGATCATGTCAAAGACCTAACTCCACCTGCCTTAGTGTCATTCACATACTCTGTAAGTTCATGCCTATTTAGGTGTCATCTTTTTGCTTTTTATGTACCAAGTTTCCAAGAGGCAGAACACAAAGTACGTTTTTACACATGTAATGAAGACCAACCACAAGTTCAAATTTCACTCACTGATCTTAAGATCAAGATTCTTCTAAAAAGCTTTTTAAATACCTACTTAAACTGTGCTATCTTTCCACAGATCACAAGATAACCTACTCTGCCAGCCCTTGCTGATCCTTCCGCTGACCACAATAGCCCTGCTGCTTTCCCAGACAGAGCTTCCTCCTTTCTCCTACCTGTGGAAAGAACCCTTTTGTACATCTCATCATCCTACAAAAAAAAAAAAATGATCCTGTACATTAAACCACATTTTCTTCACTGGCTAAGAGGCACCTCCTTCTGGTTTTCTTTTGCCTTTGTATTAATTAATAATGCATTTTTAGATTTTGACACCAGCTTGCAACACAGCTTAAGTACACAGTATTATCAATTCTGCTTTCAATCATTTAAGAACACAAATTACATTTCACCAAAAATTATTTTATTTCCATGGAACTGAAGTTCTTTCTTTTACATTTTCTTTGACCTAGACCAATACACACTGAAGCAATTCCAAAAAAATTAAGACAATTAAATATGATTAGAATGAAAATGAACTGCAGTTAGGATCATTTTCAAACGCAAACATGTATCAAACTTAGCATATTTGAATGCTCATTTGCCCCCCTCCATGTCTTATTTATCACATATCATTTATCCTCATCCTGAAACCCACTCGTGACAGAAGTTTCTTCATTTCTGCCTGTACAGCAGTCAGCACAGCAGTGACAAGCTCCTCCAGAAGACTATTCTTGGATGCCACTGCGGTGACCATAAATAAACACCATAAATTTCACCACCAGCCCAACCATGCACTGAAATATGTTACTTAAATTGTGAAATCAACTTAGTTAAAATTAAGAAGTATCTGGTTTCTGGCTGCTCATCCAAAATTAATTCAACCGCCTTGTGTATCTATCCTGTAAAGCAAATGAGGCATATGAATATAGGCATGTATAATTAAAGGTGCAGACACCACCAGTGAAGACACAGGACTAATGGAGCAGCAGGACAATGTCACCTTGTGCAGGGAAGAGTCAGAAAGCACTCGGGCTTGGCTCCCTATCACTGCCAAGACCTCAAGGGCTAAAGCCATAACAAGGTGTGTTGGAATGGTTCCCTGGAGCTACAGGAAAAACAGGAGGAAGATGGGCTGTGCTTCCCTTTCCTCCCACCCAGGAGGGACACAGGATCCCCACCCTACGGGTTGCCACGATGGAGGTGTGAGTCCCTAGAGCCATGTGGTGGGAGCCAGGAGATGAAAGGATTCCCAGTCTAGTCCCTTCTACCACTCACAACAGTTGTTTTGGCAGCTTGCAGGTGTTCACAGCCCAGTGACAGCAGCTGATGAAAGAGAATAGGAAATGTAGTAGTTACCTTAATATGTTGCCAATGTTTTGCTAAAGATTGTAATCAAAAGAAGAGAAAGGTGATTTCAGCAACACAGATCTCAGCAGAAGCAGGGCAAAAACTCTTGGACTGGACAGGTGCTTGTGTATGACAGAAGGCCGCCCTCCTGGTAAGCCAGAGGCACAAGAACTGCTCACATCAAAGGTCACCAGTCTCTTTTCTAAAGGAGAACATTCAGCATCTTCAGATCAAGTCCTCCTGCAACGCCAACAGGTTATGTAGCCTACTCAGAGGGAACACAGCTATGGAGCACAAGACATACTGCAGTGCCAAGGTAACCTCTCTCTTTTTGAGATGAGGAGTACTAGCAAAGGCAAAACAAAGAGAACTGACCAGCAAGTTGCTAGAAGTAAAGGGTCTTAATTGTTTGGGGTTTGTTGGGGGCTTTTTTGAGGTGGTTTTTTTTTTTTTAAATTTACGGTAAAGATTGTATTTGCTCAGACCACTTCCCAGAACAACTTGAGGCCTAAAAAAAAAAATATCTTCCTCCATTTCCTCACCCCTGCAGCAGATAATATTACTTGAAAGGCAGTAACTGAAAGAACATAATTTTTGCTATGAGCAGCTCAAATAAAAGATATGAACTCCTGTGCACTGCTTGCTTTCTCTGTCTGTTCTTCAAGTTCATCTGAAGAATGCAGTGAAAATTTCTGCTCTTTCAGAGAAAGTCAGCATGGACTTCTCTTGGCCTTTTCTCTTTAGCTCCTTGGCAAAGCCTCAAATCCCTAAGAAAATTCTTCCCCTCTGTCAGCTCAAGGTTTTCCTGTGCTGTCTCCACTCTGTTAATCTCAACAGGGGGGATTAGAGTATGAAACTGCTTGTGTGTAAGGAGAAAATCCCTATTTATTAAATGTTGTTAGCTCCAACATTACTGTGGTTTCTGATGGCAACAGGCTGTACAGGTTTTTTTTAAGCAGAGATTCGATGTATCACATGACAGTTTCTGCTCATCAAGAGACAGGGAGGCTCCAGAGGCTGTTGGGACACACGATGGTCCAAGGATGTGGTTAACATCATTAACATTCCCTAAAGACAGGGGACATGAGTGCTGCAGGGCCAGGTGCAGTGACATGGCATGGGAAGGGTACAGACTCCAGAGATGGGTAGAGGGAGCTTATGGTTCTTCTTCCCAAGAAAGCTGAGACTGCAGAGGAGATCTGGAAATTGAATGCCACTGCAACTTTGTGCATGTAGCTGTTCTTTAAGCTTTTAGTTAAACAGGCATCACAGAATTACTGGTAGCTACTTAACTGGACCAATTTTTGACTTAGCAATAACTAAACCAAATCAAAGAAGGACATGCAGTTTGGTCTCCCCTAGCATGTTTCTTCCAGTGAAATTACTGACATTTTGTTCAGCACTGTACAGACCTCGTTTAAACAAGGTTAGATGACTTGCTGACTAACACACATAAAAGCGAATACAGCTGTAGCAGGAAGAAACTTAAAGGATAATTCTGATGAAGACAACATACAACATGAGGCAGTTGGTACCTAAGGAAAATCTCTGTTTGCAGTTGGCTCCTGGAGATCCCTGGCGCATGGGCAGAGGCAGCCTGGGGAAGAAGCATCTCACGCATACCATCTTGGCAGCCTGGGTACATCTCCCACGATGTTTTCTGTCTTAAAGATTTCATGCTGTTCCGAGACCAGTACCTGCTGGCCACTCTGCTCTATCTCCCTCAGAGCTGAAGGGATTATTATTTTATTTATTTCTTAGGCAGTTTCCTAGGAACCCTGGCACAGAATATGGTCTACTGTGTTACAAACCATTTCAGTCCAGTACAGTAAGGCAGCCCCTGCTTCTGAGCTTACAATTTAAGCATAGGTCAAACACAGGCAGAGAGCAGAGGGACAACTACAGACTAATGTAGTAGCTCATGAGCAGAATAAATGCTGGCAAGTTTTTCCATTAGCTCTATATGTGAGATGAGTAGTCAAACAGGTGGGAAAAAAAAAAAAAGCTAGCTATCTCTGAATGCGTTTATAAAATGATTCTCCCCAACAAGGGAAAGCATGAAACTTATTTGAAGATATAACAATCAGGTGATGAACACTGGTATCCAAGCCTGCACTGATGCAGGAGCTTACTATTCAGGAAGGAGTGAGAGGCGACAGGCAGAGCAGAGAGGCTACGAAGGCCACAAACGAGATGACAAATAGGCACTGCCTGGTATTGTAAATGAAGTAGGTGGCTTCGGAGACAATATCTAAGCAACAGGCAAAGAAAGCAATCTTGGCATATATTCAGCATGCTGAATATATAAGCAGCTGTATTTGCTGGTCAGAAAAGGAGGCAAACTGACGTAGATGCTGTGAATTTGAGCTGTGCCTTTGAACAGGGATGACTGTCTTAGCATAGAGCTATGATGCAGAAGACATTGGGAAGGCATTGGTGTGACTTGTGGCTAGGTGACATGGAGAGCGTGACAGTGTTGTTTGTGCCTCTTTCTTTGGGTAGCCTCAACATAATTTAAAGAGTCCAAGTTTTAGGTCCTTCTCAGTATCAACCTGGGCCCATAAAATTACTAATAATTTTGAAAATTTGGGGGAGCTCAACTAGATTTTAGAATACAAGTGCTCAAAATCAAAACTAGTTCTGTTGCTTAACAGCTTGAATAAAGGAAGAACAATACAAAAGTGAGAAAGCTAACTGAAGCAGAGAAATAAGGGAAAAGGAAGGGTAATATCATAAATACTTAAATTACCTTCGTACTGTTTTTATGCTCATCCTGACAACCATTTTGGATAGCTCCTTCATCTATGCTGACATCGCAGTGGGGAGCAAGGGTGGTACTACATGAAGGGCAAGGCTGCAATGAGACAAAAAAATATTTAGCCAGGAACATTCTGATGTCCTCATAGTATTATGCAATTTATAATTTGGTCCACTTGTATACTTGTGGCATGGTTAAAAGATAAACACAGCTACAGAATGGGAAACAGGGAGCAAAATTTGACTGGAACAGAATGCACCATTTCAAAAATAAATCACAGATTTTCTGTTTACTGAAGCTAAATCTAATCCAGGAAAGCTTTACTAGCATATGATCACAGATCTACTGTAATCACTGCATACTAGCAAAGGACTTCCCCAAGAAGAACGAAATACTCTTTAGTGAGAGAAGTGCAATTTTCTTGTTTAAAAACTGCCTGCAGAAGGATCTGAATGGCATTATGAGTGAAGACTTAGCACAAAATGCAGCAAAATTCAAAAAAAGCATGAAACACCATGATGCATTATGAACAGTACAGGGAAATGGAAAGCAAGAAATCTGAAACTAATAAAGGGAAATACTTTTTCGTATAGTGCTCTAAGGCAGTGGAGTGAAGCTCAGGCTATCGTACAGTGTTGAACCCATCAAATGTCACAGGAAACAAGGAAAGTAAAAACATCGGGACTTGTAACAGTTGCAAGTTATGCATTTCAGAAGCAACCTAAAGCGTCACACTTCGGCTTTTAAAACAACCTAACGCCTTAAAGTTAAAATGTGATCTTTCTAAGGGGTATTAACCCCATAACAGTATCTTGCAAGTTCTTCATACTTTTCTCCAGTCCTGGCCACATACAGGCAGGGTGCTGCAGAGGGACCCTGCGTCTCATCCCTATCGGCGATTCCTCTGCCCCAGAAATGGTCCAGGCTTGCCAGAGGTCTGCTAATGGGTACAGAGCTGCCAGTCACCAGGATCAGCATGCTACATTAGGCACCCTATACCCAGTGGTGGTAGGTGATCCACTAAACATCTTAATAAATTTTCCAACAAGCAACCTGAGCATTTTGTCCCAAGCTCAATCCTCTGCATCCATTTTATCCGTTTATTCTGGACTCAGGAGGGACTGGTTCAGGCCTCTGCAGCATATCATTCTCCCGGTCCAAAACCACAATGACAACTGCCTCCAAGTTTACTCCCTATTTCAGAGACCAGTGTCTATGTCTTTTCAGAACCATCTTTTTCCATCTCTGGTGTCACACCTGAAATTGCAGAATGCAGCATCTTCAATTTTCAGGTTGCTACAGCATGGCATTTCTCCCAGCCCACTCCTCCTGTGACTGCTGATCCACCTAATCACTCAACAAAGCCTCTCAAAGGCTTTCATAAAGACTCTGAGCCTTCTCAGCATCCAGCAGACCACCCTATCTGCTGCTGCTCAGGAGCATAGTTCAGGCTGGGGCACTGAAATTACTATAAATTTCCTAATCTGGCATCAGATAAAGCAAGTTACATCCAGTTCTGAACCTGTACAGTCTGAACAAACACCAGTGTACTTGAAGAAACTATGAAGTTGGTTCTTAAATAGTTTTGTTTAAATATTATCTAGGACTAATTATCATTAATGCTTTGGCCACTCCGTGGAACGCAGTATTAGATGGCTTTAAAAACTAATATGATGATGGGCTAATGAGCCTCCTAGGCTCCTAGAGTGTTAACTAGTTCACAAAACCAAATACATCTAACATAAAAAATAAATAAAATACTCCCTGTTTGATCTTGCTAATAAATCAGCAAGACCACCTTAGCTCCTGGGGTTAGACGAGAAGACAAAGACCTCAGAAAAGAAGCCTGACCTTTTGAGAAGGGGCAGAAGTCCATCTGACTTACCCCATGCGCTCAAGTCAACATCATTAACTTTGCTCTCTGTTGTAGACACACGCACAAGCTCAGTGCATATGTGACCTCATCACGATGAATAATATATTATTGCACTTTCATGAAACACCAAGACAAGCAGAAGTACTTTCTGTTTTCATACCAAGAGATAATTAAAACATTTTTACAACAGCTTATGACTCCCTGTCAAGTAATGGATTTTATAAAACATGATAGGAAAAATAAACTGGTACCGAAACTGGTTAAGCAAGTTACAGTGTTTTCATTCAAAAAAATCAGCTGCTATTATAGATTTACCAATAGTTTTTAGCATCTATCTTCACCATTTTAATTATGTACACACATTTTATTGAAATCCATCCTGCAACAAGGTTTGCAATTAAATGAGCTACTACTCTCACTGGAGGAGAGGAGGAGATACAATTCCTTTCATGGATCATTTACTGTTGCATTCTCCTTCCTGACTTTCCTTAACAGATCTTGTCTGCTAGAACATCCATTCAAGCCCAAATTGTGAAAGTCATCCTTTGCATCCAATATGGCTACTTATTCCCTTTAAAATAAAAATATTTCAACTTGCCTGTAACTTTGCCCCTCCTACTTAGTCTCTTTTGCATAGCTGGAGTCATCTCCTCCTACACTGACACTGTTTACAGCTTTGTATTTAAATTGGTTGGCATGTAAGACATGATTCTTCTGCAAATTATTATCTCCAGACCCTACCAGCAAGCTGCAGGCTTTAAAAAGAAAAAAACAAACCACTGTAAAAAAGAAACCCAGCTGAGGCAGAGATAGACAGGTGGCTTTAGAATCATGCTCCTGTGGCAGACACCACCGAGAATGAGGCACCATGGACCCTGGTGACTCACAGAAGCAGGATTCCACATCAGCCTGCACCCTCTGCCATCACAATCAGATATGAAGCCTTAATGACTGAGGACACCCATGAGCAAGGTCTGCAAAGTCCCCCACAAGGGGAAACTGTACCAGCAACATACAGTGAACATCGTAAAAAGAAACGACGAGCACTCGTGGTGGGTGACTCTCTGTTGGAGGGTACCGAGGCGCCCATCTGCTGACCTGACAAGGAGTCACAAGAGGTATGCTGCCTTCCAGGAGCCAAGGTCCGAGATGTTGCTGAAAGGGTGCCACAACTCATCAGGAAAACAGACTACTATCCACTATTACGATTTCATGTAGGCATGAACGACACTGAGAGCCGCAACCTGGGTAAAATCAAGGAAGACTTTCAAGCCCTGGGGGAGTAAGTGAAAAACACTGGCACCCAGGTGATCTTCTCTTCCATTTTGCCAGTTCGAGCGAAGGGAGCAGCCAGAAACAGGCACATAATGTATATCAACTCCTGGCTATGTGGCTGGTGCCACCGTGAGGGGTTTGGCTTTTATGACAATGGGGTGTTCTTCAATGACGATGACATGCTAGGGAGGGATGGAATCCATCTGTCTAAAAGGGGTAAGGGAATCTTCAGCAGTAGGCTGGCTAATTTGGTGAGGGGGACTTTAAACTGAAGGACTTGGGGGGTGGGATCCGTGGAGAAAACACTCACACCAGCACGACCAACGGGGGAGTAAGTCAGGCCAAGCAGTGTGGTGATAAAGGTTCCTTAGCTGTCTCCCAAGAGGTGAAACAGAAGAGTAATCACCTCAAGTGTATGTATATGAATGCACGCAGTCTAGGAAACAAACAGGAGGAGCTGGAGCTCCGTGCCCACCCAGAAGGGTATGACATCATAGGAGTAACTCAAATATGGTGGGACAACTCAAACGACTGGGGGATCGCAACGGACAGTTACAGGCTCTTTCGTAAGGACAGGCAGGGTAGAAGAGGTGGAGGAGTTGCACTCTACATTAAGGAGAACCTTGAATGTATCGAAGTCAGCTATGGTGATTGCGACTGCTCTATCGAGTGCCTCTGGGTTAAAGTCAAAGGAGTCGTCTCCAAGCAGGACCTCACAGTGGGCATCTGCTATCGACCTCCTAACCACGATGACGATGTCAACAAAGCAATACTTGGGGCACTAGAAGTGAGCTTCTGGCCAACGGAACCTGGTCCTTATGAGAGACTTCAACTACCCAGACACCTGCTGGAAGAACAATACGGCAGCTCGCATGTCATCCACCAAGTTCCCGGAATGCGTAGAGGACTGTTTCCTGATACAAATGTTAGATGTGCCAACCAGGAATGAGGCACTGCTGGACTTGCTATTCACAAACTGAGAAAGCCTGCTTTGTGACATCTCGGTTAGTGATAGCCTTGGCTGCAGTGATCGCAATATTGTGGAGTTTGGGATCCTGCTGAGTGTGCTGAAGGTCAGCTCTAAGACAAGGGTTCTGGATTTTAGAAGAGCAAACTTCCGTTCCCTCAGGGCTAGACAAAGGAGCTAGTGAGTGCTGGGAGTTCTTCAAGAACTCTCTATTGGAAGCACAAAGCCAGTTTATCCCCTACAAAGGAAAAGGAAGTAAGCAGAGCAAGAGGCCCCCATGGCTCAACCATGACCTCCTGGGTCTACTCAAATGCAAAAGGGAAGCATACCAGAGATGGAGAAGTGGAGGATTATCTGTCAAGAGCTACAAGGGCATTGCCAGAGCGTGCAGAGATGCAGTTAGAAAAGAAAAACCCCAACTTGAATTGAAACTGGCCATAGATGTGGAAAATAACAAGAAAGGTTTCTTCAGGTATGTCACCCAGAAGGAGAAAAAGAAGGGAAACATAGGCCCACTGTTAAACATAAAATGAGAGTCAATCACCAACAAAGCTGAAAAGGCAGAGGTCCTCAACACCTTCTTCACCTCTGTCTTTACCAGCACTGTCGGGTCCCAGGCTTTGGGAATGAAATTGACGATTGATCCAAACACCAACCCACCATTAGTGAAGGAAGAGTTAGTACATCAATTATTACAGGAGCTTGACCCATACAAATCAATGGGCCCTGACACCATCCACCCGAGGGTGTTGAGAAAGCTGGCTGACATCATTGCAAGGCCACTGTCCATCATCTTTGAGAAGTCATGGAGAACAGGGGATGTCCCCAGAGAACTGGAGGAAGGCAAATGTTACCCCTATCTACAAGAAAGGCTTGAGGGAGGATCTGGGTAACTACAGGTCCATCAGCCTTATTTCAGTCCCTGGGAAAGTTATGGAACGAATCCTCCTGGGGGCCATCACAAGTCCAATGAAGCACGTGATTGGGAAAAGCCAACATGGCTTCACTAAAGGCAGATCGTGCTTGACAAACCTGGTGGCCTTCTATGACATGGGGCAGGCAGTGGACATTGTCTGCCTGGACTTCTCCAAGGCCTTTGATATGGTCCCCCACAGCCTCCTCCTGGAGAAATTAATGCGTTATGGCCTAGACAAGTGGTCTGTGCAGTGGGTGGGGAACTGGCTGACAGGCCGCACCCAAAGGGTGGTGGTAAATAGCTCCTTTTCCAAGTGGCAACCTGTTACTAGTGCAGTCCCCCAGGGATCGATATTGGGCCCAATGTTATTCAATGTCTTTATAAGTGATCTGGATAATGCCATCAAGTGTAGCCTGATGAAGTTTGCTGATGACACCAAGTTGAGTGGGGAAGTAGACACTCCAGAAGGGGGAGCTGCTCTGCGGGGAGATCTGGATAGGCTCAAAGAGTGGGCCAGCAAGAACCTTATGAAGTTCAACAAGGAAAAGTGTACGGTCATGCACCTGGGAAAACATAATCCAGGAGTGCAGCACAGACTGGGATCCACCTGGCTGGAGAGCAGCTCTGTCAAAATAGAGCTGGAGGTCCTGGTGGACAGGAAGCTCAACATGAGCCAACAGTGTGCTGCTGCAGCCAAAAAGCCCAACAGGATGCTGGGTTGCATCAAAAAGGGCATTGCCAGCAGAGATAAAGAAGTCATTATCCCGCTCTACTCAGCGCTTGTCAGGCCACACCTGGAGTACTGTGTACAGTTCTGGTCCCTGCTTTACAAAAAAAGATGTAGACAGGCTGGAAGGGGTCCAGAGAAGGGCCACCAAGATGATCAAAGGACTGGGAAGCTGCCATACGAGGGTAGGCTGGGAGAGCTGGGGTTGTTCAGCCTTGAGAAAAGGAGGCTTAGAGGGGATCTCATCACCATGTACCAGTACTTAAGGGGTAGCTACAAAGAAGATGGAGACTCCCTTTTTACATGGAGTCACATGGAGAGGACAAGGGGGAATGGACACAAGTTGCTCTTGGGGAGATTCCAATTGAACACCAGAGGAAAATTTTTCACACTGAGGACAGCCAACCATTGGAATAATCTCCCCAGGGAAATGGTTGACTCGGCCACGTTGGACACCTTTAAGAGTCGTCTGGACAGGGTGCTGGGCCATCTTGTCTAGACTGTGCTCTTCCTAGGAAGGTTGGACTAGATGATCCCTGAGGTCTCTTCCAATCTGTGATTATGTGATTCTTTTCAAAAATTGTGCATGATCTGTGATTAAATCACACAGCTGTTCATTGTGGGGATTTTTTAATATACATATTTATTTATATATTTATTTAACACTGTAAGACCTACTCTAGCCTGGCTGGCAAATTAAAAGTTCCTTGAGAGCCTGACCCAGCCTTCTCGGTCTGCAATCACTCCAATAACACAGACTAGCCAGCAGAGAGAAGGCTGGTGCGTGTCTACACTTGAAAACATGCTGTGGTGTTTGGAATACCTCTACCTAGCCATGCTGTGAGAAGCAAGTACACGCACTGCCTTCCCATGCTGCAACTATATTTGCAGAACATGTTTTTAAGTAAGTGCTCAGGATTCACATGATTGCTTCATCACTATGCTACACGCATTCTGACATAGTTTCTGGCATGCATTATACGGATCTTATCAGACCGCAGGGAAAGCTGACTTTGGGGTCATTCAAAATTCTCTCCAGCACCAGTGTATTTTGGGCAAGATAGGCACCCAGTTTCAGAGAGTTGTGAAGATGCTTAGGAAATCACTTGTCAGACCTGCAGTGTTCATGGTAATAAATAAAAACGGGTACCTATAAGTATAAACTCGATGCAGTAGCTTTAGCACAACAGTAGACGGGGTGTCCAGGAAGGCTGAAACTGAGCTGGCGCTTGTCCTAGATGCTCTTGTGAAGCAGCTTCTTTTAGCTTCTCCTTCACTTACTCGGATAGCCACGTTTGCACTTTTGCACTGTGCAGACCATCATTCAGCATTTAAACAGCAATTAACACCCAGCCAAGGTTGTCCCAGAGCAGAAGATCAGGGACTAGGCAGTAAACAAAACATCATGGGCCAGCAGCATCTCTTGACATTGCATAGCAGCTGTTTAGGAATAGCAATGCATCTCTACCTACCCTTCTGCAGAGTAAGTCACCCCATGTTTTAGAAAATACGTACCATACCATAGCTGAGCCTTAACAACATATTTCATTTTGGACTTGAGTCATTTTAACAGCATGTACCACAAGTTAATACATAACAAATTTCATCAAATCCTAGCTGCGGTCAGGTCAGTCCTGTAGTTTGCTGTAGTTTCACAGTCCTCCAGTTACAGCTAACTTTGCTGTTGGACATTAACAAGGCATCCTCACTTTCTCTCAGAACAGCACCCTTAGTTTTACTGCTTTAATCTCTCCTCTCTCCCTTCTGCTCCACGGACAGGCAGCTCAGTCAAACTGCTCCATTTGGTGCATTCTTCTTCCTTCACTACTTGAAATAAAGGAGTTTCTACCCCTTCCTGTCACATCTGTACCTCTGCATAGCCATGCACTGGGCAGTACAGACAGGCTTATTTGTACAGACACCCACTGATGGCTCTGAGATGTATTTTCTTACCTTATTTGCTAGCACCTTCATTGAAAGACGAGAGAGAGCTGGAAAGCTGGTGCCTGAGGGATGCTAAATATATTCCTTCTTACATGGGAGAAGGAATAGAAAAGCATCGCCAGCAACTTGGATGCAGTCAAACCACACACAGTGCATATTTTGGGGAGGGATACAGATGGCTACAGCTACCTTCTGTAGTTACAGAGCAATCCAGGACTGTTTAAGGAGCTCACTTAATGTTGGACCAAATCTTTGGGCCAGCCTTCCAGCTGATCTCACTTGAGATCCAGCGTTTTTACTCCAAAACTTAAAGCCTGGCCCAGAGGCAGGGTAAATGTGCCCGACTCATGCTCTCCTAATCCAGACAACAAACATACAAGCAGCAAAAATGGAGCAGCATGAAAGTCACCCCCCATCAACTCTGTCAGCTAAACATCAAACCTGTGTTGAAGAGATCCTCCCAGGACTAAACACACTGAAGTCTAAGGACAGTGACCTGCAGGTGACCACCCGTGGTTCTGACATTTGTGCCCAGCTCAGGCAACCCAGGACGAGCATCTATCAGCACAAATGCAAATAGAGAATAGACATCTGTTGTTTGGTAAATCTGTTCTGAGCTGGAAGGTGGAGAGTAACAGCAAAGCTTCAAAGCAATACACATTGTTTCACAGATTTCCTTGTCAAGAGATCTTGTGAGAAGTGTGAACATAACAAAATGTCATCATTCCTCTAAGCTGAATCCATACAAATCATTGCCCTCAGTTCTAGATGTAGGTTTCTCGAGCAAGCTGATAAAAACAATCTCATAGGCTACTGGAGTGCTTTCTCCCACGACAAAAACCACTCCTTTATCTTTTTGTAGGGTGTCTGTTATATACGTATATGAAAGGGTTTATAGGTACATGACCTGCATGATAGAGGAACAGCAGAACGAGGGTGCAGCAAAAGCAGAAAATCACAGAAGTTACAGTAGCTGCTTAAAGCATATTTTTTATTCCCCCATAAAATCAAGACCACTGAAAGAGCAGCATTAACCTCTTAGTCCTGAAATATTTTTAAAAAATCCAAACAATGTATTTGAAACCACCTTTAAAAAGTGTTCATGTTTAGGGATTCCTTGCCAACTGGCAACGCATTTTACTTTGTAAATTTTTTCATCCCTCAAACTACATTTTGTCACTATATGTGTGTACACACACACATATACATACACACATATATAGAGGAATATACAAAGGAGTGCATGAACAAACCTGTAAGTTTTCCCCATCCACACATCTCTCCCTGGTTTGCACAGTCGAGATCTATGCTGTTTGGGTTTGATACAAGAACTCACCTTTGTTTTTTCTGCATGTTTGAGAGTCTTTGTCAAGTCACTGGTGTTCTCAGCTGACGATGATCCCTGGATCCTGGCTCCATCTCCGGGCTCCAAGCCAGGAAGCAATGCTTGCGGGCAGCTGCAGTGGGGCTCCTTCACCTTCTGACCAGAGATCAGATAGGTCTTCAGACCTACAGGAAAAAGCAATTGAACTGTCAGAAAGACAAAAATAACGTTCCTTTGGACTTCTCAGATATTAAATACTATCAAAGCACTATCAAGGCTCAGGAATATAGCACACAAAAAAGACGGTGGTGAGGAACAACCCCCAGGAATATAAAGATGCTCTGTGGAAAGTGGTGGCAATTGGGATTGCCCAACGTCTGCTGTCCCAGACACAAGAGACTACTCTAACACACAGCAACAGCTAGGAATGACATGTACTTTCTTTATTCCATTTTCACTCATGCACTTCCAAAAAATAGAGCTAAGACCTTATGTATTCACTTCCAAGTTGTAATCTGAGCTCTCCCGTTAACTCTTTACTTCTGGAGAGGTTTTGTAGCCTGTTTTTCAGTGATATCTGTGTTAATATTCTACTTCGGAAAAATCAGCATGTATTCCTCCACTTGCACTCTCCATTTGTCAGAAAGACATTATGAAGATTGCTTAATGCTGGTAGCACATTGAGAAAGGAAATGGTGTTTAAGTGCTAGAAATCCTGAAGGGTTTTCATAGTTAGTGCAGACCACATTTTTAAAGAACAAAATCAATATCTCTCTCACACGTACGCCCACACATGCTCTCTGCAAATGTTGTATGAATTGAAGCATAACTGGAAAGCAGATCCAATATTAAAGGCCAGGCTGGTAAATACCATGCTGTATCAAGCTAAGCCATATCAAAAACCTGTTAAAAAAAAATAAAAGATCTGAATTTTGTTTAGAATATCGCTTATTTTACTTCCTTGAAACTTTGTGCTATCATGTTCTGGGTTATTTCTAGGCACAAAGACTAAGAAGGAGCTACTAATCACACTGCTTTCTAAACTCAAACAAGTTAATTTTATGCCACTGTATTTGAAATCTCCCACTCAGCAAGGAAGGGCACTGATATGCTCCACAAAGTATGAAGGTCACCAGCTCGCAGAACTGGAAAGTGCTCGTTATTTTGTGGCTCCAGAGACTGTCGTCCCATGTGATTCTGTAGCCAAGCTCTCGCTCACAGGATGGCTGCTGGTTCTGTGTTTGGGTCAGCCCTGCATCACCGCCCTCCCTTTTTCTGATCCTCATCACTCAGTTGTAGCCAGACACGTGGCTGTCACAGCCATCGACTGCACTCAATTGCCTCCATCCATAGGATGAAAGCTGGAAATAACTATGTCAAGTTGCAGCCCTTGGAAGAAGGCAGGCTTCTGTCTGTTATGACAAGGTCATTCTCTCATAACCTTCTATACAGACAGAAAATCATATTCTATCAACCTTTTTTATTTTGTCTCTAATATATATCACAGAGTACTTTGTCTAAAACATTACCGATAAAAATAAGTTGGACATACTAATAGCATTTTGGTAGTTTCTCTGTTTATTCTACTGGAAACTTAAGCTCCTGAACACTTCTACAGCCAATGCAGAAACCCAAATCGATATTGACCATTTCAACCTCAGGCTCAAGAGCTGCTGGGAAAGCTAAGGTGTTCTCACAGTGTCTCCCAGCTCTGGAGCACTCGCTCTCCTATTTGAGGTGCTACACTATAAGCCAATCTTTATTTTTATATTGCTTGTAGTAGGGCTTGGATTTTATTTGGCAGTGCCGCTTAATAAAATCCTGATCTGCTGCTGGCTTCCAGATGTAGGGCTGTCTCTCTAAAACTTATATTGATGGGGGTTGTCATTTAAGGAATTCACCACAATCAGCTTACAATTATATGTTTACTGTGGTAAAAGCTAAAGCACTAAGCTTACTACTCCTATTTTTAAAAGCTACCTTAAAGCAACAGGATTATTTTCCCACTCCTATTATTCCCCCATTTTTTTCTAAACAAACATTTTCTTTGGTTTTTTGTGTTTTTTATTGTTCTGTGTAGCATAATTATTTCTTCAATCTGTAGTGTACAGTAATATTATCTCCAGTTTGAGCTCCACACTGTGGAAAAAGGGAAAAGGCTACAGTATGCCAGTAATTGAAAACGTGTTTGGGAAAGAAGAATCCATCCTCGCCCCAACCTGAAACCACAGCATGCTGCAGTTCCTCGGGCCCGCTCCACCCCTTGTCCCTTCCATCCCTGGCAAACCCACCAGCCCGCAGCCACTATATCGCCATGTTGTGCACCGACAGCCGCTTGCACCCGCTTTGTCCCACGGCCTTTAGCTGCAGGGTTTAAAGCTGGCTAAAATGGCTGGTTGCTGGCACCGAGAACTGACTATAAAAATCTCTTCATTACCTCCTCATGCACACCAGCCCCGCCACATCCAATGAACAAGGAGTGTTACTCAAAATGGTTGGTTTCAAATCGGACAGAGAAAAGCCAATATTACACTGAATCACAGCATATGTTTAGTACAAAGTCAGCAGGGCTACTCCTAGCGCTGAATGCAAGGTCAGGGTCTCAGGAGAGCAAGTAAGGCAAAAAGGTTCTTTTTGGAAAGTTATGGATAATTAGGAGGTGCAAAAATCTTTCAGCTTTATAGAACTTTACTAACATTGCCTACCTAATTCTTTGTCTGTTATTAAATCCTTCTCATGATAGGAAAATTCGATTTGCTTTAGTATTCCTTGCAACTCTGTGATGCTTCACAAAGCAACTCCCACGTTCAGTCTGAAGTATTTTGGTATTAAAAAACGGGTCATTAATTCAGTAGAACTGTATCAATGTAACTAAAATTATTATAGAAGAACAGTATTCTTCCTCCTTCTACATCTCCAGTGAATTAGTACAATCAGCACTCTGTCATTTTCCATACAAATGGTGTATGGAATAAGAAACATTCACACCACCAGGCAGCACGTTTAAATCAATTAGGTAATGCAACAATATTAAATGAATAAGCCAACAACAGAGGAGCTGCTACTTTATGTGAAAACCAACAAACAGGGTGCAATTTTTGGTGTGTGTTGCTGTGCAACGATGCCACTTAAGACATAGTAATGAAGAAAGTGTTATGAGATGCTTATGCTGCCATTTATAAAGGCAAAGCTCATCCTTTCTTCTCCTGCCATTCTCAACCTTATACTCATTCCTCTGCCCTACATTTATTCAAAATAAGTGCTGAAAAATAAGACAACCTCAAACTGCCTGATAACAAATCTGTACTCTGGCAGGCTTTATCCTGCAGCACATTTCTGCTTTTTCCAGAGATGGCTCTTGGAAGCAAAGACGTGGAACTGGCTACAACAAACCACCCCCAGCACACTAATCTAATGCATATAGTATGTTCTGTCCTGGTGAAAAAATGAGCTACATCGTTTATATTTGAGAAATGCGAGCCATTTCCTTCACTTGTCTTCAAGTTCTGAAAATCTGTAAGCATTATAAAGAATAACAGCTCCTGCACACTGAGCCAAAGCACGCATTTCTTTAATTCAACCACTTTGAATATTGACATAGCAGTGTCTGTAAAGTGTATTTTTGACAAAATAGTTAACAGGTGAGATCTCCACAGAAGAACAGTGGGTTCATTACTCCCACTAACAGTGAATTTTAGAAGCATTAGGAAATTTCTATACTTGGCTCCGTTTTTCAGTTAGCTTTGCTTTTCATCAGTGGCACTCCTCTGAACTTATAAAATAGAAAACCACCCCAAACATTAAAAAATACTCTTAATAACAATAAAAAAAAATCATATGCATGCGCTCATGTACAAATTATTTTCTGTATGCACAAAAATAAACAAAAGTATAAATAAGGCTTTGTATAAACATCCCAGTCTTCAACCTGGTTTTGACAGCGTGAGAAAACCCGGTCATTGCAGAACGATTGGGAAGTTCAGCAGCAGCGGCACAGGCAGGGGCAGGCAGAGACCGGGGCTCCCTGCCCAGGCGCAGCCTCCCTGCCCACGCCCGGCCCGCCCCCTGCCTGCCGCTGGGTTATACTGACATGGGTCAGGCTGGAGCGACACCGCTGTCCTCGACTGTAGCTATGCTTGCAGAGAAAAACTGTCTCGGGTAACTGGTAGGAAGTCACTTGCTGGGAAGGAACGGGGAACAGGAGAGAAAAGATGGTCCTTCAAGTCCTTAATTAAGTAATTTCCTTTCTTTCAGCTCATTTATCTTCATGACTTCAGGACAGAAGTTGCTGTTATGTAAAAATCTGGTTAGATTGGCATAAGTAGAGGGCATGCCTCCAAGATGGGATGTCTTCTGCTACAGGACATCTCAAGAGATAGGAGTTAATACTTAATTAAGAGATAGGAGTTAATGTTTGATGAGCAATTCCTTGGTAAATCAAGACTCAAGTTTCAATTTTTGATGCTCCACCTGCATGGAATTGAAACTTTTTATCCCTCTATTGATAGCAGACAGGAAAATTACTTTCTCTCTGGCAAACTGAATGTGTCAGAATTCTCACATCTCTAACAAACTTCAAATGCTTTTGAAAGCCTTTTCAGCACGGATTCTAAGAGACACCAAAACCTGATGGCAATATTTCAGTCATGGTCTTACCGATTCATTTAATAAAAATAGAATCCCACTTTTATTATATATTCCTGTTCCTCCATCCATGAATCACATGACCTTTTTAGCTGCAGTATGGAGAACTAAGAGGTGACCTCCCCTTGCAGAATACCTGCTTCCCAGTATACAGCCCTCTCTTCTGTATGACTAGGGATATTTCCTGTACTGATGTAAAAAAATCCAAACTGTATTGATTATGCCCCCTTTTACCTAACAGTGTTTTACTAATGCTTCTCCTTCACTGTTTATCTTTCCATCATTTCCCTTGGAGTCTACATACTTTAACCATTTAATCATATCTTTCCAAATAATTAAGTGTAAATCTATAAAACTAACTGAGCTCTATTTTCACACCCTCTACTTTTGCAGTATCTTACCTCACAAAATTAGAATCTGCACGAAAATTGTTTCATCGTGAGAACCACCGGACTGTCACTCCCACACAACAGCAAGAATTACTTTCAGCTAGAAAGTAATTTTAATCACCTGCTGCAGTATGCCATGATGAATAAGTTAGCTATTATCTTTCAATAATTTAATATCTCATTTTATATAACTCTGATCCAAGTAACTAGTAATGATATAGCAAGGTCATAAAAAAACCTTTGCGGTTCAGGACTGGCTTTAGCTCCTTCCTTTCTAAACTGATGAGTGCTAACTCGTGGCTAAGTTATGCTTCTCTGCAATCAAGCAGCTCTTGTTTTCTCTTTATAGAAATACAATAACAAGTTTTCTCCACACCGTTTAAAGGCATGATCTTTGCACCTTGCCAAATATCTGGGAGTGAAAATCCTGCTGTTCAGCCACTGCCACTCCAGAGAAAGGAAACACGAGACCTACAGGTAGGTTTCCTTGTACAATAAAACATGCAGCTATACAATTTCATTAGAGTCTGACTTGCTCTGCAAAATAATAATTAACTGCAACTTCTGGAATATAATATGACAGGCAAATAACAAAAACAACCCAACCAACCAACAACAATAACAACTAAAGACCAGAAATATATTTACTTCTTCCAATTGCAGTTTCTTTTTGGCATGTCTCTAACTTGGCATCTAACCAACCATGTTGTTTTTTTTTTTCTTTGTCAAAGCTTACTTTTTCAGGTACTAACCTAGACTAATGTTTATGCAAGAAAAAAATATAATGTATACCATCATTCCAGGAGCTTTAGTATCCTTTGGGTCCAAGTTGTTGCTGAATCTGAAGATGATTTTCGGTAGCAAAGAATCGCCCTCATTCTTAAAATCCAATAGTTGACAAATCTGTATTTATGGGGACTATTTCCTCACTTTATTAGATCCACTCCTGCACGGAGAGTTCATGCAAACCTCTTCTCCCCCCATCACAACAGTCTCATCTGTTGAACCAGGAACTGGTACTTCACACCACAACATGGAACCTTCAAAGTAGAAAAGCCAAGCAAGGCCGCGGACCCCCAAGAGCCTGATGGCACTGCACAGCAGCACTGACACACGCTGCTAAGACGCTCAGCTACTCAAAGGATCAGCTGCCCACAAAAGACAACTAGAACATTAAATGCTGCTCAAAATCCATAAACATTAGAAACTAAAGGACAAAAGCTTTCTCTTTATTTGAGAGCAAATGTGAAAATGGGTGAATAAGAAATTTAAATTCAGAGGTACCCAGTAACCAAGCTGAACATAGTGCCAAGAAATGGGTAACTTTAAATGTAAATGGGGTCGTTACTTGCTTTCTTTTCTTTCCTATTTTGCCATCTTAATTTGGCAAAAGACTGTTATACTGAAGAAATAACTTCAGAGAGTTTTTCTCCTTGAAGCTTCTAATAATTTCATTATTAAATTACTTGTGCACACAGAATTGAAGAGAGAAGCAAAAGCTCAGAGCAACGTCTTTACCTGGGCAAAGGTGGCTGGTAAATACAAACTGGATAATCAAAGGGGTTGAGATATTCCTACAAAACATCTCTCAGTCAATTGAGCTGTCACAGTTGTGAGAGCAGAAAAGCCATGTGCTAGTAGTAATTCTACATCACAACTCGTTGGAGTTGCTCTGATTTTGAAACTCAACTTTAGGCTTTTGGTTTTCAGAAATTTAGGCATGTAAGGGCCTATAGGTACATTTTTAATCTCAAGCAAGCTGCTGCATTGTAATTAGATCACCTGGAGAGAAAATTGCAGTTGAGCATTTCAGCAACTGGGGAAAAATAATAATAATTTTTTAAAAATTAATAAATTTCTGCATGAACCTCTGAAGCAGCCCAGAACTCATGGGACTGTGCAGGGCCAAAGGCTGTGCAAAGAGGCCACTTACAGGATATGTGCTTGCAGCACCTTTGTCCCCGAAGAGACATGGGCAGACAATCAAATATCTGCTTGCCCATGTTGAACTGAGAGCACAGAGCTTCCACAGCAGAACCTTACAGGTTCCCTCCAAGGCATCAAGTCCAGGATGTGGAGTTGTTAGCCTGATCTTTAACTGCAAGAGGAGCTGCTTTTCCAGCAAGTTTACAAGACGCTCCAAGGGTGGAAACACTTGCCTAACCCAGCCTGCTAGCTGTGCCCAACAGGCCGTGCCAGTTTATATGATTTCCTGAAGGAACTACCAGTGGTTGTGTTCAAACAACACTAGACACAGCATCTAAGAAAGTGCTGTTCTCCCTCACTCCTCAGGAAGAATCAGACAGAAAGGAAGGAGTACTTAACATAATATTTTGTCTTAACGTTTAATCTTCACTCCAGCTGCAAGGCTGTAATAACTCCCACCTCACACATAACCACGGGGCGCTGCTTGTGCTTGCTTCTGACTACAAACTCACAGTTCCCTCACACTAACTTTTTTCTAGATCTTCACCTTTTTCACCACCTTCCCAGACAAACTAAACAGGATTTTCAGAGAGGAAAAGAACATGTTTCCGTAACCACACACCAAACACACATTTACTTTACTCTTTCAGACAACTTCCCCAGGATCACTGAGAATTACTTCTCTTTCAGGCACAGCACCTCTCTTGCCATCCTTCCTGCAGGTACTAGGGGCAGCCTGACACACTGCACCCCTCCCTCAGCACATGACTTGATCTCTCAAATCCAGCAGAGAGGTTAGTGCTGCCAGGTCCCATGGTTGCACACTTGCTCCTCACAGAAAACCACAGGCAGAGGTGTCCCACATCGCACAGTCCCTTCCTCTTGTTGTCTTCCCGCCTGAAAGCAATCTCGTCCCTGCAGAGCCAAAGCCAGCAGACTTCTTCACAGACAATTAAGGAAGACTTTTATGTTAATTCTTATAAACCTTATACAAAATGCTTGCAAATTTCTACTGCTTCTGCGTGAGGTATGGTTTTTGTGCAACTTTACACGCCACAGTAGTTTACTGAACACTTCAATATTATTAAATACAACCTAAAACCCCCTACATTATGATACCCGTTCTTCTTGAAAAATAGCAGTAGAAGTGCCAGGCAAGTCAGACACAATGCCTCCCACTGGTCTGGTAAGTGGCCATGTAGAATGCCATGAAAATACTGCATGGGTTTTGGTTTTTTTTGAAGACTTCAAAATACTTTTAAGAGTTGTCCTGCTGTAGTCCGGAATTTTAGCTTTTAATATCCAGATATTTCAGCAATATAGCTGGAAACCAAAAGCACATCACTGCCTTTTATAACACAGGCATTTTCTGTCACTCACACTGCAGAACTGTGCAAGGCGACATTGGATGACTTTATGAAAAATAAAAGTAATTTTCTCCAACCTGTAAAGCTGCATTTCCAATGAAGTAAGTCCCACCCTCTAACCCATAGAAACCACTTCCAGCTCAGTGCAAACAAATGCACATAACCCAAAATGCCTGGATTCTAACAAACCAGCCTACCTGGAAATGCACTTCGAATGTATGGAGCAACATTTCCTGTGGCTAAAATTAGAAAGGGAATTTATGAGCCAATTTGTTATCTCTTATGTCTCTGGAAAGCAGAAGCAATGATAATAAGAAACAGAACTTTATATACTGGGAACACAAAAGAAACTCCAAAAAACAAAACCCCAAACCTATCTTCATAATCTCCAGAGAAGAACTGCAAAGAGCCAGAGAAACCAGAGGCATCTTTTGTACTATGGAAAACCACTGTTTTTCTTATGTCTCTTTTGTTTAGCAAAAGGCTTACTTTTGATCAGCTAACAGAAAACACTGCATTTGGAAAATGCTGATCAACAACATATGTGTAATTTTGGTATTCAGCATCTGCCAGTTTTAAGTGGGGAACCCTGTACCCAAACCCACAACCTACATTTATAGTTAAACTGCTGAAATAAAGTTGCAGGCTGCTGGTCTATCCTTCTTCAGTCTCTTTTATCTTCTTCTCACCTGTGTGAGGGGGAAAAAATACCAACCAACCAAAAAACACTGCAGAGAATAAGTCCTAGGCACGGACATGCAGCTCAAGCACAAAGGTCGAGCCAACAGTTTTGGCTCAGGAATATATTTATGTATGTATTTTTAAATTCTACTGGCAAAATAAAAGATGGGATAATGAGTGAGCCTGATCCCTATCCTGGGGCTTACAACTGCCCTTATATTTATCTTCTGCTCCACTGGCTTTGCAGGTGCCAGTGTGCCACTGACCACGGCCTGAAAACAAACAGCAGGTGAGCCCATTCCCTGGAATGTCTCTTAGCTTTGAACTCCTTTTTTACCCCATACAGCTCATGGCTTCACACCTTAATAGGAAAGAAAAGTAGGTTTGAATCAAAAGGTAAGCCTGGGATTTTTCAGTCAGAAATAGCGCGCTCCACATGAGAAGTCCCGCAAACTTAGTAACATGTTTTAGAGAATAGATTATCTCTATCCTAAGGACTCCTCACCAAACCTAAGAGATATATGATGTTCCTACATTTAAAGCAAAAAGAGGGCCTAACTCCTGCTCTATGATATTTGGGATTAACTGGTAAAGATACTGTCTGGCTTTCAGGCGCACTGCTCAGTCCTGTAAACTCTCCTGCAGTCTTGTTCTCTGTAATACCTCTGCAAATACAAGTTCCTCGATGCAACTACATGTGTGGAAAAGCATCTGCTATTATCTTATTGGCATTAATTTTTACATTTATTGACTCTCCCTTTGCCCTCTGTGTTAATTTTAACAGCTGAGAAGGAACAAGCATGATGGGAGAAAACAAAATTTTTGAACAACGCAGCTGCCAAAACACAAATCAACCAAGCACATAGGGGCACGGCTTTTCAGGGGGTTCAAACACCTTCAAAAATTATACTATTCCTACTACAGAATACATTTTCTGAAAACATACCTCAAGAATAATTAATTAGAAATTTAATCTAACCACAAATACAGCCTGTTTAGAAATCCAACATTTGCTTCCCTGGCTGGATTGTGAATGAGGTGCCGGTGCCAAAGGAACTGCAAAGGCAGAAGAGCAGAAGGGATGCTTTGCAGCAGGGATGAAAACTGAGCAAGCTCAGCCCCAGTAAAGCCATTCTCCAGCACTGCCCTGCTCACTACTACACCCACTCACAAGTTGTGAGCTGTGGTATGGAGACATACAGCCTGCTTTGCATGGCTGCAGTGATGTAAAGCAGATGTAAATACATTTTAGATATATGATGTGCCTGTTCTGGCATGCTAGCGACTCTGTTATTTAAGAAAGATGATACGGTCACAACACTGTAAAGTCTTCTGAAGACAATAGAGAGAGGCATTTTCTTCCGGTTTCTTGTTTAGGGTGCAAATATGCATTTGGGGTTTTCTTCCCCCTTCGTAATTGACATGAAAATACCTCAAAGTTCAAAACCAGGTGGCTGAGGCAATAACCAACCTTAACTTCTGCCTAGCCTTCCATTTTAACAAATGCAGGACCAGGCATCAAGACCCAGGAGTTCCTCTGTAATGCACCTGCATTATGTGCATCCCTGTACTTACATTAAATTACTGCTAGTGGCCAGGCCATGAAAACAGCATGGAAGTCAGCAAGATGATGGAGGAAGCCTTTGGGCCTAGCTTCCCATATAGTGTCTTCAATCCAAGCTCTCAGTCGGGAATCTGTCAATGTTTCCCTGCTGAATTTGCACACATGGGAAGTTCTGACATTCCAGATCGCTCAAAGAGCACAATGATCCTTTGGAGTTATGTAGCGTATACTTCCAAAACTTCCTTTTATTATAAACAAGAGAGCGTTTCCAACTTAAAACTACATTTTACTGTGGGAGGGAAACAAGCAATAGAGAACACTGCATAGGGGATATCTCCAAGGCAAGGACTTAAAACAATCTATCTAAACAACTGAGATCTACGGATAGATGAAGATTTTTCCAGAAAAATTCCACTCCTCTAGATGGGACAATTATACAAAGCCACAAGCATTCCAGAAAGACATCCTATATATTAAATTTTCTTCTGCCCACACACTGGCTGGCATACCTCAGGAACTACAGATGGCCGTACCAGCCTCTGCTAAACACAGCCGGAATTTAGTAAGTTGAAGAGAGAGAGGCTCCAAGTGAAAGTTTTGTCAGCTCTAGGCTCTCAGGGATGGGAATTTACTCATTTTAAACTAAAAAGGCACGGCCAGATTGAAAGTGGTTAGAAGTTTATTAGAAATCCCACCCAGGAAAATTTCACTCAGGACCAGAAGTTGCCACTTATTTTTTTGATTGATGTTTTAGTAATGGTGAATAGCAATCACACAGGATGCATGAAAAGATTCCAATAAAAAAAACAATAGTGTGATGCAACTGGAGCCTGCTCTGGCCCTTGGTAAGACAGCGAGCTATTGTGGCTCTCGGTACTAATATTTTTATAATAGAATCCAGACAAGAACACGCATCAATTTAAACAAGACTTCAGAAGTCTATTTTGTTATACTGGTGCAATCTCTTTGTGTTGACAGGACTACAATCAGGCGAATTCTTTCCCTCTTGCATAATGCAGGTAGTCTGGATTTGACATGCTAAATCAGCATTTTAGTTAAGCCAGGGCAATGCTACAGGCTAATTATGCCCTTGCGCAGAGCCATGCAACTGCACCGCTCTCTAGAGACTCGCAAGCAAGTAAAGCTAAAGCAATTAAGAAGCACATGCAAACCTACTATGAGCTGGTGGGCTCTGCACGGGGAACTGGTTTTGGTTGGTCACACAAAAATTCATGGTCTGACATTTAAAAGGTAAAGTAAAAACCAGACACCATACCGTCACCTGCAGTTTTCAAAATTTTTTTGCTATGCAACTGATCAAACAATACTGAAAACATGCAGCAAACACCCACATTTTCACTAAAGTCAAAATGAAAATATATCATCTCAGACATCTTTGTGACCACATGTAAGAAAACTAACTTATATGTTTCCAAATACCCACCACACGACCCTGCTCATTAACCTTTCCTCGGTATTGGATATCCACGTGCATTCCTTATCACCTCTGCCTGTTACAGAAAGCAGTAACTAAAGAAAAGCAATTACCTGAGAAGGTGTGGCAGGGCTTTAGGAAGTGCGTACCACTGGTTCCGCTACTCAATCAACCTTCACTACATTTGCCCAAGCTTTCCTCTTTTCTCCACACCTGTTTCTTTGCACTGGGGCATCTTTATAAAGATGACCCTTGCACTCTGCAAGTGACCCTAAATACTTAATTGAAAAGAACGAGACAGAAATACCCTCCAGACAATGAGAACATTTTACCGAAGTACATTCACTGATGTTACCTTGAATAACACTTTACTAACTTGATTAGCCTAAGTCATACTGAGAGAAAAGAAAAAAATTGTCCTTAAGGGACTAAATCAAAAGAAATAAATTGGCAGATAATAGATAACTCCTGCCTTAAAAACAAGAGTATATTAATTTTTTTAAAATTACATCTCTGTATCAGTTTTCTCAGTAAAGAAAAACATTTTTTCACCTGCCATCAGAGCCTACCAGCACAGTTTGAAGAATTAACGTTTGGGTCAAGTGCTTGTTAAATACATTTTATTTATTATTGTTAAATCTGTTAATAATGATTTTGTTTGTTTGTTTGTTTTTGTTTTCCCCCATCCAAGCTCTGTTAGTCTTTGGTTGGAACTGAAGAGCTACACAGTGAGCAAGCACAGCTCCTAAAAAGCTTGCAAAAATGTTGCTCATCACATGTCAGATGGACTGGAGCGGAGCCAGCATGTTCCACCAACACGACAATCCAGCAATCCCCCTACTAGGATTGCGGCTGTGGGAATTGTGTGAGCATCAAGATACTCATTCAAATGGGCTACAAGAAACCAGATAAATAGAAATAATGTTGCACTACTGAATTCGGTCATTTCACAACTCCCCCAACATCGTGCCCTGTGCAATACAAACAAGCAGTTGTAATTCAAGGTAAGTTGTTATTCATAACTTACACACCACTTGTTTACATGTGGTTGTCAGTTTTAAATGCTTACTAATTCAGTACTGAAAAAATAAAACTAATGCAAAAAAAACTGCTGCAGGAGGCACTTCAGAATAACAATATATAGTAGAACACTGGTGAGGTGGTGAAGAAGAAATCCCTAAGTGCAGCCACCATATAAGTATGCATCACTACACAGCTGTATTTTTAATTCACTTGGCAAACTTCAACCACAGAGTATTTGCCGTGTTTCTAGCACAGAAGAAAGATTCATTTGAGAGCTGCTGCTGAGAACAGCTGAGTGTTGAGTCTCCCCCAAGCACAGGATCACCTGTTCAGACAGCTTATTTCCCCTCCTTAAGTAACATGTATAAACAAACAATCCCTCCCCAAAACAAAAAGAATTTGAAAGTCGCAAAACAAAGTTCAAAAGGAAATATTTGCAGAACTATGTTTATTCACACAGTCAATATGTTTCTGAAATTCCTTCCATTTCCTCCATGTCTAACATTCAGACAACCTCTAGTCCTGACACCACATGTTAACCATCCCCTTCGTCTTCACATGGCAGCCGTGGTTTTAGACTCCAGGTCAGATTACCAACATGGATCCATTTTACCTGGGACATGGCCCTAAACCCACCGTGGAGACCCACCATCTGTTGCTGCTACACACGGAGCAGACCCTCAAGGACACGATGGCTCCAGCAACATCTGGTTGCAAGAAGGTGCTCGCCACCTTGCATGAAGGGTGCCGCGCTCTTGGCTAGTTACGCGATGAGAGAGACAGCCAACCTCTCCACTGGAAGAGTCTTATCCAACAGCTGATTCGATTTTCAGCTGTTTTCAGCCTGTCATCCTTAGTCTGTGATTTTATGGAGTATTTATTAGGGCTCTGTGAACAAAAACCAGGGAAAACGAGCCTGCTGAGAGCTGGTTTCGAGTCTCTAAGCATGACAGAGCACCCATAGGAGCCTGCAAACCAAAACAGGTTGAAAACCACTGTAACAAAGGATCCTCTAGGACATCTTCTACTGCCCTTTCCCATTATATCACTGTCCAACAGAGTACGCCGCACCTGTTATTACTAGAAGATGACATGACAGGCAAGAGGGGTGATGACACCACCACCCCCAACTGCAAGGACAGAGGACAAGCTTTCTGTCACATGAGTAGCTGTTGAGGGTCTTCATCCCATCACTCAAAGCTCCCAGCATACAGGAGCCAAACACCTGGGTCAGGAGACATTAGAGCAAAGAGGTATCGCATGCCAAGACTTAAACCACGCTACCTCTTGTCTTATGCGTTCACTTCAAATGCTGTATCACTACCACTTTAGCAACTTGCACTTCACCAAGTAATATAACATGAGAGATTACTCACAAGTTAGACGAAACATGCCCATAAAATATAGAACATATGTAATGAATTCTTTCTTGTATCCAAATGGTAAACTGCCTGATGAAATGAATATTGAGATTTGTCAGTTGCTACTGAACAGATTTGCTTGCTCATCATTATTGTCATGTCACTAAATCTACCTAGTGTGAATGCCATTAAATAACATACAGTTAAATAAATATTCGCCAAATGCAAGTCTGTTGACATGTTCCTTTGGCTTGTTACTGTGTCTGCAATGAGTTCATCCAACAGGTCTTTGCCCAGTAGCTGATAGTCAACCCAGTTTTAAGACCGAAGGAGATTCTAACACCACCAGCTGACAAGCAAGCAGAAGTCATTCAAGTGACATAAGCCAGACATGGGTAAAACCAGCATTTCTGTTGTTCCATGGTTTGAATATTCCATAAATCACCTATTATTATTCTCCGCATCTGGACCAAACCTGGCAGCCTGCTTCATACCAAAGCAAGCCCCCAACAACCAGCTCTTCCATCAGCTCATGTCCAACGTTTGATTTCTTCATCCTTTGCAAAAACATTCTCAGACTCCGTGCTAATAACTAGCCGATTACATTTCAAACTTCCCTCAGGCTAAAAGTTATTACTGGGGAATACAGGAATGTGTCTGGAATGCAAAAACAACAGGGGTGAAAATCAGTGGGCTGTGAGCTGGTATAAATAGATAGTTCACTACGGAAACTCATCTCCTCTCAAAAATCCAAAACCACAAGACAGTAGCCCACTATCTCCTCCAGTTAATCTACTGGTGAACTGATTTAGCCAGTCTCCTGGCTCTGAGGAAAAGGAATCTCATACCTACAAATTACAATATAAACAATGTTGCTGTTATGCTTGCATGCTAGAGAGCTAACTACCGCGAGTAATCTGTTGATAAACTGATGTAAGAGACAGTAGTTTTGGGTTATGTCAAATACTTCACATTTTGGATAGAAATCGGGAAAAAGTCCTACTTGTGGAAGCTTTCTTTATGGTTAAATGACACCATGTAACAGCTTTAAAGATAGAAAGTTTCTGTTATGAAAATTTACTTTAGTCCATGCAAGTTCCTGCATCACCCTCCGCTTTGTAGTGCCTGGGCATCTTCAAGCAGAGTATTAAACCATGAGATCAGCATACATAGCATGAAAGGCTCTTCTCTTTTCCCAGCCTCTCTGCAAAGGCTGTAGCACACAGCAAGAAAGTAGCCCTGTAAGGAACCTGTGAGGTATTTATGGAAATTAGGGGATCATCCCCCCCAGCTTGATTTTTGGGCCTTTGGGCTAGTGTTGTGCCATGCCTGCATAACTTAAATCCCTTCTCATTTAGACGCGGAGTTATCAGAAGTTGCTTAATCACTTTGAAGTGAGGTGTAAAGGAGACTGGTTAAAGTAAAGATAATGTTTCAGGTCTCCAGAAGAAGATTCTTCTGAAAGCTACAAATTTAATTGTAGCCATACTTGTGGGGGAAAAAAGCTAAGAAGAGACCCTAAAAAACAAAAAATCAAGCAAAACCACAGAAACAAAAGAAATAGCCCCTCCCCTACCATACACTAAAGAAGGGCTCTTGGCTATACTAAGCAAAATTGAAAGAAATCTAAAGGCTAGATGTTTTTCTGACACCTGTATCTCCTTCTGTGCTGCCATGGCCATTTGCTGTCAGAACTCTGTTAGAGCTGGAAAGGGCACCTCTCCTGTCCAACGTCTTTGTACTTCTACTGAATCACTTGCCTAATAAAGCCTTTCATGATTTATTTGAAGATCTAAACGTTCAAAAAACAAAATTCCTCAATGAAGAATGAAGTATTTTGTGGGATTACTCTTTCCCTGAGGTTATGGATCAAGGTTTCTGAGAAACACGATGAATCACAGTGGTTTTAGCTTACTCATCTTAAAAGTGGGGCTTTTTTTTTAAACTGATAACAAGCAATTCTTTTTTCAAAAATATCTAAGAAACAATCTTGAGCTTGTTTGAATGAGAAAGAGAGAACATGCTTTTTGTTACCCTCGCACTTGTATACACTATTTTATGTAAAGGGAGCATTTTATAACCAACTGCTAACACTTTTTAGTATCACCTTGAGATAATCACTATTATCTCTTGATGATTTAGAGGCAGCAGCATATCTAGAGTACAGCAAGGCAGCTGCAAAACTCAAAGGTGCATAGGAAATTTCAAAACAGAAAGATTACCAGAATCGCCCTTTGATTCGCAATGACTTCCTTCAAGGAAAATGAAATTAAATCACCAACATAATGAAATTAAAATATACTGATAGCATGGAACGCTTTTAAACAGAGTGCATGACTTCCAGGTGAGTGCACAGGTTGTTCAGCACATATATTCCCTGTCACTAATATCAAAACCTCAAATCGCACAAGACTACTACTCAGTTTTCACAGCATTTTTGTGTACAGTGAGATCTCTACTGTTTGTGGGCATTTTGCCCTCCTCCTGGGTGGACTTCTGACTGCACTTCACTCCTGTTGCACCTGCACGCCCTCCTTTCTTAACCGGCAATACAAAAATAATAGAATAATGTCATGTCAAAACAAAGAGTACCCTCCCAAATGATTAAATCTAAAAAGCTTTGTTAACAAACTTGTTTGATAAAAGTTTACTTAAGATTAAACAAATTATTTTTTCAAAATTTCACAAAATACTTTGTGGAAATATTTTTTAAGATAAAGGAAGACACATCAATGCTGTGGGCATCACGTAGAGGTCAGATTTTTCTCCCTGAGAAAGCATCATCACAGGATATCTTAGAAACACCAGGAAAATCAGAATTATATTACAATATATGAGAGCATGCAAACATACATTGCTATACAGCAGTCTTCCACTGGAGCTTACAGAATGATCACTTCTTCCACAGGAAAAAAACCAACAACAAAAACCCAAACCAAACAAAAAAATCAAAAGTTGTACCAAAGTGGGCAAGCCAAGATTAAATGCATTATGCAGATTATAGCTTTTGAAGAAGGCTTCACTGATCTCCCAGTGCAGAGCTGCAGCTCTCTGCTGAACAGAAAAACGCCCAACAGGTTACACACACAGCCAGCAGTTTTGTTCCACTTGAGATGCCTCCCTAGGCTGGAAACCTCCCATTCATATCTCTCAGGAAAATTAAACTTCAAAATGAACAGCATTATCCTCCTGCAGAGCACATAATCCAACCTAAAAACTTTCTGTGCTAAACCCGTAATTCAATGTCTTTTTTTTTTTTTTTTTTTTTTTCCCCCAATTAGCTGCCTAGTCCAAGAAAGGACATTTTAATTTCTCATTGATGCAGGCCACTGGAATTTCATGCAAGAGTTCACTTGGGAAACTGGAACAGGAGCCTATAAACTTACAACTGAGAAAGGAAATACTTTTCTAATAGTTACTGGAGGGCTCCACTGAGGCATAGCCATCTATCAAAGGTATTAAACAACAGCTGGGTGTCCTTTTTGTAGAATATGAAGGATATAGAGAATATGGAAATCACATAGTATTTCTTAAAAAGAATTTCTCATATGGAATATATACTTTTTTTATTATTATTTATTAAGCTGCCACAACCTTAAGGAGCAAGCTCTGGTTTTAAAAAGAGGTATGCTTTTCATCTTTTATGTCAGAAGCATAAATGTTGTTTACTTTAGAAGAAAACTGATTATTTTAAGTCTGCTCTCCCGTTAGCACCAAAGCACAAGCAAAGCATTTGTCTTTTCAGCCAGAGCGGCATGGTGTACACATCCAGGGTAGCTGCACTTTCTCTCTGAGGCAAACCAGCAAGCACAGAAGTCTGGCGCTAAAATTAAAAAAATAAAAATAAAAAAAATGTAGCTGTGCTCAGTGAAGCCTGAATCTGATCTTTTGGTGTGAAGCCTGTGTTGCTTTTAGATTGCCACTTTATCTACTGGAGGGTACAGCAAGTTCAGGAAAAGATTTGCCAACTCAAACAGGGAACTGTTGTGAGGACTATTACAACAGTTATGCTTTGTTCAAGATAACAAGGTGATTTCAGGAGTTCAGCTGAGGGGCCCATAACAACATCAGAAACCAAATAAGATATCACAGAAAAAAAAAAAAACAGTATTTCAGGAAGACACAGAACAGCTACTTCTCTCAAAAGCAAATAAAAACACTGGGTACTTGGGTAAGGCTACGCCCATTTTTGCCTGATGCACTAAAAATGCTGGGCAAAGATGCTGGAGCCCCCTGATCCCCAAAGAGAGGAGCATGAATACAGAACCTGCCCTGAGAAACCAACCGCTCTAAAATGCTTCAGTTCATATGGTCTTTTCTAGGAAAAGAAACTTAGAGGACATCTTCTTCTAGTCCAAAACAAAGAATCCACTGACCTCCCCCAAAGGCTCTTCATCGTCTTTATTATCTGTAACAGAATATGTAACAAGAGCAGCACCCCCAGACCGTATCCCCAGAGCAACTCCTCACGCTCCCAGAGCTCTCACAATCATCTGCAGCACTGCTGCTGCTGCAACTCTGACCCTTTTGACCACCAGTATCTCCTCGGGCACTCTGTGGATGTATGCAGCTGAGGAACACAGATTCATGCTGTGCTTGCAGGAGTGCCTCCAGAGGAACCCCTTTGGTGCACTCTTCTGAAGATGAAAATGAAAGATGCTCCTTTCCCTCCCTCTACTTTTGTTAGTAACCAGCCATCTGCACATCTCTGTATCTGCAGGTTTTTATCCCCTCTGTTTCTCTCATTCTAATGAGAGGAGTCATCAATCTTGTAATTACATTTTGGAATATTTTTCCTGAAAAAAGGGGGATAAAACCATGGATTTGTGTTAAACTGAGCACAGAGTGGAACTTCCAAGTCTTACACTGTGCTCAAGAGACAACACAAGGCAGGTCCCACGAGAGAGGAGTTAGAATCCAGCTCTAAGCCTGGCAGTCCAATGGGACCTTCTGGCCAGCTTCTTCCCTAGGAGGCAGAGCTAAACCACCAATAGCTCTGGTTAGACAGATAGGTTAGACAGACATCTGGACATGCTTCCCAACCAAGAGTGACAACAGCCTCTGAGGATCGCTTATTGAGATGCACGTTGCCTTCTCTAGTCCTTTCAATAAACTCCTCTGCTGCCAGCAATACTACAAAGAAAGCTCCTTGATGGTCAGAAATAAAACATGTCAGACTGGCTCCAGCAAACAGGTGTGAAAGTTCCCTGCCTTACTGAGTAGTCTCAATCTGTAGCCAGCCTGTACGGGCTTCCACTGTACAGAAGAGCCACCGACTGCATCAAGTGCAAGAGGTTTTGTGATGATGTTCTCCAGCTGCATTCTGGAACCTCTCCTATGCCAGGAACCAGGTTTCACCAAAACATGTACTAAAGAAGAGCCCAAGTCCTTGCAAACCAACTAAAATCCACCATACAGTTTGCAGGAATGGGGCAGGGGAGTGACTTTTTCTCTCTTGGCCTCTTCTACTCTGCTTGCCTCCACACAGATGAGTGGCAGTGGTTACGGAGCCCTCTCTGGTCACAGCTGTCTCAACATGAAAGCAAGGTTTGGCACTCATCCCTCCCAGTTCTGCTGTGCTTTAGAAATGGTCTGTTTTCTTGAAGCTGAAGCGGTAAAATACTGGAGATCTCTCAGATGAAGTTACTTGTCATCTAGTGCTGTTACACAGGTTTGGTTTGTCTCCTCGCTACAAAGTGCAGGAGCGCCTCAATCTGCAGATCTCAGAATGAGTAAGAAAACAACCCTGCGTTACCATTGAGTTCATGGCCAATACCAAACTAGGGGGGACAGGACACAATGACATGCTGGGACCAGTCAATAGACTGGTAGATCAGGCTGCTATTCAGTGAGACCTCAGCAATGAGAGCGTACACCAGTGAGCACTTGAGATGGCACTGGGAAAACCATGCCTAGTTTTGGGCTCCCCAGACCGGAGAGACACCTGACACAATGGAGTGACGCCATGGAGGGCCACCATGATGATCATGGGGCTGAAGCACACAATGTGCGAGGACAAAGCTGGGTTTCAGCAGCTTTGAGAGGAGAAGACTGCAACTACCTAACAGGAAGGGAGGGAGAAGATGGAGCCAGGCTCTTCTCAGAAGTGCACAGCAACAGGACAAGATACAATGAGGACAAGTTACAGCTGGGGAGATCCCTAATAACCAGCTCTAACTAAATGTCTTTTGAGCATGAGTTTGGACAAGACACCTTCGGAGGTCCCTGAACAACCAATGCTATCCTGTGAAGCCAAACGGCTGCCCCACAGAAAACTATAGGAAAAGCTTTGTTTGTCTCAAAGTTCTGCTATGTGCCTGTTTGCGTTAGATTTTCATTGATCCAGCAAGGAAGAAGTTTTCCAAGTTTTTGCCATACTTAATTTAAAAATTCCTCTTCACAAAGGAAGATCATACTAGATGAGTTTTATCAATTCAGGTAAATCTGAATTCATCATTAATTTTGTCAGATTGACAAAAACTGTGGATAAACGCTGCTCAGTAACCATCACCACTGTTTAGAACAGCAGCCCTACAAACATACCTGCATCTTATATGAAAGTCTGGGCGCTTCAATAAACATTATAAGCCTGTACATTATTAAAAAAAAAGAATACATGTATCTTTTTCAGTTGAGTTTTCAGCATTTCCTTCAACATTTTTATTGCTATTTCTTCAGAAACAACAGTGTTTAACATCAAGTGTATTAGAAATTCCCACTCTGCTCTCTGACTGAGGAATTCCCACCATAACCCCACATGGCCTTGGAAAATGCTGACCACATATACTGAAACTGTATTTATGCACCGAAAGCTTCATGAAACACCTTTGGTGAGATGCCTATATGGGACAAGACCTTCTAAATCACTCCTGATATGCAGTGATAAACCAAATTTCAAGTCCTGTCATTGAAAGAAGAAAGACTCAAGATATTAACTGGTTCACCTGACTCAAAGCATGAAGGTTACATCTGAAAAGTACCAATTTTAAATGCTAAAGTAGTTATTTTTAGCACTCCTGCTCATTTAAATTTAAAGCAGGACAGCACTACTGATACTGTTAGGTGCTGATATTGCTGAAATGCAATGGGAATCAATAGTTTTTCAAGAAGAATGAGCATGGAAATGAGATGAGCAGTTGCAAGCCTACTTCACCTCTGCCAGCAGCAGCTTCAACCACATCCTGGATACTCAAAACCCAAATTATCTCCAACACCTTACTTCTGCCAAATACACTAATTTTTCTCTCATCATCTCACAAGTCCCTAGCTCTCACATCCTCAAGAGCTCTTCCAATACAAGCTAACATGATGAATAAAAAGTATGCAGCATACTGAATTAAAAAATCTGGGAACAGCTCTAACAGCTCTAAATATGCCATACAGATTTTATTACTCTCTTGCACAGTGAGGCAGAGCGTACTTGCAGCAGCCGCCTACTTTCCAGTTCAAAAGAACATGAAGCTCTTATCAAGCACCACACTACGCATTTCCAGGTTGAAGGAGAGTCCAGACCACAATTTAATGAAAAAACATGATTCAGATTCTCACTCTTCATACATACCTCCATAAACTTCCCACTAAGGCCATACATCACAGCAATATTCTTTTGGTAAACAATTTAGTTCTTTGTATTTAAATTTATTTCCTTCAGAAACTTGGAAAATTCTTGTGCATTGGAAAAAAAATAGGTTAAAAAAGCAGGGAATGAGAAAACTGCAAACAGTGAAGTAATGTAAAACCTTCACGGTAAAAACATTTTGAATTCAAATTTAATTGGAATATAGCAGCCTAGGAAATTATGGTTCTAAACCACAAACAAGCAAGGGAATGCTTCGTAACCCCAAGCGAAAATCCCCTGGCCTCTCTAGCAGCACGGTTCAGGCTTGAAGCTTTATATCTATTTATAGACCTTGGGCACATATTACTACAATAGTTGATTGTGCTTTGCAGCTGTTTTGTATATCTAGAAGGGCAGGAAAGAACAGACTGCACTTTGATCTTTCCCTTTTTTGGAGTATTAAAAGAACAACAAAAAAAAATGCCATTAGAAAGGACTCATTTTTGAAACACAAGGGTACATGTTCCAAAAGCCACAGCTTACACTAAACATATACAACTCTGAGCTAACACATTCAATTGTTTACCATTATTATAAATACAGGCTGCAGAAAATATTTATTCTAGAAGCATGCAAACTATTTCACCTATCATGAAAACATATGCCAAATCTAATTACAGGAGTCTTTACTCCCCAAAGCTTCTGTTGTTAAGTGACACACACATAAAATTAAGATTCAACCCGAATGCAACTGGACCAAAAATAAGCACTTAAGCATTTGCTTAATCGCGGGATAAGAATTAGCTACATGCAACCTATAAAACCTTTTGGTATTAAAGCTTTATAAATTAGACAAATGTATTGGAGCTGACTCTACTAAAGGCAGAAATATATATTATTCATGAAAGTCAAATCAGCGATTCCTACCTTAAGAAGCATGCTGGCCCCTTCTGAGCTCTGAGGTTAGGGAAGGATCTATTGGCCACTCTTACATTCTTACTATGTGTATCACTCTAGCATTCAAAAGCTGGGCAGTGGGCAGTACTATGCTAAAATTTTTGTCACCAATAGAGAGGAAATAAGCATAAAGCAAGCACCTTCAGAGACCTGACTGTACCATACATAGCCTCCCTGAAGAACATTTCTAATCAATTACTGATAGGATTTACAAATTGCAATAAAATGTAAAAAGGAATATAAATGTACAGCTTACATTACTATCTAAATGAGTTTGGATAGCTTGTTTCCAAACAGCCGTGTGGACTGAAGTACACAAATATGTGTAAAACACAGCAAATGAGCAGTCTGTAGAAGGGATTTTAAAAAAAAGAGGCACCATTAGAGAAAAATAGAAGGTAAGAGCTTGTGGTGAGCCTTGTAGTACCACAACCAGACCTTATCGATGACGCAGCATGCCTGGGGACCTTCCTGCTGTACAGCAGGCTGCAGGGCAACCCCAACTCTTCCACACTTTCCAAATGTTGATTCAGGTATGTCAGAGAGGGCAAATAAAGATATTGTTGTATTAGTGAGATGGAAAAGTAGCAGCAGGCTGCAAGAAATGCAGCAGATCAAATGAAGGAGAGAACAAATCTCTAAGAGGAAAGCTGGCAAGATCAGACTTTCGTTAAGTGTTAAACAGCCTCAGAGTTATCTGTACTGCATGATCAGCACAGCACATTTGATGATTACAAACAAAGCTTTTAGACTTTTAAATATGAAAGTTAGGACATTAGATAGTACTTTTTAAAACCTCATTTTGAAAGAAGATATTTATATATATTTATGCCCTGAATACAGACTTATTTCTGCTGCGGCCTATATCTCGCTGCTGTATCTAGCTCATTTAAACAAGAGCTCACAAGGATAATTTTTATTGTTTTTAGAGCACTTAAGAGAATGTTCTTGATTTTCAGTAGCATTATTATATGATTATATATTAGATTAGAAATTAATATATAAAATAATAATTTACTAAATAAATTTATTTATATTGGGATAATAATAAAAATGTTACTACATCACCCTGATCACAGGTATGGGAGCAGTGGAGGAAGTATTTATTGCTAAATACATAACTGTGTTTCTCTGTATGTATTTGAGCAACTACTGAAAAAAAATTGGAGACTTTTCTTTCTTGGCCACAACAGTTTTTACAAACCATTGATTCTTCAATGGATAAAAATTTCCCGATATAATTCAACCAACAAATAACACAACTATGAACATTACTGGGGGGCATGTTTGTGTTGTTTCCAGCTGTCTTTCCTAATGCTGCGACAACCAGATGACTTCGTTTACACAGAACGAGTTGCGCTTAGTCCTCCAGCTCCTCTTGCTGGACCCACCTAGTGTCATGAAAACACCCTTGACATGAGTATTATAATCCCATCATGAGGACAGCCCAGTAGAAATAGAAGTTGTCGGGCCAAATTTTTGTGACCAAAAATTCCACTCTGCTGTGGTGACTGCAGGAGGTTCAGGAAGAGAACAAGGGGATATGAGTTACTACCAAAAGGAAGTTGCTACTAGAGAAAGTGATGCAATACAGGGCTTCACCAGTGGAGAGCTCGTGGTCCTGGAAAGGCACCTCCAAACCACAACTTCAAAATATGACTCAGTATTAGCAGGCAGTATTAAAGACAGAACAAACAAGAGAAAGCAGAAGCTGATGAAGATAGCAGCAGCACCTATGGAGACCATGATAATTAAAATTTCTAACTCTGCATATCACTGACAAATTTATTAATCTGATCCGAGTGAGCTGCATTTCAGAAAAGTAAGAAAACACTCTGAAAGGCTCCCATGTATCCACATTCTGCAGTGCAATCCAAGACTGAATCTTTGCATTTTAAACGCAGTATTTTAAGAGCTGGAAAAGCTGAAAGTTAGATCTCTCACACTATTCTCTTTGACAAAACTTGTATGTAAAAACATGTTTTACATACAAAATATAAACTTTCCAAAGCAGATTTAGCTATAATTATCAACTGAATTCCAGGTGAGTGATACCTGTTATCATAACTCTTTTCGAGAGAGGAACACCTCCCAGTAGCATTATTTCTGAAGTAAAACTTGTTAAACATTAAGTTCAAATGTCAGGTTGGCTCAGTCTGAGCTAAGCTTTAGCTTTAGGTAGTGTACAGCTGTTGTGCAATGTCAAAGCACAGTAAAGACTTCCATCTCACTGGTTTTCATGCCCCCGTGGAAGCCAGCCAGTCCTGATGACACAGATAGGACACAGTAAAGCTTGTATAATTACTGTTAAAACACGAGAACTGTGCTAAAGCAACACTTACAATCTTTGTTACATCTACAAGAATGTGAAACCCAGAGGAGAGTCCCTCGACAGAGGCCATGGAACAAGGTACTTCAAGACACAAGGTACAATAAATACCCTATTCTTGCAAAACACAAGTGCTAAACATCAAGTTCCGAAGAGAGGGAGCAAAACCAAACTCCGCTTGCCTGGTGAGATGCCTGAGATGAGGAAAGTTAATTAACGGTATCTGTAAGGGCTCCGCAAGCATCCCCATAAAAAGCTTCCCCAGGGAGTGCTGCACATGCCAGCAGCCAGGCAGAAGCCCCAGACTGAGTTGACCCAAGACCGGCATTTGATGAAGCCAGCTCCCACTGCCTGACTGTATTCCTCATTTTTGGATTAGACAGACAGCTCCAAATCTAGCCTGGAATATGGATAAACCTCTGAGAATGATAAACTTTACTGCCCATTAATTTGCGTTTGCTGACAAGCGGATCAGCCCTTCTCAGGAAAAGAGTGACAAAAGTGTATGGGATCTGAGGCACCATGGCTGTCAAAGACGAATTTGTATCCATTTTTAGATATACTTTCTAGAATATAAATGCAATTTTTAAAACACATTATCATTTTAACAAGCAATGGTGCATACTAGCAGGCCTCGAGAAATATTTTTACAATTGAAACATTACACACAGTAACCATTATTTATACTTTAATATGTCAGCCTTAAATATTTACTTTTCCACGAACTTAGTTTACATTATATGCCAACAGAACACTTTCTTGCATCATTTAAAGAGCCTACAGAAATTTAAAATTCTCTGAGCAATAAAAGAAAAAAGTGTTACAAAGTAATTCAATTTAAATGATGAGGAAGAAATCTTTGCTAGTTTTTATTCAAAACTGAATTTAATTCAAAGGTTTTTGCAAATAATGAGTTAGTTTGCTATATTCCCTCTGATAAGAGACTTTTTTAAAAACAAAAAAGTAAACTGTTTTGAACTTTAAACCCTCTCTAGGCTTCACATCGCTATGTGGCGACCATTCATCAGTCAGTGGCATTACGCTATTCCCCTGCCCAATGGGTTCTGAAAAGCCAACAATTCTAATTAAGAGTAAGTAAATGTTTACACTTTTAATCTGCACATCACAAGGCTGTATCAGCAAAGTTACTGGACATTTTCCCCAGAAAGCAAACGGGCTGGGCAGCTGTATTTTGACAAGAAATGTTGTTTCCTTTTATGGCCCATGGAGTCGGTGGCTGTGGTCTGCGTGGGGGAAGGCAATGAGCACCCTCTGCTCCCTCCAAAGGCACTCGTATCCCCGGGCAAGCTGTTCTTCCCACAGTCATCCTGATTCTTCCCTTCCTAGTACACACTTATTTTCAAGTACAAAAGAGATGCTCCAGACAGGATACTGTATTATTTACTTTATGTTTTGCTCTATTGTAAATCCCATAAATCCAGAGTTAAAACTACCTGGATTGAAAAAGGTTTCTGGGCACTTCCTAGCCCACCAGGGATGGGCTCCTTTCCTGCAGAGGAATCAACAAAGGGCTCAGCTACTCTGCCACCTACTCTGCCATTCACATCTTTAAATTTTTATGTTATTAAAAACAGCTAAAACAAGTTTTGAAGAATGAATGGCCTGAAGATTCACTATCAATTCACCATTACTGAGATTGCATAATTTCCAGATCATGGCCCATATAAACTTAAATGGACAACTATCACCCTTTCCAATCAAGTTTTTGACTGTCTCTTCAGGAATACCATCCTGATGGACACATTAACTGGACAATGGCAAGGAGAAAAAGATTACGCTGAAGGTAGTAGGAAACCCCTGTAGCAGATGTACTGCACACCGGGTGTGGAACGCCTGTCCATCAGCAGACCTGCTGCGCAAGTTTCCAACTATCCCACCCCAGCTACTTCATTTACCCCCTTTGCTTCAGCTTTTCACTCCTTCAGCTGTACCACACTCTAAATCAACCCTTTCTTCTGGCTTCAATCTCAGAGTGGAAACCTGGAAGGAAGGACTGGAAGGAAGGGAAGGGGCATGGGGAAAAGTAAGAAGCTGGAGGCAGGGAAGGAAAACATTTCTAAGATTTTATTGAAGAAGGTAAAACAGATTTTCCAAATGGCTACTCGAAATTCAGCAGTTCTAATGTGCAAGGCGGGGGGAAGACCAAGAAACCACACAGCCACGTGAACACTGTCTGCATCACACTACAAGCAGCAAAGCCTCATTACCTCCCCTACTTAAAAACCCTTTACCTTGCTTCTGCCCCTTTCCTAAGACAAAGCCAAAGCTGAAATTTTGCCTGAAGGCACACTCCAAGCAGCACTGAACAACAAACACTGCACTAGCAGAGAACCACCCACCTCTTAAAATGTATGCATTTTACCTGTGTTTCCCTAATTTAATATGAATAAAAGCTACATTAATGAGAGTAGAGGGGGAGAGCTGGCAAAGGAGGGAAGGAAGAAGGGTGCAAGTGGGCAGCAGCAACTGAGAGATACAGCCTGAGGAGCATTAACGCCAAGCCTGGGGGTCAATTTGTAGGGATGTAGCTTTGCTGGTTGGTTATTTGCACAAGCTTATGGGCATGGGAAAACTGCAGAACACGGAAGGGGTACACATAACTCCTGTAATGGAAAATCCTGCCAAGAGGAACGCATCGTGGCCACCACCAGCACAGGCTGAGCACCAGGCTGGTGGGCATTCTCTTGTCCTCCAGCAAACAATGTCGAACTCCCACAATCCTGAAAAACACTGTGTTTGGCAACTGGATGGAGAAATTAAAAGGCCTCTTTCCTTTCTGTCAAAAGACAGGATTTAGTTCATTGGACTAAATCTCAGGTCTATCCCAGCTGCATCAATCCCAAATGAGTTGGAGACTGGAGAAACAGGTGACCAGATCTCCCTGGTGCTTCCTGAGAACACGGCATACCAAGTAAGGAAGGACTTCAAATTGCTCGACACAGCTTGCTTTCTAGCAAAACAGCCCCAGTGAGGCAAGCAAAATATATCTATATTTTTATTTTCTTCCCCAATCTGAGCTTAAAACTTGGTTTCCACAGTAGGTAGGTAGGTAGGTAGATTAGATTGACAGACAGATGCAAGTGAGTTAGAGACACAGCCCCTGCTGTGATTTCAAATTGCAAATTAAATGCAAGGTGTAGCCTGGATAAGTTCAAGACTTGTGAAAGTTCAATGTAGTAGGAAATGTTTAAATTGTAAGGAAGTTTAAAGTAGGAAATTTAAATCATTAGGTCCTGCACTGTTACAGGAGATTTGAACAAAATCAAATAAAAGACTCAAGTTGCAAACTCAAAGAGAGAACAAATTATTGAAGAAACCTGATACAAACATACACTGGCAGCATTTCAGTATTAAACACAGCCCTGTGCAATTTAATAAGAGAATTAAAGATATATAAAAACTAATAAAGATGCAAAGAAATCCTTAGGTAAGAGCCCTGGTATAAATGGATTAATATACACAACACAATTCCCTAAAACTTCCCAAGACCCTCAAAAATATAGTACTTCAAGGCAACAATTTTCCTGATCATGCAAATAAATCATATTTTTTTTAAAAAACCCAAAACAAACCACTAGCAAAACATCATATGAAAGCAAACTGGGGTGGGGGGGGAAACAGTCTCAAGTTTTAGGTACCTAAAAACAGCCCTTAAAGTGATCCTCCCCTAAAGATATTTTGATCTTAGTCACATGTTTTTTCTACGGTATTTTTATTTAGTCTCCCTGTAGATAACTGCAAGGAGACAATTGCCAATGTGGTATTCAATTAATTATTTGATGTCTCCCATCATAACTGAGAGAGGCATTAAGTCTGAAATATTACCAATAAATTTATTAGGCTCACCAGCCTCAGGGAACGTTCTCTCACACTCGCATATTCTTTCAATCACTTGCCAACTTTGTCACAATAAAAAAATCAAGTTAATTTTCTTAATCTTTGACACGAGTACTTCGATACTTACCTGCTTATCAATAAGCAAGCCTATACAATTGTAGTAGTAGATAAGAAAATGAAGTAAAATAAGAAGAGAAAATATTTGAGAATGTTTCATGATACGTATGTGCTTGTTTACACAAAGCCAAAAAGGAAATAGATCTTTTACTACTCCCGGCTCATACTTTCACCCAAATCACCTATTTTTTCACTTTCATCTTACTGTTTGCAATACAAGTTTGGAAAATATACAGAAAGAGCAGCTCACACAACCACCTTTCCATATAGTTACGTCTGGTTTGTTTTTGCAAGCTTAGACAGCATGAGTGAAGTTTCCAGTTAAACAGACCTGGGAATGTTATGGCAAGGCTTGCAGACCAGAGCAGAATAAATTCCAACAACAAATACACTTCTAATCACAAAAACTTATCGTACGAGTGTACCCACAACAAAACCACCTTCAGACCAGGGATCACTGGCACTGCAAACTGAGGCCTGGCTAAGTGAAGTGGAACGGGATTCGGCTGGCCAAGGCACACACAGATAAGCACAGTAAGTGAAGACATAACAGCCAGATTCGCTCACACAGGGCCAATGCTGACCTGGGCTGTCACATCTACCTACCAGGGAGACAGGCTGCCTCAGCAGTGGAGGCACCACTTCATCGACAGCTAGAATGTTAATAGATATCCAGCTTCTATCCTGGAATTTCATACAGCTGCAGCATCCAAAGGCTTTCACATTAAAAGCAAAACAAACCCCCAAAACATGAGTTTGCAATATTTTTTTTTCAGTTCTGAACTAACAGAATCAATGTATTTATTTATATACCAACACATGTGTGTATAAAAAGATAAAAATTAATACCATTGCATGCTGAATTTGTACTAATAGGAAAAACTTTGGTAATGAGAAGATGAGACTAAGTGTTAAAAAAAGAAAATAAATTTAAAAAAGGAATACGAACTCTATGAAGCACCTTGCTGTCAGTGAGAGGTAAAGCAAGTGTACAATTATCTGTTCAACACCACACTTTTGTTCCAGAAACGCATACCACGACACCAACACACATCTGGGTCACCATCTTGCAACCTGTGTGGGCAAACCTGCACCCGTGTGCACCCCTGGGCTCCTCTGGGAACACGCAATCCGGATGGATTACCAACAGTGCTGGGCACTAAACTTTCATAGAAAGGAAAGGCTTCAGCACTACATTATTACTCTGTGTAGCTTTTGATGACACACTTTTGATCATCTCTATCTACTTCAAGCCAAGGAATTCTCTTTATTCTGTGTCCAGAAGAAGTCAGACAGTTCACAACACACACACAAAAAAAACCCAAACAACAATCTCCCCCCTCAGTAAATCAGCAACAGTTTTACGCAAAATTATTCAAAAAGAGGATTAAAATTATTTTAATGCCATCTTGCTGAAATACCGCATCCTTATTGACAGCGGCAAGGCTAAGCTATATAGCAGCAACCAGCTGCTATAATTCACAGCTTCTTGATCCTTTCCAGAAGGTGAGAATTTGTCTTCACAGAAGCAACAGATGATAAGGCTTGAAAGACCACTGAGTATCCAGGCACTCACCTGCCCCAAGGCCAGACATCCAAAATAGTCCCTGCAGATAGCTCCTTAACTGCTGCTGCTGTTCCCCAGCACACCTCGTGCTTTTGTAGTAATTGAAGTTCAGAGCATCTTGCTCTGTCTCCCTTCCTCTCCACAGGCAGCCTTCACCACCTCCGAAGACCACGGCTCGCTCTCCCACCCAGCTTTTTACTCCCGACTAAACCAACTGCAATTCCTTTACTCTTTCCTAGACATGCAGCTATCTCAGTTGCTCTCTCATGGATTCTCTCCATTTGGTTCACAGCTTTTTTGTTTATATTTCTTAATTACTGTAACAAAATTTAAGAGATTGAAGGACTAAACAAGCAACAGCCCACAAAAAACGGTTCAGGTTAGTTTTCTACAGATTTCAACTTCTTCTAATCTCTTCCCTCGCACTGTCACCCAACATCCCTTTGATTTTCACTTCCCCACTGCCTCCCATTTTTTCGAAATACCATCACAAAATTCCTTTCTAATTTACTTCCTAGAAGATACAATCTAATGGGTAATTAAAAATACAAAAGAAAATTTAGGAATAACTGTTCTCCCTTAACAGCTTCCATCCCATTAAAATATTTTGCTGCTATAATGCCTATGGGGCTTATCTTCAGTTGCAAGAGAATAACAAAAACAAACACTGAAAATTTATCTAAATAAGCCACAATATTTTGATAAAAGCTACCATGGTGCTATAGGACCTTGGAAACTTGCAGCAAAATACGTGAGATATTGCTCAGAAGTAAGTTTTGCTCTTCATTCTATGACTAGAAACTGTAATAATACCAGTATATGCAAATCCTGCCCTTCCTATTTCACAACATATTTCACATCAGCAAATTGCATTGGAAACACTATTACAACTCCCACCACAAAGTTCACCACTACCTCCAGTTGTTTATGCTTTTGAATTATTAGCAAACAAATATTAAAGAACACTAAAGTAAATAAAAATGAGAAAACAAACTGCAGCATTTACATATGATCAACTACATTAAATTGTAAATAAAATACAGAGTCATTTTTAAGAGGGGGGGAGCTGCTAAGTTTGTTTATAAAGGAGTCTGGTTCTCTTCCAAGTTTCACGTTCCAGCCTGAAAATAACTTCTTAAAACAGCTGTCAGTTTTTTGGGGGGAGGGAGAATGAACTACCAGCAAATATGGTCTTTCTTTAGAAGCACATGAGTTATCATGGGTAGTAGCTTGTGTTTCACTGAGAAAATTCAACTCCTATGCAGCCCCTAAAATCTGCCATCAAGAATGTGAAAGACCATCCAAAAAGAAAAACTAACCTCCACGGAAAGACACCAGCATCTGAGCTCACAAAATAGACAAGCACCATTCACCTCCGTGCTCAGAAGACCATGGGAACTAACCATCTCCCACTGGACCAAAAATCAGCCATTAATCTTCCTTTCACTTCAGGTTCTTTTAAAAGATTTTTTTTTCCCCCAACTAACTTCTTAGTTAAGTAGACTTAAAAAAAAATTTTTAAATTAAAAACTACAATGTATTTAAAAATTAAGTAATTGAAGCTCCAAATCTCATAACAGTATATTTTAAAGGCAAACGTGAAGGGATTCAACAACCTACTCACTGTGCTGTAACATTCACATTAGCACTTACCTTTCAGACTGGTCTCTGCTGTCTTGGCTGTTAAAATGGCACGGCAACTAAAAATACGGAATTTTTTTTTTTGTACAATATATACTGATAGTTCAAAAACTCCAATTTCTCCACACACTGAGACATGCTCACAACAGAAAAAGTATTCACATAAACAGTCATGCTAAGTAGTCTCTGTATTCAAAAGAGTCAAATATTCACTGGATACTTTTATGCACTGGATACTTTTATACACTTCTACACATGGGACAAGTAGAGGCTCCTCCATGTTTTTACCATCTTGAATTTACTTTGGGGAGAGCTTATTACAAATTAACAACAAAAACCATCTTGGGTATACTATTGTTGCTGCTTTTTTCAACTCCAACATCCAAAAAGCTAAATTCTTTTTCAGGAAATGGCATGAATTGCCCCAAATGCTAGGCAGCTTCGGAAAACTTCAGACCATTAAAGAATCACCTCCTTCCTCCCAAATAGACATCACTTAAAAATCCTCTCTCTTCCAGAACTACTGTAGCATTGCAGTAAGAAAGATAAATCATTATCTGTTTTGTATTAAAGAAAAAAAAAAGCCTACTGAAAAATATAGTTCCTGACAACTTCTCTAAGTCTCCAGCACAACATTTGGCTCCCACCGCAAACACAGGAACTGAAAATCAAACAAAAAGATGCAGACGAGCAACTGGAAAAACAGCGCTGATGACTATCTGCCACCCAAGCACAGGAGAGCAAAACAAACACCAGGCTGCAGGATTAGCATTACTGAGGAGATGCAGGGGACGTTTGGCCTTACAAACGTTGCACCTAGGTATCAGTGAAGAGATTTCAAATGCTGCTGTGCTGAACTTGCAATTCTTCATCCTGTTTTGGAAACAACAATGCCTGGTGTTTCCACAGTCCCCCTATCTCTTCTCATCCTGATGTCTGAATACATCAGACATCTGATGTCTGATTTACCTTTTTAAGATCGCAAATTATTTTACAAATTATTTATACTGCCATACTAAAAAGGGAAAGTACAATTCTCCCCTCTGTTCCCCCTTACTTCAACATCGGGGAAAAATACTGTGGGTGGGAAAATGTGGGACCATGATGGGACATAAGACAATATTCCCATCTCAGCAGAAAAAGAATATTTGCAGACAAACAGCATCCAAGACAGAATTATCAAGCAATACACCCTGCGTCTCGTGGAACAATAATATTAGCCTCCCACTATTTAGTCTGTTTAACTCAGCTATAGTAGCAAGCACCTGGATGTCTAGAGAAACCTCAAACAGAGTGTTTTGGGAATCACTGTCAACAAAGCACTCTCACAGCTTCTTATCAATAAATGAAGTCGTTACCCAACCTCAGCAGGTACCAGCACTTCCTCTCTCGTTCTACCACAAATACATTTTTGAAGTGAACACATGTATGACTGCTGGGGATTTAAACCTGGTTTTAGGAGCCACATAGTAGAACATACTGTAGAAATCCAGGTTTCAGCAGGCCAACACTTCATCATCACGTTTTTCAGGATGTGGCTGGTACGCTTCACTTTAAAAAAAAAACCCGTACACTAGCAATAGAACAGGAAACTGAAGTAAACTATTCCAGAAGCTTTATTAGAGCAAGCAGGAACACCACAAAACACAAAGACACCTGACAACAACTATAACTGTAATTTGTTTAGGGATGATTTACCTCCTCTGGCAGATTGTTGAATGGGCACCTCAGAAAAATAATACATTCAGCCAGTCAAATATCTAGGCAATGGGTTTTCAGGAATGGGCTACACAGCTAAAGGTGAGGAGTTTATTCATTAAGAAACTAAAGACAGGGACTCTAGACACAGTTTTCAAGCCAAGCACTTGGCTCACTCTTACCAAAGTATCCCTGTACAGGTAACACACCTTTAATCCACACTAGTTATTCAAATACCCGGTGATCTTTCCAGTTTGTGTACCGTGCCTGGGTGGTAGATTTTTATCCCCTGACAAGGAAAAGGAGGACTAAATACTAGAGCAAAATTTCATCCTTCATTTGTTATGGTTCAACTACGTATTAGTATAAAAATATCCAAATGTATATAAATCAAGACATTTATTTTAATCTTTCTTGAAATAAAAGGCATTTGGAAGGGAGTTTTCTTCAATTTATGAGACATGGCAAAGTCACATCACCAAAAAAAAAAAAATAACTACACTCAGAAAATCAAAACTATTTCTTTATCCTATAAGACTCTAACAGAGCCATTACCAACTCAAGCGCAGGGATGGGATCCTTGCTAGTTTTGCTAGATTACGGCCCAACACTGAATTTCAAGCTGCTACCTCCTCCTTTCCTTGCTTCCACAATGCACACCCCCTCTGCCATGTGGGGTGGAACAGCACATCTGGAATAAGTTATCGGCAGTACCAGCTCACTGCTTTCTGCTTTCACTGTGCGAGAGTGCACCTCACTGGGGCTCCTCATCAACCGAGAAGCCCAGGTAGCAGCAGAGACTTCTTAATTCAAGCCCGCTTCTTGTCTGAGAAGCGCCTCATTCTATAAATAAAGAACAAAGGATGAACCCTTTCAATGACCACCTAATATCAGCTCCACTTCACTGGCTAACTTTCCATAAGATCATCTTCTAACAGTCATTGCAGCAGAGTTGTAATTTTACGTATGCATTGAAAGGGCAATAAAAACTCTTACAAATACTCTCAGCCATCCTTCTGATCCCAAAGTCTGTACTTACAGCTTCAACTCTTGTATTTTGTGTTCATTTTATACTGCATCACAGCAGCAGGACTTTTAGAACACCATTTTGATTTACTTATATTTGTGAAAGTCATTTGCTACATTTAAAGCTGTCTTACTTAGATAAACTATAGACATTATGAGTATATATTAAATGCAGTTCCTGAATCAAGTATTATGTATTTCTCCCACACAGACTGTTGTGTTACCATAAAGTCCCCAAGATAACATTTAACACACACACACTCACATTACTTCCACAAATTGATAATTCTGCTATTATTTCTTTTTTATAACACTTAGAAAACACTGTGCCTGATCAAAAATGTCTACCGGATGGTCTGATTCATTTTGAGTATCTGATTACGGACACAAAAATCATTACCAACTCCTGAACAGCAAACAGCCACAACCAAACTGTCTCTATCTCCAAGCAGGGTAAGCAACAAAGCATAATGGTCGTCCCAATGTTTCATCAGGGCTCAGAAACCAGCACCTTCCTCTCGGTAGCCTTTTACATTTAAAAAAAGACCAAAAAGTCATCCTTTATCTCCCTTTTTTCCATCCCCTACATCAGACAAAGCCAGAGGTCATAGGCTCAGTTACCACGAGCACGCAGGTCGTATTCAAATGCACCTCCACTATAGCAGCGACCTTTCCAGATTTCCTGGATTCCAGGTCTTCTGACAAAAGATTTTCCTCTTCCAGAGCTGGCTTCCTGCAAGCAGCGCTGCCAAGCTGGGCAGATCCCATGCCGTACTGAAGCAATCACAGCCAAAGACACACATGCTCTGACAACCTCCTTTAGGTGCGGCTCCCACCTTCTATTATTATCAAAAGGTAGGTTTTATCGTGCTCCCGATTAAATACAGATAGCTAAGCCAAACTTTTATTAAAAAATGCCACCCATTTGATGAACATCTGGTTGTTCATGCCACAAGAATTAAGCACGATTAAACATGATTCAAGCACTTGATTATTCAAAAATTATGGACTGCAGAGAAAATTTGGAGTATTTTTATGTGCATCCTGAGGATGCACATACTTACTGAAATGCTATATATGCGCATATATATGTATGTATAAAAGCAAACAGCAGCTTTATATAATTAAGATTTTTGGACTTATTTGTGGAAAACTATCATCAAATACCAAATTAAAGTATCCGACACAGGTAAGAAAACATGATTTTAGTGAAGACTAGCAGACCTTTTGTTTACTTCTGTATCCACAGCAAATTCCAGTAGCAGCAATGTTTCAAAACCTAAGATGTATATGTTATTTTAACATCCTCAGCAGAAAAATTCAGTTACTGATCATTATGGAGTCCAGAACCTGGGGTGAGGCGTGGGGGGTGTGTGTGTTTCTCTTAAATGGCTTATTTGGATTATGAAACAACTTACAATAAATCTTCTCATCCTCATGTGGTATTTTTAAAAATGCTCTCTGCTTCTAGGTAATGCCACATTGCCAAGCAGCAAGTAAAACATTTAAATATTGTTCATATTGTCTCATTAGTAACTTATACATATGAGAGAGAATCTCTTTCATAAACTCTATCTCAGGCGCACGGTCAGTCCCAAACAGGGAGTCAGACAGAGCAAACCAAGTAAAACCCTTCTGCTTTCCTACATATTGTTATCAAATCACAACCAAGTTTTTAAAAGCTGGAAATAGATAGGAAAGGTTACAAAAGTCTTGGATCAAAGTCTGATTATCTGCTGGTGTAATTTCACTGTGGGCATGTGTGACACTGCAAAGTCTTCATCTTTCTCTGGAAGCCTGGCCATTTCTTCTCTCAGTGCAGTCCAAACAAAGACCTCCTAGAAACAGACAGCTCTTACTAAGCATCACACTAAACACAGGAAATGTGGAGCTCATGTTGTACCCGTTTTCTTTGCAGATAATGCCCTTACAGGAACTATTCCTCATGACATTCTGTCTTTAACACCTGTCCTGTCAGGCCCTGAGCATTTCCAAAAGATTTATCTGTTGTACTTTTGTCCAAGTCAGTCAGAGGCTAAAGACACTTAGTACCTTACAGGATGGACATCACATGTCCATTAAACAAGAGTGTCCTGGTTTCAGCTGAGATAGAGTTAAATTTCTTCGTAGTATCTAGTATGGGGCTATGTTGTGGATTTTTGCTGGAAACAGTGGTGATAATGTAGAGATGTTTTAGTTGTTGCTAAGTAGCGCTTACGCTGGTCAAGGACTTTTTCAGCTCCCTGTGCTCTGCCGGGTACACAAGAAGTTGGGAGGGGGCACAGCCGGGACAGCTGACCCCAACTGACCAACGGGATATTCCATACCGTATGACGTCATGCTGAGCATATAAGGCTGGGGGAAGAAGGAGGAAGGGGGGATGTTTGGAGTAATGGCGTTTGCCTTCCCAAGTAACCGCTACGCATGATGGAGCCCTGCTTTCGTGGAGATGGCTGAACACCTGCCTGCCCATGGGAAGTAGTGAATGAATTCCTTGGTTTGCTTTGCATCCACCCGCAGCTTTTGCTTTACCTATTAAACTGTCTTTATCGCAAACCATGAGTTGCCTCACTTTTACTCTTCCAATTCTCTCCCCCGTCCCACCAAGGGGGAGTGACCGAGCGGCTGAGTGGTGCTTGGTTGCTGACTGGGGCTAAACCACGACAGTCCTTTTAGCACCCAACGTGGGGCACAAAAGGCTTGAGATAATGACAGATTTGACTGGAATGTGCTAGATGGAATTTATAGTTGTTATTGCTATTTAGCTATGAATCGGCAGGCTTCTGTGCTTGCTATGGGGCTCGCCTGACTTACTGTATATACATACACTGTATGCCTTAAAAACTGCGCTCGTTAGTGGTGCTTTTTGCTTTCGCTGCTTGCTGTACTGCTTATCACCTTACCCTGCCGTGCCTGGGAACATTCTGATAAGAGCAATGGCCAGGCGCCTGGGCTGGCAGATGGCCAGGGCCCAGCTGCTGTTTCTGTGCTGCTGTACTGGTCAGGCTGGAACTCCAGTGTGAACTCAAGTCAAAGGGACTGTGACCTGTGGATGAGTCCATGTGGGAGGAGGACACCCCGAAGCATCTGTGGCTGTGTATAAGCCCATGCCAGAGCAGGTATATCTCAAAACATCTGCAGCCTTGGTTATTTCTGTGCCACAGCAGGTACACCTCTGAGGCAATTGTGGCCCAAGGATATATCCATCTTGGAGAAGGTACACCTCAAAGTGTCTGTGGCTGTAGATAAGTCTGTGCTGCAGCAGGTACACCTTGAAGCATCAGTGGCTGTGCATGAGGTCATGCCAGAGCACCTCAAAGTACATGGCCATGGATAAGCCCACAACAGAGCAGGCTTACTTCTGGAGGGACTGCAGCCATGGGCAAGGCCACGTTGGAGCAGGCTTACTTCTGGAGAGACTGCAGCTGTGGGTAAGGCCATGCTGGAGCAGGTATATCTCTGAAAGCATTAAGGCCCATGCAGAAGGCCACGCTGGAACAGGCACACCTCGAAGCGACTGTGGCTCTGGATAAGTCTATGCTGCAGCAGGTGTATCCCTGGAGAGACTGTGGCTCCTGGGTAAGGCTCCACTTGGAGCAGGTACAACCCTAAAGGACTACAGTCTGTGGATAAGTCCAAGCTAGAGCAGGGGCAAGGGGAGGAGTTTGTTACAATGTTAAACCTGATTGGTCTGGTCCAAATGGACCGGGGTGGAGATTGTAATGGAAATACCTTTAAATTGTTGTAGCCTAGGATTTGAGTTACATGTTATGGAAATTACACTATAGCAGAAACCCCTTGTTGCTAGCCAGGCTGGGAGCAAGGGGAGGAGTTCACTGCAATGTTAAAACCTATAACCTGGCCCAAAGGGGACAAGGGTGAAGATTGTAATGGTTCTACCTTTAAATTGTTGTAACCTGTGATTTGAGTTGCATGTTGTAGGAATTACTACAGCAGGAACCACCCAAACCAATGGAGGACAAGCCTTTAAAGAAGCAGTGCAAGTGCAGCAGCGACCCGACCTGAGCTGGCTTTGGTGCCCAGTAACTCCACGCAACACACCACCTCTCCAGTCCTGAGTGACCACAACAAGAGATGGAGCCCAAAGCCATGGACTAAATGATATCTGTGTATTTTATCAAAGGATGGGAAGCAGGGCTGGAGGTTAATGAGGTTGTATTGGATAGTGTGGAACCTGAGCATGATGTAAATGGTATGGAATAAGGCGTGGATACAGGACAAAGAGTTAAACAATGCAATTTGATTCCAAGAACTACTGGGACCAGCTATGCTAAAGCTCCTGCTTACCAGGGAGGCCTTTTGAAAAACAGCATACCTAATGTAATACCCCTTAAAGAAAACAAAAAAATTACCTTCTGTTCTGTATATTAGGCATGTGCATCTACGTCAAACAAAGCTGCACATTTAAAAAATAACAAGATTCCATTTCTGACTCAAATATCCTTGTTTATCTCATGAATGTAAAATATTAAGCATCCAGTATCAGAAGTTTTCCCATGTTTGCTGTAGGCTGAATCAATATTTAACAGCATGTTTGATTTCAATTATAGACTTTTTTTTTTGCTTATTGTGCAGTTAAACACAGTCAACCAAACCACCACCATTTTGGCTCTTAAAACATACGAATAGCTGTTAATATTATTTCAGTCTTTCTCCTCCTCCCTCTCTTTTCAGGAGGAAAAAAAAGGAATTTTTCTAGTAAGGCCCATAAATTAACAAGACCAGAAGAAAAGGAAGTTTTTATAGACTTAGTTATAGACAGCTGGATGTGGATGCTTTTTGTCTCTTTCCGTGTGGCCCTCTGCTCCCTTGCAATGGGAGGACCTCTGGTTTAAGGAATCACATGGCCAGCAGGAACCTTCCAACCCACAATGACATCCACACAAGTGAGTCTGAGTTAACTTCAGCTGACAGCTGAAGGGGGCTGGGGGGGGGGAGGGAGCAAAAGGAAAGCAAGTTGTGGTTTGACTAGTAGATATTCAAGATGTTACACGTATAGCAAAAGACATTTTCCTTTGTCTGCATGTTCCTGCATACATTAAAGCAGCAGACAGAAGGAAAGGTCCATTAGCAAGCTAGTGGACTTCATTCCACTAGCTCCTCTGCCCTGTTCCAATTTTGGAGATTTTATAAGTAATGATATTTTATTACAATAATGTGATTTCTAAATTTATCGAGTCAAGGTGAAGACAACAGCTTTAGAATTGCAACAAGAGGAACAGTAAGTGCTATCAGTGAAATAAACACTCACAATATAATCATTGTTATTTATATGGTTTGCTAAAACTTCCAACATTAAGTTACTGTAACAAATATGAAGCCAAAAGATTTTCAGGCAATTGTAAGGGGCATTTTGAGTATGACGGATGCTAGCTGAAGAAATATACCTAGAATGTTTTGTTCCTTCACAGAGTAATTTCAGAACTGTGAAAAATATCTATCCTTAAAGCCATACATCTAGTAGGCCTATTGCTCTAGGTTAAAACATTTGGGAAACAAAAATGAAAGAAAATATCCATTTGATGAAAACAATTTGGCTTGGAAGGGCAGTACAGATTTCTGGTACAGTCCAACACTGACAAATGCCTAGCAAGATAAGCCTAACCAGCCAAACTGTCCTATTGCCTGAGACAGTCCCAGTGCCACCACACTGTAGCTGTATCACTACAGTACAACGTCCAGTCTGTACTTCTCCAACTGCCACTTTATACTTTCACAAATTATTACTTGGGAGCAAGCAGCTACACTTGCAAAACCTGCATGACTTTGTTTTAAATCAAACTCCAACAATTTCCTACAAACCCATGAAAGAGCCATCACTATATGCAAACTTATATAACGGGACCTGTTAAAATGAGATAATGAGCCTCTACCGACTAGCTGATTTTTTTGCAATGCAACTCCCACAGGTTAAAAATTTAAAGCCTAGGAATTTTTCCTTTTTCCTTTCTTTTCAAAGGACAGAAACGAGATTGAAAGAATCTAAAAATAGCAGAGAACTTTCAAGTGTCAGCTGTAATGGAAAGAGGAATGTCTGTCTCTCCTTACAGAGCCAGGAAGGATGGAGGGTAGCTTGTGATTTAGGATCGAGAGAAACAGCTTACACACAAACTGTAGATGGTAGAAAATAATTTTAATTTACTATTTTAGTAATATTCCAGGACAACCCAGAGCAACTTGAAATCCAATGAAACTGCACTTTGTTTTAAAGTGGCGAATGTAAATTCTTATATACCTTGCCTGCCAGAAGGAATAGTGAAGTACATATTGTGAAATAACTGCAAAAGAGTTTAAAACAACCCATTCAAATCATGCATCCTCCTCATGACAGAAGATGAATAAAAATTACGTGTCTTTGACTTTGTTTTGTCTTTTCCATCAATCTTTTCCCCCCTAAAAGCCACAGTGTCAAGGCTTTTATTTAAAGAAGTTCTCTTGCATTTAAATAGGCCCTCACCTACCTCTGAAGATTTACTGACGTAAAAGGGAAGAAGGAAGACGAGAGCTCGGATTTGATATTCGTAGGGTACCTGTTTATGTTGAAGCCCCTATATTTTAGGTAGACAAAGAAACACAAATGAAGGACTCTGCAGATGACGATCACTGCATGCAGCAGAAGCCATGGCGTCCCTCCAATATTACAGGACCTTGGATTTCAGTGCTTATCTTCCCCATGTTGTAGAATAAATCTCCACTCCTGCCATCCTCGCTTCAACTCTTGTTGGATGCAAATGTCTTAAGGTCTATTGAAAACACTACTACACTCTGCAGTGCTTACACAGGGCTTAAACAGGCAGAGCTGCAACACTTTACAGCCAGACTGTCAGTACTGCCTTGACTTCTTTGTTAGTGTCAGGACACACAACAAATTGAAACCGGAGCCCACGCTGTTAAACGAAGTATATGGTTAGAGTCAGTCTCCATCCTGTACTAAAGCAGAGAATCCTAGGTAGATACTAACTATGCTTATAAATTGTTTTTCACTGTGTGCAGTCAAATTAGCCCTTAAGTATGTTATCAAAACTCAAAGCCTCAAAAGCCAACGTCCAAGTTTCCTTTAAATAACAGAAACAGCTTAAGTCTGACTATTTCTTAATTGAGCTATCTTTCTACTTGGTCTTGCACAAATACAACCAAGAGCAACTCAACAAATCTTCCTCTAAATTTGGAGAAATTGTAACCTTCCTGTAGAGATCACAAAACCTACCTGGCAGTAAAGCTGATTAGTACTAATGGACAAACACATAGGCTTACTTTCAGAAAGAGTTATGTCGTAGCTCGTAAAATATTTGGAAAGCTCAATAATCACTAGGTTTTCATACAAAGTTCCTTCCTTTGTTTTTAGCCATGAAACACATCTTCACCACGTGAAGACTTGACAAGAACCAGGTTGAGCAACTATATTCACTATTTACCTCCTTTTCTTTTTGCTATTACATGGTAAAATTACAGATCATGTCAAAATGTTAAATCAATGTAGAATTTACATCTTCCTGGCAATATGCCTTCATGCAAATTACTTCTAATTTTAATTCTTCATCTGTCACTGAATACCTTCGTTTTTTAAATACAGGAGTGCAGTCAACCTGCGTATGATATTTTATTTTCAGTCTCACACTTGAAAATAAGATTGCAAATCACTACCTCAATAACAACAGTTAATAGGTCAGATTATGTAAAATTGATAAGCTGACTATTCACTAGAATTTTCTACCTCAGTCACTCAGAATTTTGTTTTGTGGGAAGGGGAAATACATACACATGCTTACTCCATTACCACTGGAAAAAAATTTACATTTGTTCTATATATCCGCTGTTGCCTTACTGTTAGATTAGTATCGGAACACATGAAATCCAGAATTAACACGTCTGTCACAAATGAGTTCAAGAAATAAGAAGCCGTTATCTAAAGATTTATGTTTACTGAATGTGATGAAACTAGAGGTTGAATGGGAAGACCTACACAGCAGCTTCGCAAGGCACAAGACAAGCAGTCTAACCTCCTGCACCCACCCCAAAAACACTCACTAGTTAGAGACTAAAGCTACTCCTAGCCAAGCCACAGGGCAAAGCTGAATCTGTGCAGAGCTGTCTGCTGGCACCAGCACGAGCCTTCTAGATTTACACTACGTCCAACAAGCTGGGATCAGAAAGCTAAGGAAAACTTTCATCTTATCTTTCTTCTACATATGAACTTCCAGAAGCACATGACAGCCACAGGTCCTCTAAGCACAGGTCTGGTACAAGACAGAAGATGGGACAGGCAGGGAAGACTTTGTTGCCGTCAGGGTGCAATCATGGTCTTCCCATGATCAGCCACAGAGGGGAGGAAGGGAAGAAAACTTCAATGACTTATCTCTTCATAACCTTACCCGAGACTTTTGTCTTTGAGGAACACCTGCACCGTGTTCCCTGTAACCCCAACCTGAAGCAGCAGCAGAGTGTCAGGTCACCAGGCAGAGCTGTACCCCATGGTCTGTCAAGGGAAGAGCATCCCATTGGTCACAGCCTGGCACCATGTAAAGAGCTAGGCTATTTCTGGAGAAATAGCAGCCTTACCTTATACTAAAATGTTTCAATATTGAGCAAAATGGTGACTTTTATAACAGATTTGCTTTATTAAAAAATGTTTAACAGTAAAGCCAATACTAAAAGAAACAGAGAACAGTGAAAGACTATTCAGTAAGCTGCAGATCTTTGAGCTGCTTTATCAGAAGTGGCCACCAGTTGCCACAGGACTTGGTTTGGTTAGCCAGGTGACAGACTACACAAGATCCACTTATGTTTTTTTATCCACAATGAAGCAAACAATAAAATCAGAGAGAAAAGCATGTCTGTATCTTCCAGGGCTTCTAACTGAAACTCAGCAATAAAGCCATTCCTTGAGGCAAACAGAACAAGGAGGTGTCTTGCTGCAGAAAGTTTGGGAATTATTTCAATGGGAACTTCAATAACAGTGACTCTTCTTAAAGTATCAGCATAAAGACAAATGCCCCAAATGAAATCATGGCTCTGCTGCACTATGCTTTGTAAACAGAGAACGCATTCTTGCCCAACATGCTTACATATTTTGAACACTCAAAAAAAGATGCTGGTGACCCTGGTATTTCTGGAAGAGTTGCTGGCTGGCTGGCAAATAGCAATATTGTGACCTCCTAAGTAACAAGAAAGAGAAATGCAAACAACCAAGAAGAACAGAGCAAAACAAAAATATTTCCATAAGCAGAACTTTTTATATCCTGAGGTCTCCAGAGTTCAGAAGGGACACATTGACAAGTATTATGTGACTCTTGGTATCTCATGGTCTTCAATAAATGTATTTGCTAGGAAGCTCAGCAAGAAAACAGAAAAAGTGAATTGTCTCAAATCCTGTGGACCTCAAAAAAATCACCACAATATTGCTCTCCTACACTCCCCTCACATCCGAGGGGGTCAGGTGCTGTGAAAACAGATGGCCTAAGCAATCTTAAAACAAAGAGTGGTCAGAAACTGGGAAAAACATTGTAAGGTCATCAATGGCTTGCTCTCTTTGGTTTGGTTTAGGCACTATCTACTTAATTCAGAAGTCAGAAATAGCAGGGAACTACCAGGGCCCCACTTCTTGCAATAAGGAGCCAAGGAAGCAAAGGAAGAAGAAAAAGGTATTTCTGTCCTAAGATTTCAGTGAACCACAAAAGAGCACAGGGAAAGAAAAATTCAGTTTTGCCTCATCTATGCCAAAAAACAAGGAGCACAGCACTAGGACAACTCATGGTACATCTGCACTAGTATTTCAAACGGAAAGGGGAGCACAGTTTTGAAGCAGATGGCCCAATTCACTCCTATGTTCCCTGATTTGGTGCACACCTTAAGCTGCACCTGGATCCCTTCTGGGTGAACCAAGCCAAGAGACTTGCTCCAGGAGCACCCCAAAGTCCTGATTGTGCATAACATGGGAACCAAGTCCTTGGCACCTCCCATTTTGCTCTATAAAAAGTTTACTTGATCATGTTGACTTAGCCTCCAGAAGATAGCTATGACTTCTGCAGCAACTCCTACAATTAAGAGATAATACACTAGACATACAACACAAAAAAAAGGATATCATTAAGATACCAAAGGTTGAAAGGAAGCTGAGAAATGAAGTACCAGTAGGGAAACAAAGCTTATGTCTGTTATCTCCACAGCATTTTCCTACTTGAAAAGAGTATGATGTATCACATAATTAAATAACCACAACAAAATTCCTATCAACAAATTTGGGGGGAAAATAGTAAAGCAAAGCTTCCTAACAGCACCTCCGTTACAAAGCAGAGCAGGTGCTTGGCAGGGGACAGTTAATTAAGAGGTGAAATCTGTTTACTCCGTTAAATCTCAAAGCTGTTCCTTAACAAAACGCTCCCCTGTAGCAGGTTCTAGACACCAGCCTGTGGCACTGCTGTTAGAATGCTTTTATCATTGCCTTCCCCCCGCCCCCCCCGCCCCAATGCCATTTACCTATCAGCCAAGTAATCTGACTGCAGAACAAAGTACTCACGAAACAGGAAAACACGGGCAGCTCTGCGGCACCCAACATGTGCCCCTGAGGGTCCAGGAACAGGAGGGAAAGGGACTATGCGTGCCATAGACCTGCAGATAAAGGTCATCACGGCATAGGTCTGCTTGGTTTAGAAGTACACACAGACTCTGATTTCGATAACTATATGAGACATTGATAAGAAATGGAAGCTAATTAAAGTTCCACAACAAAATACAGAAGGGAAAGGGAAAAACACCCTGACTCATATTCCTCCTTAAAGCAATTCTTACCACATGATGTTCCAGCTGATTTCACAGCTAGGTTTCAGGGTAGGCAGAGACCATCAAAACGTCAGTCCACAAAGCATACTTCATCTTATCTAGATTGCACCTCAGTTTGTTCATCTGTAGAGTCCTGGCCAAAGCAGGACCTGTGAAAGGCATTCAAAGCTGCAAAAATCTGAACCACTGGACTGACAACATGCAGCAGCCTATCCCTCTCGCAATAAATGAAACCAAGGACAGAACAGAAGTCTGAGAAAGACCATGAAAACCACTCCTGGCATGGGGTATAACTGCTCTACACAGTGCTCTTGTGATCTCCTAGAACATATAAACAAATAAATAAAAATATTTAAGAGCAGTACCATCAGTCTCCACAAGTAAGTTCATGTCATTCAGTGATTAATGGTACTGAGTACAGTTATAAATTTAGCAAATACTTAAGGTTTCATCTGTTGCTACAACACAGCCTTCATGCTGCATGAGGCTGTAAAGGTAGATGGAGGAGGAAATATCACAGGGCTGTCTCTCTACAACCTGTGCCATTTCTTTTCACCAGAACAGCAAGATTCAGCTAAGAGTAATGGAGAGATGATGTCTGATCCTTTTTTCTTGAAGGCATACTTCCACCGAAATACATCAGTGTCAACAGTTATTAAAGAAATTAACTGAATTTGTATTTTTAGAAGCTAAACAGAAAGCCAAAGCCTAGGGACACGCATCTGCTCCAGTTCTATGGCTTCCAGCCACCAATGTCACCGTCGATATTTTTCCTCCCCGTAAGCCTCTCATTTCAGCCCTGTTGCCATATGCATGCGGACAGCCAGCTCACCAAAAATAAGTATTTGTGTCACGTCAAAGCAAGCACCTGCCGCAGGCAAGTGGCCTGCCATTCCCTCTTCCACCCCTGTTTTGCAATACTCTCCCCCCCATCCCCGTCCTTACTCACTGACCTTTCTACAACCATCCTGGCCTCGTTTTGTATTTGTTGCAACAAATATCTCCTTCCTCCATCACAATGCTGTCCTATGACTCCTTTGGTTTCTTCCACTCTATTTTCCATGCTTACTTTATAAAACTGGGTACACTTATCAACAGAACAAATAAACTCACATAGCATAAAAGGGTTTGCAACATATTCTGCTCCCATTTTTATTCGTCTGCTCCCCACCTTGGACTACAAGCACTGCAGACAACCATACCTCTGCGAGACAAAGGCACAGCAGTAGAGACAGCTTTTACTAAAGAGACAATTAAACCCTCAGCACGTACCATCCTCCTGCACGCACTTCTAAGTGCTGCCAGAAAGCAGTCAAGGGTTTAATTTCAAAATTAGCACTCTTGTAAAAAAAAATGAAAATCGGACCCTTACACATGCCATACGGGGAACCGAAAGATCACTCATTTTCTTTTCCAAAAGGCAAATTTGCAGTTTCATCCCAAATCCTTAGAGCTGCAGAAACGAGAGCATCTGCCAGCTCACTGAACCACCTGAGTAACTTTTTCCAGCCCCACTTCGAACTGTAACAACTTGCTATACCAAACTGCCAAATCTACAGTGCTCATTTCTTTCTGTGAATCCAGCTGTCATTTTTCCCAAATGCCTTCGCAGTCCCAACTCTCCCAATGCCAAAAGAAACTTTTCACAGATATACATAATTCTGCAAAACACATATGCTCTATGTATGGCACATGAAGTCAATTAACAAGTTTACTTACTGAATTAAAGGATGACACACAACAGTAAACCAAAAACCTCTTGCAGACAGCAAACACATTAACCTTCTCCTCCCTATGATGCGATACTCTCACAAGAAGCGCGAGGGAGTTTTGAAGCCTAAGTACATTTTGAGTACCCCAGATCTTTTGCACTTATCTCCATGGCATCTTTTATTCCATAATTCCCATGGTGTTTCTGAGCACCAGGACACGGAGTTAAATGCAAAATGCGTTCAATTTGCAAGTCAGCAAGCAAAAAACATGCACTAGGGAAAATATATTTCCTCATGAAAGAAAAGAAAAAGAAACAAGACTGAGCACAAAATAAAAGCACTTACCTTTTAACTGGTCAGCTACCACGCTCTGACCGACTCGCTCCATCACCTTTCCATCCTCCATTTCGTAACGATCATCTAAATATTTTGCAGTAGCTTCCGAAATATGGACTTTTCCAGCCACCCCAAGCTGCTCCATCAGATTGGCCAAATTGACATCATTGGACCACACATCGAACTTGAACCTCCTCATTCCCAAAATGCCGCACAGGACTGTCCCAGTATGAACACCAACTCTCATGTTCACCATTTCTTTTTTCTCTTGGCAAAACTGCTCAATGGCTTTAATCATACCTAAGCCCATCTCGATGCAGCAGTAAGCGTGATCTGCCCGGGGCTCTGGGCAGCCAGCTACACAGTAGTAACAGTCTCCCAAAGTGCTTATCTTCTCACATTTAGTGTCCTCGCACAGACGGTCGAAACGTCCAAAGAGGTCGTTCAGGAGTCCCACCAGAGCATGGGCAGATTTATTGGCACTCATTTTTGTGAAGCCAACAATATCTGCGAACAAAATGCTCACTTGCTCTATCTGCTGCATTTTAAAAGGACGGAATATTATGGGAGTTTTCTGTATGGAGGGCTTCTTCTTCTTGTTTTTGGGGCTTGAGGTGGAATGACGTTTGACGGAGTTTTCACTTTCATCATCCCCCTGCTTCATTAAGTCATCGGCTATTATTCTTGGCATAACAGAATGAATCATCCTCTCTTTCAGGGCTTTTTCCACTTCCAAGTCTTTTCCATGCATGATGGATTGCCCCACTTTCAGGAACGTGCTTCTCGATCTGACTTCGGACATGATAAATAAATGAACACCAATGGCGTGGATGCAGATGTGCAGGAAGGCTTTACTCAACAGCTCCCAGTAAACCGCACCGGCTCCAAGGGGTGTAAAACAGTTCACATCGCGGAAGTGATAACCGAAGGTCTCAAAGAGGACCGAATACGACAGTCCCAGAAACAAGCTTAAGTACAAGGGTAAGTGCATCACCGTGTAAAGCAACAAGAGCACTTCGATACACATAGAAAAACTGCCCACTTGAGAAAGGCAAGTGTCTGTGGGATCTGCCGGGGGAGTCTGATTGGACATGTCACCACTTCCTGAGAGAGGTTTCAGAGCCTGGAACTGCGGAGCGAGAGTCAAAGCAAAAACCAGGAGGGTGAGTATCAGTGAAGTCCGTACGTAATGGCGGGCGTAAGCCTCAGTGAAAGTGAACACAAAAAACACTACACATACCAAGAGGAAGCACAGAGCCGGCACCATGAAAACAATCTGTTTCTCTCTCATGTGTATGCTGAAGTAGATGCCCCAGAGAAGGCAGGCCACGCCG